>NC_137791.1:118742050-119064578 GCF_963383645.1 Muscardinus avellanarius | reverse complement strand
GTAGTTTGTTCCATTATTTCAGGTCTTATACTTAAGTCTTTAATTCATTTTTGAATTGATTTTTTTAACTATCGAGAGAAAGGGCTCTAGTGTTATTTTTTCCTATGAGGATAATTAATTTTCCCAGACCTTTTATTGAAAATACTGTTTCTTCCATGCGTGTTCTTAGCACCTTTGTTGAAAATCAGTTGGTTGTAGATATGTGGATTTATTTTAGGGTCTGTATTCATAATTTTCATTGTAGAGCTCTTTTTTTTTTTTTTTTTTTTTTTTTTTTTTTTAATTTATTTATTTTTATTGGTGCACTGTATTCATACATCATAGTAGGATACATACTTTTGTAGACATACATGCACACTTTTCCCAGTCAGCCCCCACCCAATCCCCACCCCATTCTCTCCCTATCCCTCCCTCCCATGCTTGGCTTAGTAGTTGACATCTAGTATTATGGCAATTTATCTAAAATTAAAAATGATAATCTCACATAACAGTTTCATTTGTCTGATACCAAGCTTTTGATGACTTAAAGATAACATTTCAATATTTCTTTTTGCTTTCTTTCTTACCAGAGAATATTTTTTTTCTATTTTTTAGGTGAAACTATCATATATTTATATATTTATTTTTCAGAAAAAAATCTATCCTAATATGGAATATGGACTCTAGGTACCCAAAACGATCTTGAAAAAGAACAAAGCTAGGAGATATATATTTTCTGATTTCAAACCATATAAAGCTACAATAATTGAAACAGTGTAGTACTATTCTAAAGGCAGATATATAAACCATGGAAGTTAAATAAAAGCCTAGAGCTAAATTCTTCCCTATATTGTCAAGTTATTTTTGACAAGGTTTCCACAAACATTTGGTGGTGGAAATATTAATCTTTTAACTAAATATTGTTAAAAAATAATAATTACATGGAAAAGAATAAAATTGGACCCTTACCTAATCCCATATACAAATATTAACTCAAAATAGATAATAGACCTAAATATAAATCTTAAGACTATAAACTTTTAGGAGAAAATCTGGGTCATAAAACCTCACAACATTGAAATTGGCAGTGATTTCTTGGTTATGATTTCAAAGGCACAGGCAACAGAGGAGTATACAAACTCCCTAAAAAAAAAAAAATTGTATATCCAAAGACAATGTACACAGAGTTAACAGTTACTAATAGAATGGGATAAAATATTTCCAAATGCTATATCTGAAGGTGTATTAATATTCCAACTAGGAATCCTAAAAATTAACAACAATAAAGGCAAACAATACCCTTTAGAGATAGGTAAAAGACTAACATAAATAATGAATCTCCACAGATAACCAATCTTAGTTGTTTGTTGGATGGAAAATCTTGTTTCTCTAGTTCTGGAGTGTGTTACCTATTTCTTCTTTGTAGTTAATCTCTTTGAGTATTTTCTCTAGTGCTGGTTTTGAAGACATAAATTCCTTCAGTTTCTGTTTGTCATGGAAGCTTCTTATTTCTCCTTCTAATTTGATAGAAAGTTTTGCTGGGTAGGACATTTTTGGCTGGAAGTTGTTTTCTTTCAGAGTTTGGAATATGTTACTCCAAGCCCTTCTGGCTCTCATAACTTGGTTTGGGAAGTCTGGAGTGATTCTAATTGGTTTGCCTCTGAATGTCACTTGGCCCTTTGCTTTTGTTGCCTTTAAGATTCTCTGCTTGGCTTCCACATTGGTCATTTTGACAATTATGTGGCGTGGGGATCCTCTTCTCCGATCCTGTCTAAAGGGAGTTCTATAAGTTTCCTGGACCTGTGTATCGACCTCTTGCTCTATGTCTGGAAAATTTTCTGCTATTACTTCCTTGAAGAGATTGTTGATCCCTTTGGTATCACTTTCCTTTCCCTTCTCTATTCCAATTATTCTTAGGTTAGCTCTCTTAAAATGGGCCCATATTTCTTCAATATCAGATTCCTGCTGTCGGATATTTTTTTCTAGATTAGAAACTATGCGTTCATTTTTGGATTGCTCATCTTCTAAGAGCGAGATTCTGTTCTCCATGTGTTCTAATCGGTTGTTTGTGCTTTGAATTGAGGCCTTTACTTCATTAATTGCATCCTTTATCTCTTTTTGGCTCTCTCTGAGTTCTTTTCGAAGCACCTCTATTATTTCTACAGTTATTTTCCTGATTTGATCTTCTAGAAATCTCTGATTTTCAGTTTTATCGGGTTCTGATGTTGTGGGGTTGTGGGCATTTATTGCTCCAGTATTATTCCTCTTTCCCATGATTTCGGATGTTTGTGCCTTCTCTGGGTTCTTCCCTTGGGTCACTATGACTTCACTTAAGGTGCTCTGGATCTCGAGTCAGTAGTATCTCAGACCCCACTACACCTTTACTGGGTTGTATCACAGAGTCTCCGACCCAGAGAGTCGATAGAGGCTGCTTTAGACTGTGGGGGGTGCCAGGTTGCACGTTCTCCTATGGTGTGATATCTCTGCCACCGCCCCTCCCCCACTGGGTCAAGTCCCAGGGAGTACAGTACTGGGATTTGACTCACTGTTCTTGAGCACGCAGATGTAGCTGTACTGAACTCGTTGAATTCTCTGCTGCTGCCGCCGGTGGCAATATGGCGCCGCTGCTACGCCCTCGGCTGTGGGGCTGGTGTTTTTCTTCTTGGTTTTGGTTTCCACTCTGAATCCCTGCAGCGTGTGCTGAGCTCGGCCACTGGGAACTTTAGATGCTCTCTACGCGGAGAAATCCCGCCTGGCTGTTCCGCAGTGGCTCACCTCGGCTTGCTGTAGCCGTCCCGTGAATTCGCCGGCAGTATGGTGCTGCTGCCGCTGCGTCTGCCGCGTCCTCGGGCGATAGGCCGGTTATCTCCTCTGTGGCTCTGTTCTCAGTCCGCTTTCTCTCTGGAGCCTGGTGATTTTTTGTTTCACTGGTGATGGTGTTTTCTGGCTATGAAAGGCGCTGATTTTGTGGTAATGGAAGTTTGTTGTTAGCGGGGCTCTTAAGCCCCGCTTTTCTCGGTCGCCATCCTGTAGAGCTCTTTTACCTGTCTGGTTAACTTTATTTCTAGGTATTTTGAGTAGTAATTGTAAATGAGATTTCTTTCTTGATTTCTGTTTTAGATTATTTGCTATTGGCATATAGCAATGCTACTGATTTTTATATATTGATTTTTATATCCTGTAACTGTGATTGTTTTATTTACTAGTTTTAATAGGTTTTTATTTTTTTAGGTTTGGGGATGGAACCCAGGGACATTTGACCTCTGAGCTACACTCCCAGCCCTATTTTTTACTCTTTATTTTGAAACAGGGTCTCACTAAGTTGCAGAGGGCCTCGCTAAGTAGCTGAGGCTGTCTGCCAACTGCGATCCTCCAGTCTCAGCCTCCCGAATGCTGGGATCACAAGCGTGCACCACCACACCTGGTTGAAATAGGGTGTTTTTTGGGTGGAGTCTCTGGGGGGGCTTCTATATATAAGATCATATCATCTGCCAACATTGGCAGTTTGACTTTCTAATTTTCCAATGTGGATGCTCCTTTCTCTCTCTCTCTCTTGATCTAGATAGGAGTTCCAGTACTATGTTGAATAAAAATTGTGAATTTGGACCCCCTTGCCTTATTCCAGATCTCAGGAAGCATTCAGCTTTCTCCCATTCAGTATGATTTCAGCTGTTGGCTTATCATTACATATGATCTTTGTTATATTGAAGCATCTTCCTTCTATACCTTATTTGTTTTTTATCATGAAGGATTTTGAATTTTATCGAATGGCTTTTCAGCATCTATTGCAATGATCATGTAGTTTTTGTTCTTCATTCTCTTTATGTGGTGTACCATGTTTATTGATTGATTTGTGTAGGTTAAGCCATCCTTGCATCCCTGGCATGAATCTTACCTAATCGTGGTGATAATCTTTCTAATACTCTGTTGAATTTGATTTGCTAGGATTTTGTTGAGAAGTTTTGCATCATGCTCAGCAAAGATATTGGCCTATAGCTTGCTTGTTTTTCTTCTTTTTTATGTCTTTATCTGGTTTTGGTATTGAAATAATGCCTTGTAGAGTGAGTTTGAAAGAATTTGCTCCTCTTCAGCTTTCTGGGCTAACTAAAGAAGAGCTGGTATTAGTTCTTAGTTCTTCTTTGAATGTTTTTTGGGACTCAGCAGTGAGGCCATATGGTCCTGGACATTTCTTTGATGGGCCATTTTTTTTTTATTCCTGATTCAATTTCATTACAAGTTTAAAATTTTTTTATCCTTTCAAAGAATAACTTGTGTGTGTGTGTGTGTGTGTGTGTGTGTGTGTGTGTGTGTGTGTGATGCTGGAGATTGAGTCCAGGAGCATTCTACCTCTGAGCTACACGCCCAGACCATTTTTTTTTAAATTTTTTATTTTTGGTGGTACTGGGGATGAAACCCTTCTACCTCTGGGCTATACTCCCAGACCTATTTTATACTTTTTATGTTTGGAAACAGGGTCTCTTAAGCCAGCGCGGCTGGCTTCAAACCTGCGCGATCCTCCTGTCTCCATCTCCCAAGCACGGGGATTACAAGCATGAGCTACCACGCCCTGCTTGTTTTTTATTTTGAAACATGGTCTCACTGTTGTGGAGAGCCTCACTAAGTAGCTGAGGCTGACTGCAAACTAGGATCCTCCTGTCTCAGCCTCCCAAGTACTGGGATTACAAGCGTGCTCCACCACAACCAGCGAACAACTCTATTTTTTTGACCTTTCATATTATCTATTTATTTATTGCAGTTCTGGGGATGGATCCCAGAGGCATTCAACCTCCCAGCTACACCCCCCCTGCCATATTTTTTATTCTTTATTTTGAAACAGGGTCGCACTAAGTTGCAAAGGGCCTCACTAAGTAGCTGAGACTGTCCGTGAACCGCAATCCTTTGGTCTCAGCCTCCAAATGCTGGGATTACAAGAGTGCGCCACCACGCCTGGCTAGCAATTTGTTATTTATTTGAGATATTTCTGACTTTTTGAGGTAAGCATTACTATAAACTTCCCTCTTAGTACTAAGTTGCTGAACTTTAAAAAATGTCATTTCCTGATGTTTTTTTTCTTGTATCTATTCTCTTGTTCTGGAATTCATATGAGATGATTTTCTTCTTTTTATCCTTGATCTCCTATTTTGAATAGCTTTACCTTTTGCTCTGTTTTCTGAAAGATTTTCTCAACTTTGTCTTCCAATATACTGTGGATGGAATTTGGTTGTTTGCAGTTTGGAACCATTAGGAATAAAACAGCTAAGGCATTCTTGGACATATATTTTAATTAGTATATGTCAGCATTTTTATAGAGTATACACCCAGGAGCAGGTCCCAAGGTATATGCCAACAGTGTTTCAAAATGAGTCTAGCAATTCACACTCTCACCAACAATGTTTCCTAATAGAAGGGAGAGAAGGGAGTGCCTGGGGAGGCGCTGCTCTGACCTTTAGGACACTGGGTGCTGTTCTGAGATTTCTATGGCTGGGACATCCCTTTGTAAGACATGCCGCCTGCTAGGAGTCTGTCTCTTTCTCCAGTGTGTTGGAACACATACAGAATACATTAAGGAGATGTCCTGGCCTGGCTCACAGGAAGGCTGCTGCTGTCCTAGGTCATTTGAATTCTAAGCTCCAACCACCAGTTCTGGCGGAGCTTGACGCTACTATACCCTGTAAGTCAGAGTTTAGCACCAGGTAGCCTCTGTGAAGCAGCCCAAGTCACATATTTGGTTAGAAGCAGTGTAATACTCTCCACTTACGCTGTCTCATTTAAGTACATTATTTTCCTTGTGATGTTTATAAAAGTGATGAAAGTTAACACCTCCCTTCTACTTCTCTGTATTTCAAATTAGCAGATAACTTCTCCTTTCAAAGTCTGCTGTGGTGTAAATGGAAAAGCGTATGATTTGGGGTCAGACTATTCAGGTTTAATTCCGAGGGCTATATTTAAGCAGCTGTGTGATCCTCTGTGAGTTGCTTTCTCTCTTTGAGACACAGTCTGCAGGACTATAAAATGAGTTTATCTACCTTAAAAGGATGAGTTCAGGTAATTGATGCAAAAGCAAACTGAAAACCTTGGGGGTACTGGACAAATGTGAATTATTATTTCTATTAAAGTTTGGACTTGATCTATTTGGTCATAAAAACCTATGGGAGGGGACCTTCGAAAAGTGTTAAGTTAGGATTTAGAGGACAGGTAAAGTAAGAAAGGAGATTACAGTGAGAAAAATAAAAACAGACCCCAGAAAATCAGTGACTAGTTTTCAGTTCCTGGGCCGGCTCTCAGCAAAAGCAGGGACCTTCATTGTCGTGACTGGAGTAGCCGATGCAGAAAATCATCCACCACTAGAGGGAGGCATGGGTTTGGTTGGGTATCAGGCTGCTGTCTGTCTCTTAGGAAGCCTGAAGATATAATTTAACTTTTGTAGGTCTGCAAAAAGCACTAGGCTACACATTACCTTTCTTGCTTTTTAAAAATTATCTTTCAGCCGGGCGTGGTGGCGCACGCTTGTAATCCCCACGCTTGGGAGGCGGAAACAGGAGGATCGCGCAGGTTCGAAGCCAGCCACGCTGGCTTAAGAGACCCTGTTTCCAAATATAAAAAGTATAAAATAGGTCTGGGAGTGTAGCCTGGAGGTAGAAGTGCTTCCAGGAACCCCAGTACCACCAAAAAAAAAAAAAAATTATCTTTCAGCCGGGTGTGTTAGCGCATGCTTGTAATCCCAGCATTTAGGAGGCTGAGGCAGGAGGATCGCGGTTCCAGGACAGCCTCAGCTACTTAGTGAGGCCCTTTGCAACTCAGTGAGACCCTGTTTCAAAATAAAGGATAAAAATAGAATTAGGGGGTGTAGCTCGGAGGTAGAATGCCCCTGGGTTCCATCCCCAGTACTGCCCCCCCCAAAAAAAATTTAATGAAAAATAAAAATTACCTTTCTTTCCAAATTACCATCATCATCACGTTAATCTTTGTCTCTACCTACCTATCCATTAGTCTTCTCGTCTCATTCTTCGATTTTATGTACGTATGCACGTACATACATACAAACCTATGTACTGCAGATTGAAAGCCCAGGGGCATTCCACCTCCCAAGCTACACCCTCTGCTTTATTTTTTACTTGGAAATGTGGCCTTATTAAGTTGCTGACACTGGCCTTGAACCTATGATCCTCTTGTTTCAGTCTCCCAAGTAATGCTATTACAGGCAGTCACCACACCCTGCTCATTACTTGTCTTCAGAGAGAAAAAAAAAAAAATCTTTAAAATCACAACTTATAATGAGAGGAATACTCTTCTAACAGTATAGAGCCCATGACAGCCAACGAAGGCCTCCTTGGTCTATAATGAAATTACATGAGATGTCAACTTATTTTCCATTTTTCTTTTTGCAGGGCTGGGGATTAAACCCAGTGTCTCGTGCATGCTAGGCAAGTTCCCTGCCATGGAATCCCTGGCCTGAGATGCCAACTTTCTAACTCTTAGTTGCCCGGCTTAGCCACATCCAGCCGAGAGCCAGCCTGCCTTCGCAGTGAGCCATGCAGGCCAGGCTCAGGAATGGGGCTCCAGTTTTTGCATTGATTTCTTCAGAAGGGGAACATGAAGGCCATACTGGTCGGGGAAAGGGTCTGAATTGAACAAGAACGTGTTTGCTTGAGGTCATTTCTGATAAAGCCAAAAGTAGGCTGAAGAAATAAAGAGCTGAACCGTCAACAAATTTATTTTACTGATAATCGTGTTACCAACTTCTCTGGGAAAATCCCACTTGAGGAACTTGAAGTGTTAGAAAAGCCTCTCCACGTGTGGTCCCCAGTTCCGGGAGGAGGGGAAGCGGAGGGTCATCAGTTCCTTGGAGAGAGAGGGATCAAGCCTGGGGTGGCCAGAGCGGGCCGCAGAGCTCCCCCCGGGGTGGGCGGCGTTTCACACCCTCCTCTGCCTGGCACCCAGGTGGGGCCCTGCCAGGAAGCTGGCAGGTTCCTGGTGCCCAGACTGCTTGCTAAAACTCCCCACTGCCTGCTGGGGCTTCCCCAAGCTGCCTGGGTGGGAGAAACTGAGGATCCGGAGCAGCAGGAGATGCTCCTGGAAAATTTAGGAAATTTCACTTTTCTTGATACGGAATCAGGTGTTGGCATTAAAGCAGATTAGCAAGGATTATGTTTATAATTTTAAGAACAGTACTATAAAAAAGACTCAGTACACAGGCATCTAAATGGGATAGGAGGGGTAGGGACCAGGTTAGGGGACAGAGGAGACCGAGGAGCCGGAAGGCGGCTCAGCCCACAGCATCGTGGGGAGGTTCTCCCATTGCTGGGGCACTCAACACCCAATCCTTGTTCTACAGTCTTACCTTCTAACAGCTGGAGAAGGATGGACTCGTGATCAATCAAGTAAACAAATACACGGGCTAGTTCAGACAGTGGCGCTAGGTACAAAGAAAAGCGAGGCCAACTTTTGAGACTGCTGTACTTTTTTTTTTGTTGTTGTTGTTTGGTGGTACTGGGGTTCCTGGAAACCCTTCGACCTCTGGGCTACACTCCCAGACCCATTTTTATACTTTTTAAATTTGGGAAACAGGGTCTCTTAAGCCAGTGCGACTGGCTTGGAACCTGAGCAATCCTCCTGTCTCCGCCTCCCAAGCGCAAGCGCGGGGATTACAAGCGTGCGCCACCATGCCCAGCGAGACTGACTGCTGCACTTTTAAGAAAGGAATTTGATGGGTGGCGCAAGGTTGGAAGGTGTCTAAGAGTCTTCTTGCGGATTTATTGACTGGTATTTTGTTAATATATGCTACATTCCAGATGCCCAGATTAGACAGTTTAAGGCTCCTTTCCTCTTTTAAATTAGGGGGCTGGAGAAGAGGGAGATGTTGTTATTTAAGGGCATCTGAGAGGTGGTCTCAGCAGGGTGAAGGCCAGGTGAGAACCTGGGATTGACTTATTCCTGATGGAGGGCAGGTACATGCAGAGCCCTACTGTGTGCAGGGGAGGCAGAGCAGGTAGAACCTGACCACGCAGGGCCCTGGAAGAAAAGGCTGGGCCTGCAGGGCTTGTCGATGGGCAGCCCCGGAGGGATTTTGTGTGTGGTACTGGCTCAGACCCAGGGGCATTCTCTCAGCCCTTTTTCTTTTTGTTTTGAAACAGGATCTTCCTACATTGCTGAGATTGTCCTTGAACTTGCCATCCTCTGTCTCAGCCTCCCAAGTACTGGGACCACCGGCGTGCGCCACCACCTTGGGTTCTCTGGGGATTTTAAGCAGAGGAAGAACGCAGTCTGATTTCTGTTTTAGAGGACTCTCTGTCCCCGCCCGCCCTACAGACTGTAACCTGTGGGGAAAGAAGATGGGCAGGGTCTGGGGGTCACTGGTGCCTGCCATCAAGCAGCATTGGGGACTCCGCGGAGCAGGGGAGCGCAGAAAGACAGTGGGACTCTGCACCCCTCGTCCTCGGAGTGGGGAGCCTGGACCAGCAGCAGCATCGCCCAGGAACACACTAGAAGTGCAGGCCCTCTGCAACTCAGTGAGACCCTGTTTCAAAATAAATAATAAAAAATAGGGCTTGTCCCGCACCTGTGGAGTCAGAGACAAGGGCGTGTTGGCTGCCCCTTCCGCACGCCCTCCAGGTGCTTCTCCCACAGCTGGGCTGGTGTGCACTCAGGCGTGAGAGCCACCGCCCATCACAAGGATGAGCTTCCCGAGGAGGCTGGCGCCAGAGACGCTACATCCAGTGACCCATTAGCACGCCCCTGAGTCTGGTGACACCAAAGAGGGTGTGCCCAAGGTGTGTGTGTGTCGGGGTGGCAGTATGGCAGATCACGCGGGAGGAGGCGGGAAATAGAGCATGAAATCGCTAATGTTTGCCGAGTGTTGGTTCCACAGCAGCACGGTGGATTATCCTATTTAGAGCCTGGAGTTTCCTTCCTTCAAAGGTAGATACTATTATCACCCACAAGGAACAGGCGAGCGAGAACTGGGGCTTGTTTTTTTTTTTTTTTTGGCAGTTCTGGGGATGAAACCCAGGGGCATTCTACCTCCGAGTGACACCCCCAGCCCTATTTTTTATTCTTTCTAATTTCGAAACAGGGTCTAACTCAGTTGCAAAGGGCCTCGCTTAGTAGCTGAGGCTGTTTGCAAACCGCGATTCTCTGGTCTCAGCCTCCCAAATGCTGGGATTACAAGCGTGCGCCACCACGCCTGGAGAACTGGAACTTTTGGAAGTTCAAAGGGAAAACATGTGCACGACATTGTGGGTGTCATTAATGTCACTCAATTAAATGCCCCCAAATGGCCAAATTATAAATCTATGTTGTGTATGTGAGTAGCATTTTAAAAATATTAAAGCTGGGCATGGTGGCACATGCTTGTAATCCCAACCTCTGGGAGGCTGAGACAGGAGGATCGTGGTTCACAGACAGCCTCAGCTACTTAGTGAGGCTCTCAGCAACTCCGTAAGACCCTGTTTCAAAATAAAGAATAAAAAATAGGGCTGGGGGTATAGCTCAGAGGTAGAATGCCCTTAGGTTCCATCCCCAGAGCTGCAAAAAAAAAAAAAAAAAAAAGGAAACAAATGCATCCAGCAAACAAAACCTATAGTTTTTTGTTTTTGTTTTTGTTTTGGTACTGGGGATTGAACCCAGGGACATTCTACCTCTGAGCTATACTCCCAGCCCTTTTTATTTATTTTTCTTAAATTTTGAAACAGGGTCTTACTAAGTTGCTGAAGGATCTTGCTGAGTTTCTGAGGTTGACTTTGAACCTATGATCCTTCTGTCTCAGTCTCCCTAGTACTGGGATTACAGGCTTGCACCACTGTGCCCAGTTGAAAACCAGTTTGACCAATGAAATAGCCAAAAGTCCAAAGTCAGGCACGACGAACCCAAGCTCCAAACTATTCTAAGCTGGGGTGTTTGTAAGAAGAGAAGTTGATGGGTAGCGAGAGGTTGGAAGATGTCTAAGAGTGTTCTTGATAATTTATTAACTGGTATTTTGTTAATATATGCTACATTCCAGATGCCCAGATTAATTCCAGATGCCCAGATTAGACAGTTTAAGGCTACTCTCCTCTGGCTGTCTGCTGTATCCAGTCTGGATTATAACTTTGAAATATTTTCCTGCCTCTGCAAGCCAGAACGGAGGAGCCTTCTCAAGAGTTCCCAGGCCGGGCGTGGTAGCACGCGCTTGTAGTCCCAGAATTTAGGCGGCTGAGACAGGGAGGATGGTGGTTTGCGGATAGCCTCAGCTACTTGGTGAGGTCCTTTGCAGTTCAGTGAGACCCTGTTTCAAAATAAAGAATAAAAAATAGCACTGGGTGTGTAGCTTGGAGGTAGAATGCTCCTGGGTTCCATCCCCAGTACTGAAAAAAAAAAAAAGAAAAACAAATAAAAAGAAATAAAAAGAAAGAGTTCCCAGGCTCTCAGCTCCTACCATACTAGATTCTCCATTCTACAATCCTGGGGTCATAGCAGACCACCTCACATAGTTTAACACTGGACCCAGATCCTCAAGTGTGATGACCCCGGACACTGGAGGTGCCAACCACCACTAATGATTCCTTTTCTCATTCACAATAAATGAGAGTCCTCATAAATGGCCTGCCAGCCCCTAAGTGACCTGTTCCCTGTCCCTGACTCCCCGTCCCTCTGTCATTCAGCTCTGTGTTCATTCAGCTCTGTTCATTCAGCTTTTGTGAAACTGGAACTTCGAGGTCCGTGTTTTGTCCTGGGCTTCTTCCCTGAAATGCGGTCTCTGACTGCTGGGATGGCCCCCATTCCTGCTCTGACGCTTGGCTCCATTTGACACCCTCTTTACATTTGTAATTCTTCTCGGGCATTCCATTTTCCCTGACTGGGTGCACTTTCTCCCAGGACACACGGCACCTTTGCGTGTAATGGTTTGAATTTAAATTTGTTTCTCTAGGGGAGAACAAGGATTTTTTGTTTTTGTTATTTTGTTCCTTGACGTATCCCAACCTCGTGGTGCAATAAACATTTGTAGAATGAATGAATGAATGAATGAATGGTTATTTTCCCAAGGTCCCAAGGAACACGTGGAGCAATATTTTCCTCTTACCTCAGCTGCCAGAGTCTCTATGAAGCCTAAAGTTGATTGGAGCAGCAGCTGAACCCAGGGCTTAGATTGAGTTTCAACTTGACCTTGGGTGGGGATAATGGTAGATACCTTTCCCCAGACAAGCTGCAGAAGGATGGAACAGATTCTCTAACCCTGCCCCAGCCCCAGTCCAAGCTTCAGCCCCTGCCAAGGGGCGGAACAGAGGAGAGAGGGCTTTACGGCACAGTGGGGAGGAGGACCCCAGGACCTCTGAATTAGTTTGCATTTCTCAGGAGGGATGAGGGCAGGGCCAAGACCCAGACACTCAGGGGGTTTTCTAACAAGATAAATTAAAATGCTCTTCTGCCCCATCACCTACAGTTACTCTGCCTCCAGCCAGATTTTTAAATTCAGTCCAGGGCTAGCAAGGACGCAGAAGAGCTGAAAGCCGGGCGTGGTGGCACACATTGTAATCCAGTGCTTGGGAACCTGAGGTAGGAGGATTGCAAGTTAGCGGCCAGCCTCAGCTGCTTAGTGAGACCCTGCTTCAAAATGAAAAGTAAAAAATAGGCCCGGGTATAGAGCTTGAAGGTAGAACTAAAAGAAGTGGCTTCTTTTGTAAGCTGACTTTCACTGTGCCCTCCCTCCTTCCCTCCCTTCCTCCTTTTCTTTCTTCCTCCTCCTTTTCTTCCTCTTCTTCCTTTCCTCCTCCTCCTTTTTCTTGTACTGGGAAGTGAACCCAAGGGCACTCTACCCCCAGGCTACAACCCCACCCTATTTTATTTTTTTTGTTTTGAAACAGGGTCTAAGTCACTGAGGCTGGCCTTGAACCTGCAACTCTCCTATCTCAGCCTCCCAAGTACTGGGATCACAGGCATGCTGTCAGCCTCTCTCGCTGCCGCTGTCTCCTCTGCACAGGAGAAAGTTTGCACCTGGCACGTCTCTCCCAACCCCCACTTCTTTCCCTAGGCTGGCCAGGACGTGAATGCGGCTGGCCTCCTTCCCAGTGGGCTTTTGCCACCTCCCGGCTTCACAGGGCCATCATTTTCAGAACTGATAGTGCTGGGCCCTCAGTGTGTTTAGTGGAAATCCAGAAGGCTCTGCAAGTCAGGTGGCATAAAATGTGACCTGATTTTGGTGGCAAAGCCTCACCTAAACCGAGACTATTAATAGTGCTGTCTTTAGCCCACTTAGCGTGAGGCTGAGTGGGTGCTGATGCAGAAATATTGCCATGTTTTACTGTGGGACGCTACCCCCAGGCTGCCTGGGGTGTCCAGAGTGCTGGACCTGCGGTGCTGCTTTCTCAGATGTGAGCACTGAGGGGACGTGACCTGTGTGTGTCCCAGAATAGAGAGATGGGGTGGGGGGATAATGCACGGCAGAGCTCTCAGAGTCAGAGCACAGAGCTCAGCTCCGGGCTGTGTGGTCTTGGTGAACTCCTTCACCTCCTAGATCCTCTCTTTCTCCTCCCATAAAATGGCAGCCATGATGTCCTGTCCCAGAACTGTGGCAAAGTCTTCCCCCTGCTCCCAGGTTCTTCTCGTTCTGCTTCTCCTCCTCCACCCTGTGCCCCAAGTCTCCATGCCTGGCTCCCACCCTGTGTTCAAATGCCGCCTCTGCTCAGAGAGGCTTCTGAGCCCGCAGAGGAGACCCGCCCTGGTGCTGTCTCATCTGCCCACTTGCTTTTCTGTGTGGCACACATCTCCCCCTGAAGTTTTGGGGTGTGATTGTATGTTTACTTAATAGATCATCGACCCGACTAGTGTAACTTTGGCCAGGGCTGGGTTTCCATGCCCGGCTTGCTGCCCTTGGCTGGTGCGTGGAGCAGCCCGCTGGCTGGGAGCGCAGTGATGAGGGATGCCGGCGCCCTGCTGGATGGGGAATCAGGGAGACCAGGGCAGCCCGCTCCCTGCCCACACACCAGCTTCCGCTCTGCTGTTCTCCGAATTCCACATGAGTTCTGGAGTTCTCATCTTCTTTTTTTTTTTTTTTTTTTTTTTTTTTTTTTTGGCAGGTTTGGGGATGGAACCCAGAGGCATTTGACCTCCGAGGTACACCCCCTGCCCAATTTTTTATTCTTTATTTTGAAACGGGGTCTTACTGAGTTGCCAAGGGCCTCCTTAAGAAGCTGAGGCTGTCCGCGAACCACGATCCTCCAGTCTCAGCCACCCAAATGCTGGGATTACAAGTGTGCGCCACCATGCCTGGCTTCTCATCTTCTTTATAAAGTGCTTGGAGGAGGCACAGGTGACCTGTGTGGGCAGGGAGAGTGGGGGTTGGGGGTCTGATATGGAAAACAAAAGATGATTTTGGTTTTTCTTGTCAGGACCCAAGGCTGAGCTGATGAGATCCTTCCCTCCCTCCCTTTCTCTTTCCTTCCCTTCCCCTTCCTTCCTTCCTTCCTTCCTTCCTTCCTTCCTTCCTTCCTTCCTTCCTTCCTTAAAGAGGGATGAAGCCCAGGGGGGGCATTCTATCTCTAAGCTACAACTCTAGTCCTATAATGTTATTTTCTTTTGAAACAGGGTTTCAAAAGTTGGGGAAAGCCTTGCTAAGTTGCCAACCCTGGAGATAGTTTCTTTTTTTTTTTTTTTTTTGGTGGTACTGGAGTTCCTGGAAGCCCTTCTACCTCCAGGCTACACTCCCAGACCTATTTTTACATTTTTATTTGGAAACAGGGTCTCCTAAGCCAGTGCGCGTGGCTGGCTTCGAACCTGCGCGATCCTCCTGTCTCTGCCTCCCAAGCGCAGGGATTACAAGCATGCGCCACCACGCCCGGCTGGAGATAGTTTCTTAAATGTCCTTTAGCATGGGCTTCGGGAGTCGCTCAGAGGGACCGTGGCTGTGCCCCCTTTGCCGTTCCTGAGAGCCCAGGGTGGATGCGCTCTTGTCCTCCCAAGGTGGGGACACGCGGGGCACTATGGCAGCAGGCTGGGGCACAGGGCGTCCCAGGCCTCCCGGCTGCGGCGCGGTGCCAGTTCCCAGAACAGCTCCTGTCCTGGCCGAGTGTCCTCAGGTTCCTGGTACCTGTGATGAGGAGCCACCTGTTGAGGAAAGCCATGTGTTCCCTGGTCCTTCTGTAGCACTTAAAGCCTCTCCACTGACTCAGTAGAAGCATGTCGGGCACTCTCGGGTGGGCTTGCGTCACGTGTCTCTGTAAACAGATGGAGCAGATGTTCAACAGAACCTGAGTGAACACTCCCGGATGCCAGGGCAGGGAGTGGGCAGAGGACCCCAAGTGTCACTTACAGAGCCGGGAGGGGGTTAGAGGACGAGGCCGGAGGGGATCAGGGCCAGTGAGCCAAGGAAGTCAATTAAAAGGTGATCTGAGCTAGCCAGCCCAGGGCCCTCGGAATCAGATTTACGAAATATTAGAGACCTTGGCAATTCATGTGCAATTTCAGAAGCGGGAAATCATCCCGAGTAATTAAAGGAGGAGCCATGTTTTTGGTACCCAAGTTTATGAAATGTTAGTATTTTCCCGCATTTTCTTTGGGGTTTTAAAAAAGAAGTATTAATTGACACAATTGTAGTCCCCTGTCTTACCTTCCCAGTTCTTTCCTCTACAGCTCTCTCAGGCTGATAGTATAAATGCCATTTCTTTTTTTTTTCATTTTTCTTCATTTTAAATGAACTCTACTTAAACACATACACACCCCCTCTTTACTTTAGAAGAGTTCGAAGTTTACGGGAAAGTGGTCAAGCTAGTACAGTGTTCTCATGTGCCCACATCTAGTTCTCTCTACTGTCAACATCTGACATTGATTTGGTACCTTTATCACAGCTAACGATTCAAAATTGTTAAGTACCAATTATCATCGTAATAGTAATGCCATTAACTAAAGTTGACATATCATTAGGATGTCTTAGTGTTTACTCATTGTCTTTTCTCTGTCCTAGGTCCTATCCAGGACACCAAATGACATTTAACACATTGCCTCAGGCTACTCTTGGCTCTGACAATTTCTTAGACTTCCTATTTTGTAAACATTTTTTTTTTAAATTGGTGCATTGTGGTCATACATATTAATGGGGACTTCCTTGTTCTGGATCATTTTGAGGAGTACTAGCCAGGTGGTTTGTAGAATGACCCTTGATTATTATTTGTCTGGTCATTTTCTTATGACTAGATTGGACTTCTGGGCTTTGGGGCGCAGAGCTCAGAGCTCAAGTCCGTTCTCACTGCACTGCATCAGGTGGGCCTGCTATGGATTTGACTTGTCATGTGATATTAGTTTAGGTCACCCGGTTGAGGTTTGTTTGTGGGGTACACTGAAGAGTTATCCTCCTTCGCATTCCCATGCCGCACTCTCTGGACTTGTGATCCTCCCGCCTCAGCCTCCTCAGTGGCTGGGTTACAGGAGTGTGCCCCAGCGTATGGCTAAACTCTGATCGTCACAGCCGTCCTGTTTACAGTAATGTAACACAGAAACCTTTCTGGGTTTCAACAAATTTCCAGAAAGCCTGGATTTGAATCTCCAAACCCTTTTCCAGCTATTGAATCTCTAACGTGTTATGAGGAAAATGAGGACAGTCTGGTTTAGCGAGAGCCTCAGAACCAGGTGCTGTGCTTAGCTGAGTACTCTATGTCATTTTACTTAGTCCAAACAATCCTGTAAAAATAACTATTCAGTAGACTCTTGGTATGGCTGATAAGTGCCTCCTGTCCTGGTTTTTCTTCATTTGCACCCCTTTCCTCCCACCCTCCTGGCCTGCACCCCAGGGCAGCTAAGTTCCCCTGGGAAATAGACCCTGAAGGAGAGGTCGGCAGGGGTCAGGTTTAATAGAGCTTAACACCTTTGGGAGGGGAAGAAATCAGTATCAGGTAGAAGAGAGACATTGGGTACCTTAAAGTCTCAGCAAAGGTCTCGCCTACCCCGTGGAGAGCTCTGGAGCCAGGGTCCCTATGGGGGCCAGCGTGTGCCTTAGCCTGGCCATGTTCTCCCAACATTCACATGTTGACTCTAACCTCCACGGAGATGGTACTAGGGAGAAGCCTTGGGAGGTGATTAGTTAACTGGAGTACCTGCCCTCAAGAATGAGAGTAGTGTCCTTATGCAAAAGAGGTTCCACAGACGGCCTTGTCTGTTCCGCCATGTGAAGAGGACTCAGGGAGAAGGTGCCACTGACCAGGAACAGGCCGTCACCTCCTGTGGGATCTGCCTGTACTCGATCCTGGGCAGTCTCTCCATCATCTCAGTCTCCAGACCATGAGTAATACACTTCTATTGCTTACAAGCCAGCCGGTGGAAAGCCTTTTTAGAGCAGCCTAAGGCAGGGTGCCCTGACACCCCCACAAGGGCTGAGAGTTGAGGGTTGTCAGCCAGCAGCACTCTCAGAAGCCAGGGATGTAGCTTGTTCGCAACAGGAAGTAGATCTCCACAGAAAAGGATTCGCAATGGGAAGTAGGTCTCTACAGGAAGGAGTTTGCAGCAGGAAGTAGATCTCCACAGGAAAGGCTTCATAACAGGAAGTGGCTCTCCACAGGAAGGGGTTCACAACAGGAAGTAGCTCTCCACAGGAAGGGGCTCACAACAGGAAGTGGCTCTCCACAGGAAGGGGTTCACAACAGGAAGTGGCTCTCCACAGGAAGGGGTTCACAACAGGAAGTGACTCTCCACAGGAAGGGGTTCACAACAGGAAGTGGCTCTCCACAGACAGGGGTTCACAACAGGAAGTGGCTCTCCACAGGAAGGGGTTCACAACAGGAAGTGGCTCTCCACAGACAGGGGTTCACAACAGGAAGTGGCTCTCCACAGACAGGGGTTCACAACAGGAAGTGGCTCTCCACAGGAAGGGGTTTGCAAAAGGAAGTAGGTCTCTACAGGAAGGGGTTCACAGCAGGAAGTAGATCTCCACAGGAAAAGGTTTGTGGCTGAGCTCCAGGGCCTGTGCCCTCTCTATGGTCTCCTGTGCTCCCTGCCCTCTGCCTTCTCTTGTGCTCCACCAGCTGTGGGCTCCCTGACTCAGCCCTCTGTGAACAGCACCTGCCATCCCTCTGTGAAGCCCATCAGTTACAACCTCTCTGCAGGTGTGCCCACACTCCTCCCCAGTGATGTGCTTCTTAATTTTGCATACAATCCAGTACTTAGGAACACTGCCCGGACATCTAGTTCTCACCATAAAAGGGAAATGGGGAACCTCAAAGCCATATGGAGACCTGAGTCAAGTCAGTCTTGTGAGCCAGGAGCTTCACTCCAGCCAAGCGATCTTCCCGCAAGATAAGGAGTCAGGTTTGAGTCCCAGAAAATAGTCATAGTGAAGTCACATCACAGACCAGCTGTGCCCATGTTAAACGGTGGGGGCACACACTTGTAATCCCAGTACTTGGGAGGCTGAGACAGGAGGATCACAGGTTCAAAGCCAGCCTCGGCAACTTAGCGAGGCTCTCAACAACCTAATGAGACCCTGTCTCCAATTAAGAAATAAAATTAATCTGGGGGTATAAATTGGAGGTAGAATGCTTCTGGGTTCCAGCCCCAAGACCAAAAAATAAATAAATCTGTAAATTCCAAGGGGTAACCGTACATTCTTTGTGGGATAAGGAGATGATGTAGGTGATGGTAGAAAGGCCACCAGCCCATCCAACCCTTTGGGATGAAACAGGAAAAGGCCTTCCCTTCAGGGTCTGTGGCCTTGCACCAGTGTCAGTGGTCAGAGAGCTTCCTGGTGGACCCCGTTGTGCAGTCCATGACCCAAACAATCTTGTGCAGTCCACAGCCCAAACAACTGTGCAGCGGGCCTGCTGGAGATGCACCTGAGGCTTTAACCCAGCAGTGGTGAGGACCCCATGGATCCTGGATTCAGGCCCAGCACTGTCTTTCTGTGTTGTTTGTGCCATGTTTTCTCTGGGGCATGCCCAGCGGGTCAGTTGAACTCTTCTGTCTATGTGCTCAAGAAGGTAAGAAGAGCCTCTGCTTTGGAGAGTTGCTGTGCAGATTAAATAGACAAGACCGTAACGTGTGAAGCAGTCATGCACATGTTAAATCTGTGAGCTGAGCTTGGTGGCACACACATTGGGAATCCCAGTGGGGATTCAGGAAATGTTACTATTTTGACTTGGTTGCTGTACATTTCAGTTGTTTTTCTTGTTTGCAGGCAGTGTTTGACCCCACCTTTCCTGGCTGGCAGGAGCTGTAGTTCTTGTCGTTTTAGGGTGAGGTGCTGTCCTTTGGAGTCTATGCCCTGAGATGATTTTTGTGCTCTGAAATCCTCCTGCTGTAGCCACCCCGGGAATGGGTTTTCACCTCACAGATCCATAGATTTTGCTTCTCCATGTCTGGCTGCTTCCTCTAGGTGGATCTCCATCACCCTCTCTGCAGCCTCCCTTCTTTTTCCTCCCTCCTGTCTCCTCTTTCCCTCTTTTGCCCCATCTCCCCCATCCGCCTTCATCTTCCTCCTTCCTTTTCTTTCCCTTTCCCTGTCTCTTCCCCCTTGCCTCTCCTCCTCCTTTCCCCTTTATTCCTTTCTCTTCTCTGAGCCTCTGAACTGCACTAGCCAGTTGCTGGGCTCTGGGATGAAAGTTTAAGAGCGGTGCCTCCAGGCCTCGGAGTCCTGAAGAACAGCAGTCCCGCAGGGTCCAGGGGGTCCATTCAGGTCACCAGAGGAAGCTGCCTGCGGTGTGCTGGTGGCCACGTCATCTCGGGGCAGGGCAATGGTCAAGGGGGTGTTTCTCTTTCTTCGTTCCCTTGTTCTCAGCCTTTCTCCAGCATGACCCCACAGTCAGACCTCACAGTGCCCACACTAGGTCTCCCTGCCACCTGTGCCCTCCTGCGGAAAAAACCCTCTTGGCAGAGCCCATGGCCTCTCCAGCCCCCACCAGCCTCTGCTCTAGAGAGAGTTCGGTGGAGAAGGCAGAGATGGTGAGGGGTGATGTGAGCACCCACCAATTGTCTTCTCCTCCCAGGGAGGGGGTCAGGCCAAGAAAAGAGCCAGGGGTCTGGGGCGGGTTGGGGGAGCCTTCCCCTGGCTGGGCAGCTGGCTTGGCTCAGTGGACATCTGGGCTGGGTGATGTTTACCCAGCCACATAAGCTTTCGTGTAAACTTATGTGATCAAACAAATGACTTGTCTTCTTGGTAAACACGGTTTCAGAAAGATCAAAGCCACGTCAGCTTGCTAAGAACATAGATGGAGGATTTTGTAAGTGGTCCGGGAGTAGGAGCGGTGCCCTCTAGTGGTCACAACGGTAATGGCGCCAAGCTCGAGCCGCTGCGGAGAGATTAGGGGCTCTGGGGCTCCTTTCTCCCCAGCCCTGTCAGGGCAGGCAGGGCTGCACCCTCTGCTTCTTTCTCCTCTTGGGAGCCTGTGCCCATCTCCCACCATGGCTTCCTTGATAAATAGGCCCAGCTCTGTAATATATTTTAACACCTCAGATTCTAAGTCTGTTATCAACATTAATCCGCTGAATTCACACAACACCACTGAGAAGTAGAATGATGGTTTGCCTCATTTTTGAAGAAGCAGCAGCAAAGGCACAGAGAGGTTAAGAGACCAGCCCAAGAACACACGATCAGCAGGCAGAGACGCCCCCGGCTGGCGAGCTGTGAGGGAGCGGTGTGCCCACAGTCTGGTTCCTGAGCAGGTGCTGGCTGATCCTGTCTGGTCTTTCTCCAGGCCTCCTGTTGAATTTGGCCCTGTTAATAACACCCCACAGCTCTCTCGTGTCAACCCTAGCCTCATGGCGGGTTAAAGCACCATTATTAGCCGCTTTGTATAGGTAGGAGACTCAGGCTCCGAGAGGGCCAGTCAGCTGCCTGCAGCGGCACAGCCTCGGGAAGAGCTGGAATTGAAGGCCAGGCTCCCCTGGTCCTTTTGGCTGGGCTCCCTCACTGTAACCTCCGGCAGCTGGAAGGATGGGCCCTCTGCTCCATCAAACCTTTGTGCCCTCTCAACGGTGGTCTCTGTCCCGCCACCATCTTCATATTGCTCTTAACCGGAGGTCCCCTTTCTGCCTTCTGCATCTTACTCATCTTTTCTCTGCCTTTTCTTTTTCTTTTTCTTTTCCTTTTTTTTTGTTTTGTTTGAGGGGCTGGGGATGGAACCCAGGGGTATTCTACCTCTGAGCTGTACCCCCAGCCCTATTTTTTATTCTTTATCTTGAAACAGGGTCTCACTGAGTTGCAAAGGGTTCACTAAGTAGCTGAGGGTGTCTGCTAACCTTTATCCTCCAATCTCAGCCTCCTGAATTCTGGGATTATAAGCCTGTGCCACCCCGCCCGGCTTTCTCTGCCTTTTCTGTCTTAGACATTCAGATTTCCAGGGCTGGCCGCTGAGTTGGGTGGTCTGGGCCCTGGGAATGTGCATCTCCCACAGCTGTCTGAAGTGGTTCTGATCCAGGGGGTGTCTCATTTTGAGAAACAGTGCTCTTGACTGAAGGATGTTGGTATGGATTTGGGCATAGTACTTGGTCTTTGGCCGAGGGGTGCCTGGGGTGCTCCCGGAGCCAGAGCCCAGCCTAGTTGCAACTGGCTCAGAGCTGTGGGAGCCAGAGCGGGCTGGGAGTTGGCTTGAAGCTCTGGCCTTTGTCGCTGCTGATGGTGGACGTGTCATTTCACTGGGGCTACTGTTTACACCCTGGGGCTGGACCTGGCCCAGCTCCTGGCCCAGCCAAAGCACTCGCAGCTCAGGAGTTTGTGGTTCTGACTGATACCTGCAAGGCAGAGTCAGATTTATTAACTCCCCGCTGGAATTGACGAGAAATCTTAATAAGTTATCAATCAAAAGGGGATCTGGCATAAGCCCAATTCATCACTGAGCTCAGAGCAGCGGGAGCATGCCTGGGTGGCCCTTCAACCGCTGCTCCGTGTCAAGATTCCTTAGGATCATCGGTTGGGAATGAATTCACCCCCATGGTTTGCTTTGGAATACCACTGCTCTTTCCACATCTCACTGATGTAAAATGAACATCACTGGTCCAAATATTGAGATGCTTTGAAACCTTCCAACTACAGCACAAAATAGTTGGTATAAATCAACTACGAGTGGACAAGGCCCTGGATGAGATGGAATCACCTGCCTGCCCCCTTTCACATAGATTTCGTTGCCATGGTGATGGGAAACTGGAAGCAGGTTGAGAACATATTGGAATGTGAAGGTTTCAAGATCTTCATGGAGAAGCCAGGCACAGCACAATGCACCTCTAATCCTAGTACTTCGGAGGCTGAGACAGGAGGATCACACATGTGAGGCCAGTCTCAGCAACTTAGTAAGCCCCTGTTTCAAAATAAATAAAAAGAATGCCCACCATGGTGGTGCATGCTTGTAATCCCAGCATTTGGGAGGCTGAGACAGGATCGCAGTTCGTGGCCAGCCTCAGCTACTTAATGAGGCCTTTTGCAACTCAGTGAGACCCTGTTTCAAAAGAATAAAAAAGAATAAAAAAAATAGGCTGGAATGTAGCTGAGAGGTGGAATGTCTCTTGGTTCCATCCCCAGTACTGCCAAAAAAAGAAAGAAAGAAAGAAAAGAAAGAAAAAAATAAGTAAAAAGAGCTATGGATATATAGCATGGAGGTAGAATGCCCCTGGGTTTAGTCCCTAGTGCCTCTGAATGAATGAACGAACGAATGAATGAATGAATGAATAAATAAATAAATTTGAGCCTGTCTCTGAGTCCACCCTGGCTTGGGACGTGCCTGGCTCAGTGAGGTGGACCTGTGTGGGCAGTCACAGCTCACAGCCTTGGGCACGTGTAACCCCGTGGCATCCGTGCTCCTGTCCATTGCCTTTTGGTAACATGATGGAGAAGCAGCCCTGGCCGCTGTGCGGAGCGCCGTGGGGTGGTGCCCCTTCCTCTTTGGATGCTTTAGTCTCTCCCTGCTCTTCCCTTTGTCCTGTCTTTCCATCCTCTATCTCTCTGGAACTTGAGACCTTCTACCTTTTGCAGAAGTGTTACTGTGAGTTCTTTCCCATGGGGAGGGGTCTGTCTGTACCTACCATTCCCATCCCCCCCTCACCCTTCTCTCTAGTGTCCTGCAGTTATTTTTGGCCAGAGGCCAGTGGGAGAAGCCATAACTGGCTTCTGGAGTCCTGGGAACCCACTGGACTGTTTTCCCCGCAGAGTGCATCCTGGTGGTGAACTCTGTGGGCACTGGTCCTGAGGGTGCTAAGAAGCCAGGCTCTTCGTTCCCTCCTACCTCAGCCTTTTCACTGATCGAGAGAGGAAATGCTGATTAGAAACACTGTGGGATGGGCTGGTTTGGTGCTGGTGGTTATTCTTGTTCATCTTGTCCTCCGATGGGGAAACTTCAAACAGGAAGCCTGCTGGCCCGTCACCGTGGCCCTCGTCAGCAAGATTCCTTTACTGTGTACCTTCTCTGCCCCACGCTGCCCTAGCTATTGGAGGTTGGGGGTCCAGGCCTGATCCCTGTTCTCAAGGAGAAAATAACCTCGTGAGAAGAGTTGTGTGCAAAGATAAATATGATACATGGTCACTTGGTACACATTACAGGCAAGGGACCAGTCAAACGCTCTGGCGTGGCTTACCCTGTCTGGGAGCTGGGTGAGGTAGTGAGGAAGCTGCCTGCCAGTAGCTGGGGAGCGGTAGGCTTTGGGGCGCCGGAGGGCTTGATCAAGCAGAAACAGGGATGTGCCTGCCACACAGTGAACCTGAGAGCTGGGCACAGCGGGTCAAAGGCCCCACAGCAGCCTCCTCTGGCACTCTATTGCTGTCTCCCCGGAGAAGCTCCTGGACAGCTGTCTCCACTTCCTGTCTTCCAAATTGTTTTGGAACTCACCCTCGAGCTGCTCTTTATTCTCAGTCCTGACCCTTGGCTACCCCACATGCAATGACCCACCAAACCTGTCCCCGAGGTCTCTCCACCTGCCCGTCTCATCTCCATCATCAACACCCTGAGCTGGTCCAGCTCCCATCCCTGTCTCCCTCCTGGTTAGGATCAAAGTGCTCCTGGCCCATCTGTCCACTGCAGATGCTTCCCTTGCCAATGAGTCCCTTCCCGCACAGATGCCAGAATGGCCTAGATCATCTCTTAGTTTTCAAACCCGATGCTCAGTTATTTTTTTTATTGTTGCACTATAACTGTACATCTTAATGGATGCTAGGGTTTTTTTTTTTTTAAGCTTTTTATTTTATTTTTGACCACTCTACTGATGACTCCTTTCTCAAAACTCTCCTGACTTGACAACTGGACTATGTCATGCCCTTGCCTGAAATCCCTCAGTGACACCAGCGCCCCTGGAAGGCAGCCCAGTCTCTTCCTGGCGCACCAGGTTCCTCGTGGGCTGCTCCCGCCTCCTGTGGGCCTCGCCTGGCCCCGCATCCCCAAGCTTCCTCCCAGCCCCCGGATTTCCTGACTTGCCAGCTTCCTTTGCTTGCATGGTGTCCTCTGCTTGCCCCTCTTGACCCTCCAAGACCCAGTTAATAAAGTTTATGTCCACTGAAATTTGCATCCTCTGGGCCAAACTCCCTGACAGCCCCAGACAGGCACCTTTACTACCTCCTCTGCACTCCCAACCTGTCTACTTTGGAGGGGTTTTCATATTGCGTGACTGTCTGCCTGTATTTCCCCCCATGAACCACAGCTTCTTATCTGTGTGCCTCGAAAGCCAAGTCTGCCTTGGCCCCTGGTGGGTACAGGATCAGTATTTGTTGAAAGGATCGATGACTGAATGGCCTGCAGCTGAGGCCCTCCAGGAACGAGGACCCCGGGGAGCTGCGCCATTATCCCCGTCTCCCACATACACACAGCAGGAATATGTTTGTTGATTATTGAGGATTTTGATCGGGTTCCCCAGAATCTATCTGGGTGCTGCTAGAGCATTTTGTCTTTTCTATAAGAATTCCAGTGCTTTGCTTTCTCAGTCTTTAAAATTTTTTTTTTTTTATGTGGTACTGAGGATGAAACCTAGGGGCTTTCTATCTCTGGGTTACACTCCTAGACCTATTTTTTAAAATATTTTTTTGAAGCCGGATGTGGTGGTGCACACTTGTAATCCCCGCACTTGGGAGGCGGAGACAAGAGAATCACGCAGGTTTGAAGCCAGCCGCGCTGGCTTAAGAGACCCTGTTTCCAAATGAAAAAATATAAAAATAGGTCTGGGAGTGTAGCCTGGAGGTAGAAGGGTTTCCAGGAACCCCAGTACCACCCAATATATATATATATATTGGAAGCAGGATCTCACTAAATTGCTGAGAGCCTTACTAAGTAGCTGAGGCTGTCTTTGAACCTGTGTGATCCTCCTGTCTCAGCCTGCCAAGTACTGGGATTACAAGTGTGCACCACCACACTGGACTTCGCAGTCAGTTCTCAATGAGGGACAGAGCCCAGTTTCTGGTGGGGTCAGGGTAGGAGGTGAGCTTGGGTCCATTTGCTCAGTTTTGTCCACAAGGGTGGCGAAGAGGTAGGGTCCTTTGGACAGAGCCCAGGCCCTGGCCTCAATTACCCAGGACGTCAGCAAGACAGTGGTGCTCAGTGGGTCCCAGTAAAGGTGAGTTGAGTGGATGATGAAGCACTGTTACCTGTTACAGGTAATGTGATAGGGAGTGGAAGATGTGAAGTGATGGGAAAAGAGGTCCTCACTCTCAAAGATCCTCCAGCCTACTGAGAAAATAAGTGTGTTGGTCTGAACTAAAAAATACCTGTTGAAAGTTTTCTCGAATGCAATACAAAACCCAGCCAAGAAGAAAGGTAATTCCTCTCTGAGAGCCACCTCGGAGCAGAGCAGCATGGCCGAAGTGCGCTGGGCCCATGAACAGTGTGTTGTTGTTTCTCCCTCCTTTAGACCATCAGAAGAGAAGAGAGGAAGAGAAACTGAAGGGACCTCCCAGGTGGGTCCTGGCTTCTAGCGCCCGCCGGTTGGAGAACCTCCTGGAATATACCGGGCACCATAGGTGGATAGATGCAGAGACACAATGGTCTTTATTTTCCTTTTTATGCAAGTTACAACATTTCAAGCCTGAAAACAGAGATGGGGGGGGGTAGAGAACACCCAAAATCTTTTTTTTTTTTTTTTTTGCGGGTCTGGGGATGGAACCTGGGGGCATTCGACCTCTGAGCTAATCCTCCTGCCCTATTTTTTATTCTTTATTTTGAAACCGGGTCTCACTGAGTTGCAGAGGGCCTCACTAAGTAGCTGAGGCTGTCCATGAACCACGATCCTCTGGTCTCAGCCTCCCGAATGCTGGGATGACAAGTATGTGACACCAAGCCTGGCCCAAAATCATATTAAGAAATACACACGTTTTCTTGTAGTGTAGTTTACTCGTCTTCATTTCTCAAACACAATACAAACCAGTGCTGTGTTTTGTTCTGTGTGCTGACATTTTCATTGTTATTCAAGAGCAAAGCACGGTCACTGTGGCGAGAGACGGAGCAGAAATGCTGAAAAGAGTGAGAGGGGAAACAGCCCTGGGGCCTGCGGTGAACACCAACCACGGCCAACAGTAAGGCGCGGGCTGTCCCGTCTTTCCCTTCTCCTCACTACTTCCCTCCCCGCTTTTGTTTTATCCATGATATGAAGAAACAACCAAAACTCCAAAGGCTTTTTATATTTTGTACCAACTTAGAAATAACAAATAGTGAAATAAATGAATGCAATACAGACAAAGGGCTGAGATATAGCTCAGTGAGCAGAGTGTGTTTAGTATGCACAAGGCCCTGGGTCCCATTTAATTTGCCCTGGGAACTTCATCGTTTTCTTTATTCTTTTTCTTTTTTTTTTGGTGTATTCCATTTTTATTTATTTTTTTAAATTTTTATTGGTGCATTATATCCATATATCATATTGGGGTAAACAACTTGTGTGTACAGACATGCACACATCATTGATTTAACCCCTACCCAATTCCCACCCCATTCCCTCCCCTTCCCTCCCTCCCTTGCTCGGCTTAGTGGTTGACTTCGATATGTTTAAGTACATTGTGTGTTTTAGAGATTTTCCTCTCCCCCCCCTCCTTTCTCCTCCTTTAGGTTGTCTTGTTTGCTCCTCCATAGGATTTTCTTTTTCATCTAGAGTTCCTCCTATGACCCAATTCTCCCTAACTCTCACATATTAGGGAAAGCATCTGATTTCTTATTTTTTGTGACTGACTAATCTCACTTAGCATAATGTCCTCCAGTTCCATCCATTTCCCTGAAAATGATGTAATTGAGTTTTTTTTGATGGCTGAGTAAAATTCCATTGTGTACATATTCCACAGTTTTGTAATCATTCATCTGTTGATGGACATCTTGGCTGGTTCCATAGTTTGGCTATGGTGAATTGTGCAGCTATGAACATAGATACACATGCATTAGTTTGGTAGTTTGGTTTCTTTTCTTTTGGGTAGATAACCAGAAGTGGTATTGCTAGATCAAATGGTAGATTTGTTTCCATTCTTCTGAGGATTCTCCATACTCTTTTTCTTTATTCTTTTTTTTGGGGGGGGTACTGGGGTTCCTGGAAGCCCTTCTACCTCCGGGCTACACTCCCAGACCTATTTTTATATTTTTATTTGGAAACAGGGTCTCTTAAGCCAGCGCGGCTGGCTTCGAACCTGCATGATCCTCCTGTCTCTGCCTCCCAGGTGTGGGGATTACAAGCGTGCGCCACCACGCCCTGTCATTGTTTTCTAATAGAAATCGAGGAGAGGGAAAGCTTCTTATGTTTTCTTAAACCCGGATACAAGTACCTACAATTCCTTAACCCTACCTCCACCACGCAGGACAGCTGGGGCAGAGTAAATGGGAGCTGGCGTCATGATGGGAGACACAGGTTTTTCTATGGGGAGCCCTGGGGTGAGTGAATGCAAAGGATCTAGATCATTCTGAACGGCCAGTGGCCCAAGGGGCCCTGAAGGGGCATGTTGGTGCCGGTCAGTGTGGCCCAGCTCTGCACCTCCGCACCGCCTGTGTGACTGGGTCTCATCCATCTGGCATTGTCCTGTGGGATGTGGGATTGGGATCTAGGGTAGAGGAAAGAAAGACACTGTGACCTCCCTTCACCACAATTGGAAATGTGGCTTACTCGTTGTTGTTACTCCACCCCGCCTCCCACTTGTGTTGTTTTGGGCCAACTACTTTTAATTTTCAATATGAAAATTTAATTTCCTTTTATATAATTTAAAGTATATTTGTTTAATTTATAAACTGTTATCGTAACATAACCTCCTGAGAACCAAGTTTTTTCTTTTGGGAATTAGCATGGCCTTCATGTGGAATACATGTAGCTTAGAAGCCAAAGACAACCACCCTATTTTTCTCCCATTCTTTTTTTTGGGGGGGGTGATACTGGGGTTCCTGGAAACCCTTCCACCTCTGGGCTACACCCCCAGACCTATTTTTAATATTTTTATTTGGAAACAGGGACTCTTAAGCCAGCATGGCTGGCTTTGAACCTGTGCAATCCTCCTGCCTCTGCCTCCCAAGCGCGGGGATTACAAGCGTGTGCCACCATGCCTGGATTTTTCTCCCATTCTTTACTTTTTTTTTTTTTTTTTGGTGGTACTGGGGTTCCTGGAAGCCCTTCTACCTCCGGGCTACACTCCCAGACCTATTTTTTACATTTTTATTTGGAAACAGGGTCTCCTAGGCCAGCACATGCAGCTGGCTTCGAACCTGCGCGATCCTCCTGTCTCTGCCTCCCAATCGCGGGGATTACAGGCGTGCGCCACCACGCCCGGCTCCGATTCTTAACAGAGGGAATTTAATAAGGGAAATGGTAATTTAAATAGTAGAGATGCCAAGAGGCCAAATGAGTAGAAATAGCAGAATGCTACTGATGTACCTAGAAAAGACACATAGGGAGACAGTCTTATTGGAGCCCAGGGTGGATAGTGCTGATGTAAGCTGGCATATGTTGGATTTGAGGCAGAAAAAGAGATAGAGGTCCCCCTTACCTATGGAAACCACCTTTCAAAACCCCCAGTGCAAGCTGGGCATGGTGGCTCACGCTTGTAATCCCAGTACTTGGGAGGCTGAGACAGGAGAATTGCGCAGGTGCGAAGCCACCTTCACTACTTAGGCTCTCACTACTTAGTGAGACCTGCTTCCAAATAAACTATAAAATAGGTCTGGGAGTGTAGCCTGGGGGTAGAAAGCCCCTGGTTCCATCCCCAGTACCACAAAAGGAAAAAAAAAATCCAACCAGTACACAGCTGAAACTGTGGATAATACCAAATTTTATATATTATACTTTTCTAATATGTATATATAATATGTATATATACTTTTCTAATATATATATATACACACACATACATACCTATGGTAAAGTTTAACATATAACTTAGGCACAGGAAGAAATAATTGTAACTAATAATGGTAACTAATACTAAAATATGACAATTATGACAATATACTATAATAAAAGTCATGGGAATGTGATCTCTTTCTTTTTTGAAATTTTATAGTCTCACCTTTTCACTTAAAATGCTTTGTAGCTTCTTTTTGGCTTATCCCAACTGCCAGCATCCTTTTCCTTGTCCTTTGGAGCCATTGTTAAGTAAAATAAAGGTTACTTGAACGTGAGGTACCACAACAGTCCATCTGAGGCCTGAGACAGCTCCTAAATGACTAACGGGTGGGCAGCAGATACAGCAAGGATGCGCTGGCAAAGGGATGACTCATCCTGGGCAGTGTGGAGTGGGGTAGCACAAGATTTCACTGTGTAACTTAGAACATATTCATTTAATATGTTTGCATTGCAGCTGACCATGAGCAACTGAAACTGTAGATAAGGAGGACTAGTGTGTAACGATGGCTAGAGATGCTGCCCAAGCAGAGAAGAAGGAAGAGTGGGCTTCCTTTTCCAGTGGCGTCTCTCCCTAGTCTCCTTCAGGGCCTTCCACTGACTAAGCCAATATTTCTCAACCATTATTCATTATGTTTTACCAAAGAGCCTTTTATGACTCCCTCCCAATTTAGTCTCTCCCATATAATTTTCATATCACAGATATCTACCATATATGTGTTTATATGACATTATATGTAGCTGTGCTTTATACACAAAAAGAATGAAATGTTTTAACCTCCTGAGAACCAAGTTTTTTCTTTTGGGAGGTGGCATGGGCTTCCTGTGGAATATATGGAAGGAAACAGAAGCCATATTGGGGCAGCTTGTGGGGTTCCGACCTCATGGTGTGGGTGCAACTTCCCAAACTTCCTGAGTGGATCGTACATCTGGAATGGAGTTTCGTCCATTCTCACACATTTTTTTATTATGGGACTGGATATAGGACTTTAGGTTGAAAGTAGCTTGCTGTTAGAAGTTGAAGACTTTCGTCTTTTAGCTTTAAATTTGTTGTTGAGAAGTTCCATGCAATTATGAAACTCAATTTGAATGCTTTTATGGTTTTCTTTTTTTTCTTGTATTCTGAAATTTCATGATAATGAACATTTATGTAGTGTGTGTGTGTGTGTGTGTGTGTGTGTGTGTGTGTGTGTGTTACTGGGGATTGAGCCACAAAAGAGGGACATTCTACCTCTGAACTACGCTCCTGCCTATTCTATGCTTTTGATTTGGAAACAGTCTTGCTTAATTTCTGAGGTTGTCTTCAGACCTGCAAACTTACTGTCTTAGTCTCCCACATGCTGGGGTTAAGGTGTGCACCACCATCCTGGCCTATGTAATGTTTTTAATTCTGTGTGCTAGGTTCTTGATGAGCCTTTAAAATCTGGAAACTATTTTCTTTATATTATTTCTTTAAACATTTTTGTCTCCATTTTCTCTATATTCTTTTCTATTGATTGTTTTTCTTTCTTTTTTTGTTTTTAATTTGGTTACTACATTTGTTTCTGCATTCTGAGCATTCCTATTTTAGGCATCCTGTTCTGTTCCATAGGCATAATCAATTCTTCTTTGTCTCTGAGATATTGTTTGTGGCCTTTCAAAAGTCTCTGCTTGAAATGTCTCTTTAAGTTCCTTTCTGGGATTTATTTTGATCTTTGTCTTTCTCATGAAAGGTCTTTCTTGAATGCTTGGTGTTCCTCAGCTGCCTATCCATCTTTAAGAACAAGATACTAAGAAGCTAATGGGTAGATCTTATTGACCAGTGGACATTGCTAGAGGGTAACTGGAGAGTGGCCAAGTTTTTCCTTGTAAAGCCTTCAAATACAGTCCCTATAGTCTTTTCTTCGAGTCTGATTGGTTTCTCTGGCAAAGTTTCCTTCAGTTTTCAGCCTGAGAAGCCTAAACAAGGCTGGTAATGTTCTAGAAGCTGAGGGCATGTAGCTTTGTGGGGCCATTTAATAAGTAGATTTCCACTTAACCTCTATTGAAAAGCATGACTTTTCAATGCTGCCTTCTGTGTCCAAGCCAGGAAATCTTTTTGACTTGATTTTATTTTTACTTTCTCTAGCTGCATTTATGGTACATGACTGAAACAAAGTCCTAACGCTCTAAGACTCACAGACCAGTGCATGGGCTGGTGCAACAGAAGCAGGTACGATGTGGTGATCAGCAGGGGTGAATCTGACCATGCTCATACAACCAGGTCAGGGAGGACTTCCTGGAAGAAGTCACACAATGGCTTTGCAGGGAGGTCTGTGGAGAGACCATCTGAAGTCACCAGTGAAGTTTGATTCCAAGTCTGATGGAGGATGGGAAGGTCTACTTAGCCTCTATACCTGCTGTGGGGGCTCCAGATCTTTAAAACCTTTCAGTTCCTTCTAGACTTTTTCTCCATCTTTAGACACAGAGAAGTGCTGGGAGCTTAGGGCTCCTCTGGGGGCCGGTAGGGGAGGCCCAGAGGTCCATGTGGGTTATTGGACGAATCATGATGCTTTCGTTGGTATCCGCCAAAGTCATGTATCTCCTCATGACTTGCCCCTTTTACCTGCGCTCCAGCTTCCTGAGTGGAGGGAGTGTGCTGGGCTCTGGACCACAGGACACGGGAAGACACGATGAAAAATTGCTCCTGAGACTTTATTCCTGGTCTTGAAGAAGTGAGAGGGGGAAGGCAAGAGAACCAAACTCTCCCAGAAGAACTAAGCTCTTCCTTTTATCACAGGTTTACAGAATTAAGGCTCGGTCATCAAATCATTAATTGTCTCTGGCTGAGGAGTAGAGCACTGGGTTAGGAATGCTTCAGAAGATAAGTTGTTATCTGACAGTTTTGCAAGAGCAGCAAAGGTTGCTGTCTTCAACTGCCTCTGTGGGGTGGTCTTCCAACCTTAAGCAAAGCAAGCAAAAGGTGTAGTAGAACAGGAGGAAAGAGCTTAGATAGCAAAGGGGCATCGAGGTCACTGTCTTTGGTTCCCTCAAGAAAGGCAGTCTTCTCCCAAAGCAAGCAAGCAAGAAGCTACAAATCCTTGAGCTGATATTCTTTAGACTTAAAACAGCTTCCCACAGGAGTGGAGAAAGCCGGATGAAATGAGGCTCTCTTTGCTGAATTCCCCAGAAAACATGGTCTCTGGGGATGGTGTAACTGAGGGAATTAGCTCAGCTGATCTCAGGGAGGAGCCAGGGCTCACCAGGGCATCCCCAAAGGCTGTGGCCACTGTTTTCAGCCTGCTGGCAGCCTCTATTTATTTTCCTACCTGCACCATTCTGGCTGACTGGGTCACATCTACGTAGCTCTTCATGGTAACCTACTTTTGGGCTCTTCAAAGGATGTCCGGTGACTGAGCACTGGCGGTGGCAATGACCTTTTATGCCTTGGGCTAAGAGTCACAGAGGGATCATCTCTAGCCATGTGCCTTGCAAAATGTGTGGCAGGAAAACAAATATCCGAGGAGGAACAGGGATGTCTTGATGGATGCGTTTGTAGAGCCCAAGATTTGGGGCCTTCTATAGACTTGGCTTAGAACTGAATGGGAGGGAGGTTTGACTGGGGATCCAGGCTTGACTTGTGTCCCTGGAGAAGTCGCCTGTCACAAACTCAGAGTGACTTGCAAAGGTCTTTAGAGATTCTCAAGAACTCTACTCCCAATTTATAGATCCCCATACTGCTGAGGTCAAAGGCTTATTTAAGGCCGTAGAGCTAGTTTGAAAGTCATAGCTATAAGTCAAACCCAGGTCTCTTGAATACCAGTCCCCTACTCTAGCCAAATTTTAAATAATTTTTTTTACCATCACCATTAACATTGTAGTTTCAATAGCATTGACACTCTCAGAGTTGTTGTCTACTCATTTCTTGACACAGGCTTTGCATTGTGAAGCATTTTATATCCATGCCCTTTACAATAATTTTGACCAAATATTTTCAGAACAGATAGCAGGGACTCTTGCCTCTATGTTATGGACCAAAATTTCAAACTCAGCACTTTTGAATCTGTCATTGAGAAACTGGGTTGACATAACCATCCCAAGCATATTCATCAAGCTTTATCTACATCTCACAGCCCTGGGTTGGTGCTTGCCTGCCCTCAAGAAGGTCAGTCTGATGAGAAGGAAAGACCAGGAAGCGTGTGATTACCACACAAGAGGCCAGTTGCAGGGTAGCGCCAGGCACAAGGCGGAGACAGCAGAGGGCTATCTAGATCAAGGGGGTCACCAAAAGGAGAAGAACCTGAATTGAGCCTTGAAGAATGACCTTAGCAGGATTTGGGGGAGGGGTGGTGGTAGAGGAGAAGTAGCGAGGCTGACAAAAGCCACAAGGACACTTCAGTAAAAGAAACTAGACGTGTTCATAAACACGATGACCTGCTGTCGTCTTCCTGCCCTAGCCCAATGGCACTTTGCACACAGAGGTTGGGATAAATATTTGTTGAATGGATGAATGATCAAATATGAATTTGATTTGATTTGAAGACTGGCTCCCTAGGCGAGATCCTCCCTGCTCTCTGAGTTGTTCTGCATTTAATTGTTGAAGGGAGCCATAGATGAGCTGGGCTGGCCCAGAGAGACTGGGGTTTGGGCATGCCCAGTCGGATCTGGGGCAGAAAGGGTGTGGCTCTTCTTCTTCCCTGGGCATTAATATTAATTGGCATCTGAGTAGCAGAAGCAAATTCCTGCAAAACCAGTTCCAGGTGTTTCATGAAGCCTGGGGTGGAGTGTTGCCGAGTTGTTGGCTTGGACTGGTGTTGGGTTCAGGAGGAGATGTGAGTGTAGGTCACAGTCAGCTTGACCTCTTAAGGAGCCTCTAAAGTGGCTTGCCTTCACCTGGCCTTGGGACCAGATGCCTATTTCCCCAGGGGCTTCCCCTCTCCCCACGTTCCTCCTGTCTCATGCCATCATCACGAAACTCCATGAAATGGGTGTAACTAACCAGGAAGCCTAGTCCTGCAGTCGTGACAACCACACAAGGCCTCTCAGCGGGCAGAGCTGGGATGGAACCTTGGTCTTTTTATTTCCAGAGTCTGTTCGCTAAGCAACTCATTCCGTTTGGACTGCTATACAAAATACCATACACCATGCGATTAATAAAAAGTAGAAATTTAGCTGGGTGTTGTGGCACATGCCTGTAATTCCAGCACTTAGGAGACTGAGAAAGGAGAATCTCAGGTTTGAGGCCAACCTCAGCAACTTAGCAAGACCCTATTTCAAAGTTAAAATATATGAAGGACTTGGGGGTGTAGCTCAGAGGTAGAATGCCCTGGGTTCAATGTCCAGCACCAGAAACAAAAGGAAACAAAACCCAGAAATATATTTCTTTTTTTTTGTTTGTTTTTATGGTACTGGAGATTGAACCCAGGGCCATTTTACCTCCAAGCTACACCCCCAGCCCAATTTCATTTTTATTTTTATTTTAAAACAGAGTCTCACTAGGTTGATGAGAGTCTATTTGCTGAGGCTGTCCTTGAAATGGCAATCCACCTGTTTCAGCCTCCCAAATACTGGCATTATAAGCATGCACCACCATGCCTGGCTAGAAATGTATATATTATGGCTCTGGAGCTGGGAAGTGCACAATCAGGCAGCAGCTTCTGTGTCCGGTAAGGGTGGCTTCCTGGCTCATAGGTGGCAACTTTTTTCTGAGTCCTCCCATGACAAAGGAACTTTCTAGGCTCTCTTTTATAAGGGCAATAACCTCATTCATGGGCTGGGGATGTATCTCAGTGGTGGAGTGCTTGCCTCACACATGTAAGGCCCTGGGATCCATCCCCAACACTGCAGTCCTCGTCGTTGTCATCCTCCTCCTCCTCCTCATCACCATCCTCATCCTCATCATCCCCATTCTATTCCTGAGGATTCTACCCTCATTTCCTACTTACCTCCCAAACACCTTACCTTCACACGAGGGGTTAGATTGAACATATAAACTTGGGAAGGCATACTTGTCTGGCAGGGAGGGAGGGCATACTTGTTCAGCCCTCACAATGGGCCAAAGGCCCATTGGTGCTGGTTTTTGTGGCTCATGGAAAACACCAAGGTGCTGGGGGACCTTCTTCCATCCTTAAGACCTCTTTTCTGTGGGCTTCCTCATCCAGCCAATTGGCCATGTGTTTCTTCCGCTGTCACTGCCTGAGTGATTCCCCTCCACTGAACTTGCCTGAGCTGTTGCTAGCCAGCCATCATTTCTCTGTCTGCTTTCCTTCCTCATTCATAGGCTGAGCAGCCTCAGCCCCGCCCCACCCCAACATTGACTTGCAGGGAGGGCCCTCTTTGGGTCCCTGTGGCTCTGCCCTCAACTGGTTCTCAGGATGTAAAGCAAACCCTGAGTGACATCAGGCTGTGGTGTCAGGGGACCTCAGGAAGCCTGGCGCTCCCTGCAGTGTGCTGACCATCTCAGGACCAACATTCTTTCCATTTCTTTTTGTTGGTTTTTGGCCCCCAATGAGCAAGTGTCCCGTTATGGCAAAGTGTGTACAATATTCCACATAGTGCCTGTGAGTAACAGAACCTCAGCACACAGTACTGCCAACTTTAACAGTTGACCTTTCCTTGCAAAGGGTCCTGAAGATGCTAACACCATTGATTTCCAGGGCACTAATGTTCGTTGAACAATTGCTATAGGTTTTTGGTCATCTGGTTGACACCCCTCCACATGTCATGGTATGAGGTTGCTGTTTTTATTCCCATGTGAGATATAAAAAAATGTGACCCAGAAAGTTGAGATAGGTTGCTCAAGGCTACGTAGTTAGGAAGGGAAAGAGGAAGAGTTTGAAACCAGGCAATGGAGCTAGAGCCCAGATATTTTCACTCCATGTTTTCTTCCAAGGAGCTCATGTCCTGGGCTCCTATAGCACAAGACCAGCCTGGGTATGGCACCACAAAGGGGAAAGGCCACTTTTTTATATGTGTATGTATGATATGGGGGATTGAATCCAGGGACATTCTACTTCCAAGCTATACTCCCAGCCCTATTTTTTATTCTTTATTTTGAAACAGGGCCTCACTAAATCGCAGAGGGTCTCACTAAGAAGCTACGGCTGTCCTTGAACCTGCAGTCCTCCTGTCTCAGCCTCCCAAGTACTGGGATTATAAGTGTGTGTTGCTATGCCCAGCTGGAAAGGCCACTTTGATGATTGAGTTAGGAAAAGTAATTTGGAAGACTTCCAGTGTGGCCATGTAAGCCTTTTCTCCTCCTGGAAATTGCACAAAAGTAACAAGGCCCATAAACACTCCCCTCCTCATCTCTAATTCTTTTCACAATTTATATTATAAGGGAAACTGAAACAATCCATAAACTCTAAGATAGTTATGAAGGCAGCCCAAAATATCTGAGGTAAGAAGTTATCTTTCTATAAAGATGTACAGATAGGCACCCAGAGCAGGGGGTTGGCCCAGTAGTGAAACATCTTGGAAAGTATCAGCGAAAACGTGCTTCCTGAAGTCAGGGCTCTTCACCCTAGAGTGAGAGAGCTACAGGCCCTGACTGCAACTCCCTGGGAGGAAACTGGGAATGTAGGCTGGGAGCAGCGACTCTCTGGGTACAATTATATTCAGAGAAGCACTGGAGGAAAGTTGTACAAAAAAGACACTTGGAAGCCTTTTTTTTTTTTTGTGGTACTGGGAGTGGAACCCAGGGACTTTCTACCTCTGGGCTACACTCCCAGACCTATATTATATTTTATTTGGAAACAGGGTCTCACTAAGTTGATGAGAGCCTCACTAAATAGCTGAGGCTGGCTTCGAACCTGTGTGATCCTCCTGTCTCAGCCTCCCAAGTGCGGGGATTACAAGCGTGCGCCACCATGCCTGGCTTGGAAGCCATTTTTGCAGGAAGCAGTCTGTCGATATGGCAGCAGAGAATAGGAGGCTTTGGGTTTTGAAGCCCACAAAGCTATCCTGGCCCTTTCCCGCCCCTCCTCAATGGATGATCCAGGATGATTCAACCCAATCAATGATTAGATTTTTAAAAAAGGGACTAGCACAGCATTTATACAAAGATCATGTAAAAAAAATGTTGATGAGGAACAAAATCTGCTAAAAGTCAAAGAGCACTTGCTAGAAAACCATACACCAGGATAAAGTTCAAAGAGATAAAACAAGCTTTATAAAATAAAACCCTCAAAATGTAGAGCATGTGGAATAATTTATTTGTACTTTAAAAGCCATTAGCATTCCTCACAAAGACAAATAGTCAACAGGGTGACATCTTTGCATAAATGAATGATTAATTTTGCAAATAAACATAAAGCCCTTAGAGGTTTTATATTAAAATAAGAGAAAGAACAAGTTCATTAGATGAAACAGACACAAACAGTTATATAAATAAATAATTTCACAGGTGTTTAAAGCAGCAGAAGTACAGGTGGTCTTAAATCCATGGGAAGAATGATATAATTTTCATGGTTCAGATTAGCAAGATGTCACAAGTGCAGGAATGTTTTCTACCAGGGAGACCACGGGGAGACAGGCACTCTTGGATGGCACTGCTGGGAATGTTAGGGCGTGTGGGAACCACATCTACTTCTGAGAATTATTTGCAGATATTGTGTGTGTGTGTGTGTGTGTGTGTGTGTGTGTGTGTGTGTGTGTGTAGAAGGATGCACGTACAAGATCTTTTGTTATGGCTCTCTTTGAGCTGCAAGGGTTTGGAAACAAAAATTTTTGGTTAGAATTTTTTAAATAAGTGAGGGTTCATTCATACAATTGAATGTTATCAGGCAGAAAAAGGAATGAAAACACAACGTGATATGAAAAAAATTATGATATATTTCTTTTTTTTTGCGGTACAGGGGATTGAACCCAGGGGCATTCTACCTCTGAGCTATACCCCTAAATCCCTATAATTTGTATTCTTGATTCTAAAATGATCTCACTAAGTTTCAGAGAGCCTTACCAAGTATCTGAGGCTGGCTGCAAACCTGAGATCCTCTTGTCTCAGCCTCCCAAGTACTGAGATTACAAGCATGTGCCACCACACTCGACTAAGATATATTTCTTTTTTTTTTTTTTTGTGGTACTGAGGATGGAACCCAGGGGCAGTCTACCTTTGAGCTACACCCCCAGCCCTATTTTTTATTCTACATTTTGAAATAGGGTTTCAGAGTTGCAAAGGGCCTCACTAAGAAGCTGAGGTTATCTACAAACCTCCATCTTCCATTCTCAGTCTCCCAAATGCTGGGATTATAAGCGTATGCCACCATGCCTGGCTAAGATATATTTCTTTTCTTTTCTTTCTTTCTTTCTTTTTTTTGTACTATAGATGGAACCCAGGGGTTTCTACCTCTGAGTTACACCCCCCTATTTTTATTTTTATTTTTTTGTGGTGCTGGGGTTCCTGAAAACCCTTCTACCTCTGGGCTACACTCCCAGACCTATTTTATATATTTTTTAAAATTTGGAAACAGGGTCTCTTAAGCCAGCGAGGCTGGCTTCGAACCTGATAGATCCTCCTGTCTCCGCCTCCCAAGCACGGGGATTACAAGCGTGCAGCACCATGCCCGGCTCTAATTCTTTATTTTGAAACAGGGTCTCACTGAGTTGCAGAGGGCCTCACTAAGTAGTTGAGGCTGTCCTCAAACCATGATCCTCCTATCTCAGCCTCTCAAATGCTGGGATTAGAAACGGGCTCCACCATGCCCGGCTAAGATGTATTTCTAAGAAAAGAAAATAGGCACAAAAAATATTCTGGGAAATATTACTTTTTTGTGTGGTACTGGGGATTTAAGCCAGGGATATTCTACCTCTGAGATACACCCTCCCAGCACTCTTTTTTTTTTTTTTTTTTTTTTTGTGGTACTGGGCTTCCTGAAAACCCTTCTACCTCTGGGCTACACTCCCAGACCTATTTTTATTTTTATACTTTTTTATTTGGAAACAGGGTCTCTTAAGCCAGCGCAGCTGGCTTTGAACCTGCACTATCCTCCTGTTTCCGCCTTCCAAGAGCAGGGATTACAAATGTGCACCACCACGCTCGGCTCCAGCACTTATTCTTTATTTTGAAACAGAGTCTCACTAGATTGCCGAGGGCTTCACTAAGCAGCTGAGACTGGCCGTGAACCTGCGATCCTCTTGTCTCAGTCTCCCAAGTACTGGGACTACAAGTGTGCACCACCACATCCAGCAAATGTTACCTTTTGGGTAACGAAATGGGAGAAATGAGTATATATATATATATATATATATATATATATATATACTCAAAAATAAAGAATTAGAGCCGGGCATGGTGCTGCACGCTTGTAATATATATATATATATATATATATGTGTGTGTGTGTGTGTGTGTGTGTGTGTGTGTGTGTGTGTGTATGTGCATGCACCTGTGTATTTTTGGAAGAATACACAAGATACCCATTACACTGGTGTCCTGGGGGTGGTGGGGATTGAGAGCTGAGTAGTGCCAGGTAGGTGGTACTGACCGGGCTTTTCTTCAAATTCCTTCCTACACAACTTAACCATCACACATATCACTTGCACTAGGGCTGCCATGACAAACCACCCCAAACAAAATGCAACGAAAGTGTCTTCTCTCAGAGTTCTGGAGGGCAGTGCCCCAGGGTCAGCTCCTTCTTCCCAGCCTTTTCTGGCTCCGGAGATTCCTAGTGTCCTTGACTGATAGTTGCTTGAGTCCTATCTCAGACTCTATCACTCTGTGATCCTCTGTCCTTTCCTTGTACAAGGACATTAGTCATTGGAGTTAGGGTACTCCCTACATCCAGGATAATCCACTTCTAGATGCTTATCTAATTATAGCTACAAAGACTATTTCCAAATAAAGTCACATAATAAGGTTCTGGGTGAACGCAACTTTGGGAACAGCAACCCACCACACTGTACACGAATAAGTTGTTGTCCTCCTCCTCCTCCTCCTCCTCCTCTTCCTCCTCCTCCTCCTCCTCTTCCTTCTTCTCCTTTTCTTCTTCTTCTCCTTCTTCCTAGGGATTGAATCCAGGGGCACTCTGCCTCTGAGCTACATCCCCAGCCCTATTTTTTATCCTTTATTTGGAAACAGGGTCTCACTAAGTTGCAGAGGGTCTCACTAAATATCTGAGGCTGGCCGTGAACCTGTGATCCTCCTGTCTCAGCCCCTCAAGTACTGGGATTACAAGTGTGTGCTACCATACCTGGTTCAGTAATGTTTTTTATTTTTATTTTTATTTATTTAATTAATTAATTTTTTTGCAGGTCTGGGGATGGAGCCCAGAGGCATTTGACCTCTGAGCTACACCCCCTGTCCAATTTTTTATTCTTTATTTTGAAACAGGGTCTCACTGAGTTGCAGAGGGCCTAAGTAGCTGAGGCTGTCCGCAAACCGTGATCCTCCTGTCTCAGCTTCCAAAATGCTAGGATTACACGCCATCACATCTGGCTTAGTAATGTTTTTTAGAAAGAAAAAAATAGAGCTATTGTGCAGTAAAGCAATGTTTACTTTTATTTTTTTTCCCCTCACTCTGTTCACTTTTTTCTGGCATTGGGGATTATACTCAGGGGTGCTCTACAACTGAGTTATATACTCAGCCCATTTAAAAATTTTAAATTTTGAGACAAGGTCTCACAAGGTTGCTGAGTTGGCTTCCTCCTGGCTATCCTCCTGCCTTAGCCTTTAGAGTTTCTAAGACTAAATAAAGGCATGCACCACTGCACCCAGCAAAGTTCACACCTTCAGATAAACAGAAATAATAATCTCTTTAAGGCTGGCCTTTGTGGCTCGAACAAGTACTACAGCTAGAACATGATGGGCAATCCATTCCATAAATTAGAAGGACAGAGGAACAGAAGCCACCGTGCATTTTAGCACTGTTAACTCGTCTCAGAGGGAGAAGAGAGCGGGAGTAAATGCAAATGCATTACTGCACATGGAGCACTAGGAGACAGCCAAATGGGTCCATATTCTGTTAAGAAGGGGCCAGTTAACCTGATTTATGCTTGGTTTGTGCCATGCAGAATGGTGATGCCTTTGTGCATGGTTTCTAAGCTTGTCTCGGAAACTCTTTGCTGTAAGAGGTGCTCTGCAACTGAGTCACAGACTCAGCCCTTTTTAAAATTTTAAATTTGGGGACAGGGTCTTGCTAAGTTGCTGAGGGTTAGGACACTTTAAGAGGAATGACTGATAAAGAGGTGTCTGGTACTGTCTCAGTCTACTGGGGTGGCAAGGCAAAACACAGGTTGCTCAACCCTCACCCGAAATACTAGGGACAAGAAGTGATTCAGATTTCAGGTATTTTAGAGCTCAGAATATTTGCATGTGTGTCATGAAATATCTTGGGGGCAGGACACAAGTCTAAGCACTAATATTAATATATGTTTCAGATATGCCTCCTACACATCGAAGGCGACTACACAATGGAGGTAGCTCTACACTATTTTAATGATTTTGCGTATGAAGCTAAGCTTCATGGTGTGGAATTTCCCATGTGTGGGCCATGTGGGTTCTCAAAAGAGTTTCTGGTTTTGGAGTGTTTCAGGTTTGAGATGTTTGGATTGGGGGTGCTTGGCCTGCACTACTGACATGCCGGCTTCAACCATGAAAACATATTTCTCTTGATTCTAGAGGCTGGAAAGTCCAAGACCAAGGTGCCCGCCCATCTATTTCTCAGTGAGGGCTCTTTTCCTGGCTAGTAGTTGATCAGTATCTCCTGTGTCCTCACATGATAGAGGGGGAGAGAGAGGGGAGAAGAAAAGAAAGAGAAGAGAGAAAAGGAGAGGGTTTTTATAAGGACACTGACCCACAGTGTCACAGTTCCACCAAGACCCAAAGCCTTCAAGCGCAGTGTGGAGACCACAGACTTGGCCATCACACCATCTGGTGTGTTCTTCACTTGCTGGTTCTAAGTGCATGATCTTGGGTTTAATTGTTCTGTGTCTCTGTTTTCTCTTCTGTAAAAACAGGGATGAAAAACCCAGAATCTTCCTGGTACAGTGCTGCATATCTGTAATCCCAGAACTTGGGAAGCTGAGACAGGAGGATTGAGGCCAGCCCCAGGAACTTAGTGAGACTGTCAGCAACCTAGCAAGACAAGACCTTGTTTCAAAATAAAAAATAAAATGGGCTGGGGATATAGCTCACAGGTAGAATATCTCTGGGTTTAATCCCTAGTACCCAAACCAAAAACAAATAAAAACTAAAATAAAAAGCCATAATCTACATTATCAGGTTGTTCTGGAGAGAAAATAAAACAATAAACACAAAACTCTTAGAATTGTGCCCTATACTCAGTAAGCACTCAATGAAGTCATAGAATTGGCAGGTGAATCAAAATTTGTCTGTTTGGAGGCTCATAATAGTTTTCCTGCTGGGCATGGTGGCACATGTTTTTAGTCCCAGTACCTGGGAGGCTGAGACACGAGGATCACAGGTTTGAAGCCAGCCTTGGCAACTTAGTGAGGTTCTCAGCAACTTTGTGAAACCCTGTTTTCAAAAAAGAAATAAAAAAAAATCGGTCTGAGGGTGTAGCTCAGAGGTAGAATGCTTCTGGGTTCAATCCCCAGTACTAATAATAGTACTTCTGCTGCTGCTGCTGCTGCTACTACTACTACTATTAGTAGTAGTTTTTCTTATGTGCTTTATTTGGCCAGTTATTGATCCACATATTATTTAAAGCCAACACCAAATGAGCTTAATGTTATCAAGGAATGTAAGTTAGCTTTCAAAGGCACAAAGTTTCCTTTCTGCTCAAGTAATGGAAGACATCCATTCACTGACTTAAGAGCACCAGCCTTAATGACAGCTTCAGAGCACGAAAGTACTGTCCAAATCCAGGCTCTGAGACGGGCTGATGGAAAAGCACTCACCTCATCTGCATTCACATCCCTGCGACTCACTGCCATAATCAAGACCGATTACCTCACTTGTGAAAATGCACAAATAATTGGCCTTGTCTCTGGTCAGATAAGCCAGTACTGATTAATGAATCTGGCCACAGCTCTTCCTTTCTGTGGGTGCCTCAGACCAGAACTCTGATCTTTCTCAGCTGGAAAGAAAATTGAGATGCATATGCCTATTAAAATGTCACCTTTGTCGGATGCCAGAAAAGCGGCTGAGCCTCTGGCAGCCTGCCGTCCTTGCTTATCATTTTAATAACAATGTAACTTGAAGGTCTTTTCATGCCTACTAAATATTTATAAGTGAATAAAAGTAATATTTTTGTTAAAAACCCCAATATTCCAGAGACAGGTATTCAAATAATCGATCCATTCAAAAGAGCCACTTTGACATCCATAGGGATGTTTGGGAACATCTTTTTGGAACTTTCCTATCTAGTTCTTGGCACATTATTTTCGATATCCATACTGGTGAAGAAAAATTTTTACTTTGAAGGATGTAGAGTTTCTGAAAAGAAATGAAGTTTGTTCAGGTTTCATTGATACAATGCCATTTTAATTAAAAAAAAAATGAAGTGCCGTGAAAACAACAAGGTGGTTTTTCTTGCCTGGATCATAAACTGGCTTGTAGGGCAACTTAGAAAAAAATTCTAAAGCGCACTTCTCAAAGTGAACATTAACCTTGGCCAGAAGCAACAGAGTCTTCTATGTCGATGCCCATTTCATTCCAGTTTGCCTGGGCCTGATTCTGTTTTATCACTGGAAATCCCACAGTTAGGAACCTCTGAAGTCCTGAGCAAAAGGGAGAGACGGTTGTCTTATCATGAAGCAAGCATGTTCCTCCTACTGACGAGAGGCCGGCCCTGCTCCGTAGCACAAGAACTCAAGGGTTCTTCTCCTAATCTACTTCTCATAGACGTGAGCTCCTAATATTAATTACTTCCTGAAGGACACTGATTTTCGGTGCACTGGTGACTATAGGCTTCTCTGCTTGCTAGTGGGTTCATTTGTAAGAGGGGTCTAGTTGAACACTCCAGTACGTGAGCTTTTCATTTTTCGTAGTTCTTTGCAGCAATGTTTGCAATGCCTTTGTGCCCCTTGGTTCTTGACTCTTTGCTTTTGCTTAAACCAAGCCAACATCTGTAATCCATGTGGATTAGGATTTATACTCTGAGCTCTGCCATTTATTTAGTCATGAATTCCAGAGAACTGCCTGACCCTCAGGTCGCCAACCTGGCAAACAGAGAAAGCAAGTACTTTATGTTACAGTGCCCCACGTTGCTGGGTGCCCAAAACTGTTACGGTGGCACAGCCAAACTGTACCGGTGTGAGATGTAGCCATGGGTTATTGTTCTTAGCTATTTTAGAAACGAATAGCCAGAACTCTTCTGCTGTAAGCTTAAGCAATTTTATTATTACAAAGGCAGAATGAAGGGACAGAATAAAAGCACTTCATCAGAGGGATGTAGTGGAGTAACTTAAGAATAAGTTACTGAAGTTTTTGGATACAGAACAGTTTTGATAAAGATATATTATACTTTATCTTGCTCAACCAATAATCTTCTGACCTAGGTGTGAGCCCTCCCATTAACTCGTACAGGCCCCTTTTTTATGATTATGGGGATTATCATTATGGGGATTTCTTGCTCGGCCAAGAGCCTTCTTCCTGCCTTGATGCAGGTGTAGGCCTAGGTCTTTTTTAGGACCGGAATGATTAACAAAGTCAGGGGTCACATGGCATCTGCCCTCACTTGACAGAGGCCTGTACCCTCCTCCCGCATTCTTAGGGAATTCTAGCCTATCTGCTAGAAGTTATTTATTACATAAACCTGTCTTTAAAATATGAGGGCCCAGGGTCCCAACTCCTCTGTGTACTTGCTAATCACCTTTGGTGAGGGAATTCTGTATTCAAACAGCTGCCTGAGTGCCTGACAGCAACCAGGCCCTGATTACTTTTTATATTTTGAAACCAATTTCTGATACATTAATACCAAAGTCATTTTCCAATACCGGCACACTGTAATTATTTCATAGGGTTAATATGAGAATGAAAAGAGATAACATACATACTACAAAGTTATTAATTTTAACAATTAATTAGTATAACTCGCTCTATTGAATATACACTACACCCAAGATTTCCAGAAAGTTGTAATTCTGGAGGGAAAACAGACACACATGCAGGTAATGTAACTGAACACTGGGTGATGTCGTTAGAGCTCTGATAGCTATTTGAACGGAGGAGTCTGATTAGGACAGACCCCTGATAGAGCTCACAGTTTTGAAACTGGCACTTAAGTTCCCTCAAGGTCTGGCTCCGTCCTCTTCACTATGAATGCAATGCAAACGGCAAACTTAGTCACCCCAAAATATCTCCCTAGACTTCCCAGCTCCATGCCTCCATCTGTGACATTTCCCTTATTATTCCTCAGGATCCATTTCAAACCTCACCTTCCAGAGAGCAACAGTGGTCTGCCCTGACCAGATTTCTCTGTTTGGTACAGAGGATGGGACGGACTTTAAGAAGCAGAACGGGGGGGGGGGGGGGGCTGGGTTGGAGCTGTTTGCGCTCACCCAGGAACACCGGGGTGGGATAAATGAGGACAGTGGCAAGTGGAAGGGAGGCAAGACTGAACAAGACAAGACAAGACATCACCTTGGCAGAGTGATGTCAACACATGGGAGAAGCAGGGCCTGACGCGCACATTCCTGCGGCCCTTGCTTCCTCAGGTGGCTCCTGAGCACTCGTTGACTTCCTGCATGTAGATTATCTATCCCCTCACCAGGATGGTCATCCCATGAGGGTGGGATTTTTTTTCTTCCAGTTTTAACATCATTTTATTTTGTTTTATTTTATTTTATTTTATTATTATATTTTTGGTGGTACTGGAGATAGAATCCTTCTACCTCCAGGCTACACGCCCAAACCTATTTTATATTTTATTTGGATACAGGGTCTCTTAAGTCAGCAAGGCAAGCTTCGACCCTGCATGATCCTCCTGTCTCCGCCTCCCAAGCGCAGGGATTACAAGCATGCGCCACCACGCCCAGCTAACTTCATTTGATTTTTAATTGGCACATAATCATTGTACATGTTTAGGGGGTAGAGTGTGATAATGTGATACAGGTACATATGTATAGAGATTGAATCAGGATAATTAGCATTTCTACCTCACTTATTTTTGTTGTAAAACTACAAATTTCTCTTGCCTAGTTATTTAAAAATATATAATAAGCAGGGCGTGCTGGCTCACACTTGTAATCCTAGCATTTGGGAGGCTGAGATGGGAGGATTGAGGTTCGTGGACAGCCTCAGCTACTTAGTGAGGTCTTTTGCAACTCAGTGGGACCCTGTTTCAAAATAAAGAATAAATTGCCGGGCGTGGTGGCGCACGCTTGTAATCCTCGCGCTTGGGAGGCGGAGACATGAGGATCACGCAGGTTCGAAACCTGCCGCGCTGGCTTAAGAGACCCTGTTTCCGAATTTAAAAAAAAGTATAAAAATAGCCCGGAGGTAGAAGGGTTTCCAGGAACCCCAGTACCACCAAAAAATAAAATAAAATAAAATAAAATAAAATAAAATAAAAAATAAAATAAAATAAAATAGGACTAAGGGTGTAGCTCAGAGGTAGAATGCCCCTGGCTTCTATCACCAGTACAAAAAGAACATTTTAAAAAATATATATATAATAAACTCTATCTGCCCACTATGCTATAGAACTTATTTCTCTTATCTTACTGTATTTTTGGTAAGAGGGAAGGGCTTTTATTTGCTATATCTCTGGTGCCAGAAAAGTGCCTGAAAAATGGTAAGGGCTCAATTAATATTTACTAATTTGAAAATAAATACATTTGAGATCTTTCTCACTGACTGTGTAAATCAACTGGTCAATTTGGTCAATGTCTATTTTTACTTATGGATAAAACTTCCTTCATTCCCCCAAAGTATTTGAGGTGGCTCTAGAAATGTATACACTACAGAATAATGTATGTATGTATTTATTTTTGATGTTGGGGATTGAACCCAGGTCTTCAAATGTGCTAAGTACTCTCTACCATCAAGTTACATCCCCAGCTACAAGAATGATTGTTTTTTTTTTTTTTTTGGTGGTGATACTTGAGGTGGAACCCAGCGGCTTTTCTACCTCTGGGCTATATTCCCAGACCTATTTTATAATTTATTTGGAAACAGGGTCTCACTAAGTTGCTGAGAGCCTCATTAAATGGCTGAGGCTGGCTTCGAAACTGTGTGATCCTCCAAGCGCTGGGATTACAAGTGTGCGCCACCATGCCTGGCTCTACAAGAAGGATTTTTAAAAAGTAAAAATAAGCCGGACTTGGTGGTGCACGCTTGTAATCCCAGCATTCGGGAAGCTGAGACAGGAGGATCACGGTTCGTGGACAGCCTCAGCTACTTAGTGAGGCCTCTGCAACTCAGTGAGACCTGGTCTCAAAATAAAGAATATGCCGGGTGTGGTAGTGCACGCTTGTAATCCCCACGCTTGGGAGGCGGAGACAGGAGGATCGCGCAGGTTCGAAGCCAGCCTCACTGGCTTAAGAGACCCTGTTTCCAAATAAAAAGTATAAAATAGGTCTGGGAGTATAGCCCGGAGGTAGAAGTGCTTCCAGGAACCCCAGTACCACCAAATAATAATAATAATAAATAGGGCAGAGGGTGTAGTTTGGAGGTCGAATGTCCCTGGGTTCCATCACCAGACCCGCCAAAAAAAAAAAAAAAAAAAGTAAATAAATAATAAATCAGGTCTAAAGGAAAAAGAGAATTTAATAATAATAATAATAATAATAATAATAATAACAACAACAACAATAACAACAACAGCAGCAGCACAAAATTGACGTACAGAGCCACAAGAGTGACACTAAAATTTTCAGAGTGGGCACTTCATGTCCGAGCTTCTCAGCAGCCCTGGCAGAGGGCAGCATGACCACCATGGAACCCACAGCCTTCATTAGTCAAAGACAGGCCCCTTCTTCAGAAGAAGCCCTGTGTTTTCATGGATAAAAAAAAAAAAAAAAACCCATCTGCTCTAGTTTTCATGCTGCTTGGTGGAGAGACCACTTGGTGACCGTCATCTGTTTTGGAGGAGGAGTTTAGGTTCACTCAGCTACTGCAAGAGGTGACCAGAGATCTAGCCAAGCTAGAAGCAGCCCCGGAACATGCAAAGCTACAGATGAAGTGGCCCTCACGGAGGATCGGGACTGGATGGGGGAGGAGAAGCTGTAAACAGCCGGTTCCGTCCTTGGTCCCCTCCAGAGCTTTATCAATCTTGAGGAGCCTTATCTTTGCCAATAAGGAGGAAAGCTACATAAAAATCTGTCAAAGGTCACTGAAACCTGGAGTCTCTGCTTGTCTTCTTCCTTGGATTTATTCTGGTTCCTTTAAAGTCCAAGCTAAACCAGGGGGTGGGGAGCTGGGGTTGGCTGATGCTGTTTTGAAGAGGGACACAAGGTGAGAAGCGGAGAGGAAGCTCATTTGCCAGATGATTAAAGGTCGGTCTGACTCCAATAAAGGATTTTTCTGCTCTGAAAGATGTTTGGGAGAATTTCGGAAAAGTAATGCATGCAAGCAATAAAATTCAAATAGGGCAAAAGAGTCAATGGCCACGTTTTGGTATATTAATGCAGAGATATTTGTATTTATACATTCACATAAATGTTTTTGTTATACAAGTGAGAATTTATGATTACAAAATATTTTCTTGCCTTTTTTCACTTGATAGTAAAATTTTGATAACATTCTCTGAGTTCTTATTAAGCTACTTCTATATGCGTGTGTGTGTGTGTGTGTGTGTGTGTGTGTGTGTGTGTGTATTTTTTCTTCTTTTTGCAGTACCCAGAAATGAACCCGGGGCAGGAGGATGGTATTCTATCTTTGAGCTATATTACCAGCCTCTTTTAAGAAGATGTTTTTGTTTTGAAGCAGGGTTTCCCTAAGTCGCTGATTGTCTAGCTGTGTTCCTGAGGCTGTACTTGAACCGGTCACCCTTCTGTCTCAGCCTCCCAAGTACTGGGATTACAGGCCTGAACCACCATGAACTTACTTCATTTTTAATGGTGGGATCTTATTCCATTTTACGAGTCTACCATCTACTTTCCTGATTGGCAGATATTAGTGTTTTGCTATTATAAACAATCCTTCAATAAAAATTCGATATTTGAATCTACATCAGTCAGAGTTCTAGAAGGAAACAGCACTGAAATTCAGAAAGTTCAATCTCAGAGTCTGATGAGAGGACTATTTTTGAAGTCCTGGGCAGTGTTAGGGGACTATGAAGGGATTCTGGACATCCAGGGACTGATACCTTCAGAAAGTGGTTACCACCTCGAGGCCTAAAGGCAGGAGCTGTATACTTCCAGAAACACGGCATCGAGGGATAGTGGAAGCCAAGAGGAAATACCTTGCCCTCTCTTTCTGCCCTGTAGTCTTCCTGCCAAGAGATTAGCCATTAGCCAAACTCAACCACAATGACCAGTTGGCAAGGAAGCCTAGGTGCCCCGGTCCGAAGCAGTCAACCTCCTGGTACAGAAAAATGGAAAATGGGCCTGGGAGGGAGGTGGGAAATATGTACAGTACATCTCTGGACAGTTCTAGAAGTGGAATTGCTGGCTTAAAGGAATTGCTCTTAAATCAATATTTATTTTTTATTTATCCTTTCTGTGAATTTCCCCTTCTTTTCTGTACTATCGGGAACATTTTCTTCTTGTCTAAAGAGCTTTCTTTTTACGCTCTTTTTTTGTACTCTTCAATACAGTTTTAGTGACTAAAAATTCTCCCAGTTTTGCTTATATTTAGACCTTTAATTGTGTGTGTGTGTGTGTGTGTGTGTTACTGGGGATTGAACACTCAGGGGCTGTTCTACCTCCATGCTATACTCCAAGCCTTTATATATAATAATTTTTGCTGAGAGTCTTACTACATTGCTGAGGCTGCCCTCGAACCTGTGAGCCTCCTGTCTCAGCCTCCCAAGTACTGGGGTTATAAGTGCAGGCTACCAGGCCTGGCGATTCTTTTTTTTAGGTACCTTTTCTCCTGAATTTTATTCTTTTTGTTAAAAAGCCAGCTCTCAGTTTTAATGTGCTTCCATTAAATGTTCTCTTTCATTTTTTCTCACCTTTGGTTTTCTTCAGCCAGACCATCAGCTACCTTAGTGGGGTTTTCTTTGTTTCCATCCTGCTTGATTTGTGAACTTTTTGAATCTGATTTATGATTTAGCTCAGCAGTTTCAGAAAATTCTTGTCTGTTATCTTTTCAAGCATTATTTCTCTTCTATATTTCTTTCTGTGTCTCCATTTATACATAATCTTCTTTCACTGTATCTCTTTGTCTCTCTCCCTCTTTTCCATACTATATATTTGTGGTATATTCTTTGTGTGTACAATGTACTTTTAAATTTATCTCTCAAATTGCATTTTTCGGTTCTAGCATTTTGATTTGATTCTTTTAATAGATTCCATTTATCTAGTAAAATTATCCTTTTTTATTTGTTTAACTCAAAAATAAGTGAAAAAAATTAACCTATTTAAAAAGAAAGCAATTATAGCTGTTTAAAATAACTATTATTTTACCGTCTATTTTTCCCTCTTGGTTTTTGGTTATTTGGGCCTGTCTCTTAGCATGTCTGGTAATTTTTAAATTAATTGGCTGGTTGGAGAAAATGTGGAGGCTCTAAATGATTCTATCTTCCTCCAGAGAGAGAGAGTTCTGCCTTTCTTAGCTGGTCAAGGAGAATGGGGCTGATAATTTCAAGACAGTTAGAGACCAAGACAACTCTAGGCTGGGTTGTGATTTGGGGCAATGCTTTGTCTAGCTATTCTGCCCTCCCTGCTTTTATTGCAGATACCTCCAGGATCTCATTTGAGAATCTGGGAGTACTAAACATGGCTCTTCTCTTTGAGTAAGTCTTGAACTGTAGTACTTATATCTTTACCATTGTGAGACTGTTTAATCTCTGCTTTTACTTTCTGAAGCTTTCTGCTTGGCTTCTTAGCCTCCTGCCCATGCAGTTTCAGAAGATAACACATATCTTCAGAGAAAACTCCTACAGCTGGACTGAGTTATTTGCTCTTCCTTTCTCAGTGGGAGTCTGGCCTCTAAACCTTGAATTTTATCTCTTGATTCCCCCAGATGAACAAAAGATTTGCTCTTTTCTTTGTCTCTTAAGAACAACCTTCTAGTTGGTGTGACCTGGATTCTTTGTCTTGTGCCCTATGACTAGAACTGATGTAACTAGAGTTGCCTCCATAACTAGAGGGGGAAAAATTCTGAAAATGTCAACTTACCTCTTTATGCAACTCCTTTTTCTCAGATGTTTTAACACTGAAGTTGTAGTGCCAATGTCTTTCTAATTCTTTCTTTCTCTTTCTTTCTTTCTTTCTTTCTTTCTTTCTTTCTTTCTTTCTTTCTTTCTTTCTTTCTTTCTTTCTTTCTTTCTTTCTTTCTTTCTGTGATACTGGGGTTCCTGGAAACCCTTCTACCTCTGGGCTATACTCCCATACCTTTCTTTTTAATTTTTATTTGGAAACAGGGTCTCTTAAGCCAGCGCGTCTGGCTTCGAACCCGTGCGATCCTCCTGTCTCCGCCTCCCAAGCGTGGGGATTACAAGCGTGCACCACACCCGGCTCTATTTGTATTTTCCAATCAGTTTTTATAGGAAGATTGATTTGCTAGTCTACTCCATTATATTGAAATGGAGGTTATACTTATAGATATCTTTGAATCTTTTTGCTTTTTGGGGAGTGGTACTAGGAATTGAACTCAGAGGCATTCTACCTTCGTATGCTCCTAGCCCAATTTTATTTATTTGGAAACAGGGTCTCACTGGGTTGATGAGTCTCACTACTTGCTGAGGTTGTCCACGAACCTGTGATCTTCCTGTCTCAGCCTCCAAATACTGAGATTATAAGCATGCTCCACCTCTCCTGACTCAGTCCTCTCCTTTCCTTAGTTCCTCCCCTAATGAGAATGTGTGTGTATGGTGTGTGCGTATTTGTTTGTGTGTGTGTATTTGTGTGTGTTGTGTGCGTGTATCTTTGTGTGGAGTGTGTGTGTTGTTGGGAATTGAACTAGGGGCATTCTACCTCCAAGCTACACCCCCAGCCCATTTTATTTTTTTGTTTTGAAACAGAGTCTTGCTAAACTTGCTCTCAAATCTCACTAATTTGCTGAGGCTGGCCTCGAACTCATGATCCTCCTATGTTAGCACACTGTAATCCCAGAACTGTGTCACTGTGTCCACCTTGATGATTCATTCTTAGAAGAACTTTCTCTTCCCATAAGTCAAACCATGGCAAACAAGAATATTATCTCTCTTGCTGTGCATGAGCCTTTGAGGGGACATATTTTATAGATAATTCTATAAAATTATGATTTTATTGATAATCCAAAATTATATTTTTACAGATAACTCTCTTTTAAATGCGTTTACTGGCACATCATAATTACACCTAATAGTGGAATTGATTGTGATATTTATATGTACACGTAACATAATTTATTCAACAGATAATTCTTTTACAGAGAATGTAGATGTTGGGGATCTGGGCTTTGTGCAGAGGTCTCCAGTCTGACTTTTTGTCTTCTTTAAACAAGACTCTTGTTTGCCTCCTCTCTCTCATGGTACCAGTTAGAGCTTGCTCAGGTCACAGGGTTTAAGTCCAGCTCTTGCCTACTTGTTTAGATTCTGCCTCTCATTTTATCTTTGGCTTCTATGTATCTCTGTTTTCATCTTTATTATACATTTAAAAATACTTTCTAAAATTGAATCTAGCATTTTTGTTTTTTTAAACTACACATAGCAAGAGAATTATCCAATCTGCATCAGTAGCCAATTCATTCATTCTCTAAGCATTTATTCATGTCTGTTAAGTGCCAGGTAAAATATTAAGCACTAGCAGATAACAGATGGCTAGAATGTGAAGTAATCCTGACTTCTTCACAGCTCATTTATGAGGCCAGTATTTCCTGATACCAAAACCACACAAAGACATCACAAGCAGAGAGACTTGTAGGTTAATATCTCTTATACATAGAGAAAAAAAATCTCAACAAAATATTAGAAAACTGGACCCAGCAACATATAAAAATGATAATACACCATGGCACGTAGGATGCGTCTCAGGAATGCAAGGTTGACTCAACTCATAAAAGAAAGTCAATATAGCATTCTCTATTAATAAAGAAAAAAATCTCATCTCAGGAGATTCAGACAGATATCTTACAAAACCCAACAGCCTTTCAAAATAATAATATCAATAAACACTCAGAAAACTAGGAAAGAAAGGAATTTCCTTAACCTGAGAAAGGGCATCTATAAATGACCAAGAGCTAACATCACTCTGAATAATGAAGAACTGGATAGATGCCATCCTCCTAAGACCAGGAACAAAGTAAAGATGTCCTTGTTTGCCATTCAATTCAGTACTGTACTAGAGGTTATACTCTGGGCATTTGGGCAAGGGAAAAAAAAAGAGGCATCCAGATTGCAAAGAAAGAAGTCAGCTCTCCCTTTGCAGTTGGCATGTTTTTATACATAATTGATTAGTAGTTGCCCAGGGGTGGAAATGGGGCCGTGGAGTGGAAATGGAGAGTGACTGCCAGTGGCTGTGAGTTTCCTTTGGGGATGATGGGACTGTCCTAAAATTGATACTTCTATAACTCTGTGAATATGCAAATAAACCTTTGCTTATACACTTCAAATAGGTGAATTGTATGGTACGGGAATTGTATTTCAATAAAGCTGATTTTTTAAAGTAAGATTAAATGTTAATTTTCCGGGAAAATTTAAAAATTAACTAAGGAAGAAATTGAAAACCTGAATAGTTGAATACTTCTAGAAGAAATTTAAAAGGTACTTGAAAATCTATTACCCCAACCCTCTCTCTTTTGCCTGAGAAAATGATAGTAGGCCAGACTATTTTAGAGACAAGGTATGTAAAACCTATAGTTTTTCATATGTTTTATTAATTGTATTCAGAGCATAGAGAAAAATGAGTGCCCAGCTCATCTGACTCGGCTAATACCACTTGATAATTTAATGAAACAAGATGTAGATAGCACAAAAGAAAAATAAGAAGAAAACTGTAGGACAATATATTTGTGAGCAGACATGCGAATATCCTAGATAAGACATAATAAATTGGATCCTCAGTGTAGTTAAAAAAAACAGTAGAGCTTATTCCAAAGCTTCAAGGATAATTCAACATTAGGGAGCCCATTAATGACATCCTTTTTAGTAATAAATTTATGGAGAATGAAATTTATGCTCATATGAATAACTGTTGAAAAGTTATTCCGTTGAATTTAATGCTAATACCTGGCTAAAACTCTTAACAAGTAATTACATTATACACGTGTGAATATGTCACAGTAATCCAACTATTATGTATAATTATAATTCTCCAATAAATCTTAAAATATATTAACAAGTCCTAAAAAAAGAATGTACCTTGACTCAATAAAGAATATCTTGCAGAAGTCTATACCAAAAAGCACATAAGTGGTGAAGCCTTATAAGTATTCCATTAAAATCAGAAATAAGACAACGATGCTCACTATAGCCACACAGATGTTCTAAAATCCAGATGTAGAAATACAGGTTCTAACCACTGTAATAAAACCAGAAAAATAAAACAGACAAAGGAGGAGTAAAAACCTAGCTATTTTCAAATAATATGATTATTTGTTCAGAAACTAAGATAGTCAATTGTTACAAGATCTATTAAGCCGGGTGTGGTGGCGCACGCTTGTAATCCCCGTGCTTGAGAGGTGGAGACAGGAGGATCGCACAGGTTCGAAGCCAGCCTCACTGGCTTAAGAGACCCTGTTTCCAAGTAAAAAGTATAAAATAGGTCTGGGAGTGTAGCCCAGAGGTAGAAGGGTGTCCAGGAACCTCAGTACCACCAAAATATATATATCTATTAAAACTAATGAAAGAATTCTGGCTGTAATATCAGCGTTAAACTACTGAAAGACTGTTATATGCCAGCAATGAATTGTAGAATGCTACAAAAGCCTCATTCACAAAAGTACCACGACCCAAACAAACCCAAACAACAACAAGCTAAATCAGACAAAACAAGACACCTAGGAACAAACCTAAGGAAATGTTAAGATATGCAAAAGGATATCTTAATGACTACAGATATATCTTACACTCTGGGATGGAAAGACTGAATATTGTAAATAAGTCAGTTCTCCATAAATAACATATAAAGTCACTGTCATTTCAGTAAAAAAAAAAAAGCAGTGCAGTTTTTTGGCTCTTAATATATGGATCCCAAAATTCATCTGCGAGTACATGCATATGAATGCTAGTAAATTATTTAAAAAGAATACTGAGGAGTGGAGAACTTATCCTAAAGACATAAAAAACCTCTGCAAAAGTTGTTGCAAAATTAACACTGTGGTATCGTGACAAGAAAGATAAAATCGATCAGTTGGACCTGGATAGAGAATCCAGAAATAAACATAGGCATGTATGGAGAGTTATTTTATGCAAAAATGTAAATTAAGTTAGTGGAAATTGTTGGACAATTCAAATAATGATGTTGAGGCAACTGTTTATTTAGAAAAAGTAAAGTCAGATTGCTAATATATCCCCACATAAAAGAACATACTCAGGACCACACATGGTATGTAAAGCATCAGAAAAGTGCTTTTAGGAGAATATTTTTGTAATATGGATTTGGGTAGCATATTTTAAAGCAAGACATAAAACTTCAAAACTTTAAAGAAAAAGACTGTCAGATATGTGTACATAAACATTTAAAAGTTCTGGATGGCCGGGCATGGTGGTGCCTGCTTGTAATCCCAACACTTGGGAGGCTGAGACAGGAGGATCACACAGGTTCAAAGCCAGCCTCAGCTACTTAGTGAGGCTCTCAGCAACTTAGTGAGACCCTGTTTCCAAATAAAATATAAAATAGGTCTGGGAGTGGAGCCCAGAGGTAGAAGGCCCCTGGATTTCCATCCCCAGGACCACACACACAAAAATAAGTTCTGGATGACGTCCAGGTGTTGTGGTATACTGCAGTAATCCCAGTACTTGGGAGGCTGAGACAGGAGGATTGCAGGTTTGAGAATGGCTTCAGCAATTTAGCAAGACTCTGTTTTTTTGTTTTTTGGGTTTTTTTTTTTTGTTTTTTTTTGGTGGTGGTGTGGGGTTCCTGCAAACCCTTCTACCTCCAGGCTACACTCCCAGATACCTATATTTTATATTTTTATTTGGAAACAGGGTCTCTTAAGCCAGTGGGGCTGGCTTCGAACCTGCGCAATCCTCCTGTCTCTGCCTCCCAAGTGTGGGGATTACAAGTGTGCGCCACCACATCCGGCTAAGACTCTGTTTTAAATTCAAAAAATAGAAATAGGGCTGGGGAGCCGGGTGTGCTGGCGCACACTTGTACTCCCAGCATTTAGGAGGCTGAGACAGAAGGATTGCATTTCACGGACAGCCTGGCTACTTAGTGAGGCCCTTTGCGACTCAGTGAGACCCTGTTTCAAAATAAAGAATAAAAATAGGACTGGGGGTGTAGCTTGGAAGTAGAATGCTCCTGGATTCCATCCCCAGTACTGCAAAAAAAAAAAAAAAAAAAAAAAAAAAAGGGCTGGGAGTATAACTCAGAGGTAGAATGCCCTGTATTTAATCCCTAGTACTACAGAAACAAAACAAAACAACTGTGGATGACAAATAAACAAAAAAAAAATTGTAAGGAGTGATAAGCAATAAGGAGGAAATATTTGTAGGATACTAAGGACACTAGATAAAAATACTATGGAAGACCTTGAGACCTTGAGGCCCTACTGTGTGTGATGTTCTGTGCTGTACACTACGACCTATGACATCTATCTCATCTCAGGCTCCCAGGGCTGCATCTTCATGTGTTCACCCAGCTTTCCCAGTGTAGCTGGAGACCCCGTGCCTCTCCCCAGCTGAGCCCCTCCTCCACTCTTTCCTGCATTTGATGAGTATCATTCCAATTAGTGCAGTTTTTTTAAACTTTAGATTCTGTTCCCATCTCTGAAGGTTTGGGCCCAGGAGCCCTGGGGTGGAGCCCAGGAATCTGTCTTCTATGAAGCGTTCCAGAGTACTCCCTGTGAGCTAGGGCCTATGGATGCTCATGGCTGCCATGGCCTGCCTGCAGGGACTGAGCACTGGAGGTTAGAAGTTAGAAGACCACAGGTTCAGTCCTGGTGGTGCCCTGACATCTGTGTGGTATTAGGCAAAGGACACGATCCCCCTGAGCCTCAGTTTCTTTGTCATCTGTAAGGAGGGGAGACCAATGGTAAAACCTTTTTTAGCCCACATATGCATATGAACCTGTAAAACATTACACAGACACAGGACCTAAAGATCATGCCAAGGGCTCATCCTGCCTAGGACATCTAGCCTAGGGTTGGTTACCTCCAGGGACAAGGAACTCATTACTTCCAGGGTCAGTCCCTTTTTCTTAGAAAGCTCCAAGAGACAAAAATTCCTTCCTTACTCTGAACAGAAATCTGATTGGATTTAATTCTACCCCTTAAAATCAACTTAATCCCTTATCTGAAGACCCACCTCTTGAAAGCTATCAGTATTTTTAAAAAAATATTATTTTTGCCTCTCTAAACCAATTCTACGCTTCCAAACACATTGTCTACTGAGAAGCTTGCATTTTGAATAAGTGATGTTCCCAGAAATTGCTACAGGCGTGGCGGTATTCCAGCAAATCCAGAGAGGCCCTATTTCTGGCTTAGCAATTCAGGGAGAGCCATTTTGTCTCTGGTTAATTAAATCAACAAGTTAAAATCACACCATCTAGTTAAATTAATCACCCATGCTATGGGATCTAGTTACTAAAATATTTACGAAGCAAATACGTGGTGTTTATGGAGCCCTTTTAATGTGCCAGTCATTGTGCTGCACGACTAGCAAGTACTCAGTTCTTACAAGAAGCTCTGGAGGGTGTTATTTTGCTTGCTTTATAGATGAGAAAATGGAGGCTCAGAGAGGTGAAGACAGTGCCCAAGATCTTGCAACCAATAAATGGCGCAGTGGGGTGTGGGCTCAGGTCTGATGGATGCCCATGGGATCAGGGAGTGGGAGGCTGCAGGCTCCTCTTAGTTATTCTCTTTGTCTTTGGACTTTTCCCTATTCAGGCACAAAGAGATGCCAAAGTTCACTTCAGCTTCATCAGACTCAACAAAACAGCCCTGGACCTTCTCTAGAGGAAAGCGCCCCATCCTGTCCTGGTGGCTCCTTCCCTCCTAAAGAAGGTTGGGTTTTGCAGTTACTTGTGGGCTTGGAGTGAGAACTGGTACAGACTCCTTTAGCTCCAATTCCTGTCTTCCAGGCAACCCAGGGTCACTTCCCTCCTCTCCCTGCTCGTGGTCCTGGGAAGGGGGGTGTCACTGGGAAGCAGCTACCCTGGATTTTGATCGGCAGAGTTTTGTCTACCAGAGCAAGACTTCCTTTATTCTGGGAAGCCTGTGTGACTCCTCAGCGACTCCTTCTCCAAGTCTGGCTGCCTAGTTAGAGAAGATAGATAGATAGATAGATAGATAGATAGATAGATAGATAGATAGATAGATGATAGATAGGGATTACCCACTTGAATCATGGCAACTGAGCCTCCTAACTAGGCACCAGCTTTTCATTTGGCTGAAGCTATAGGAGGGCAGAAGTGGGTGTTTAATAAGCTCAGGTAAAATAAGAGGTAGTTTGAAGCTCAAACCTTAATGCCACTTACAGGGATGCTGGTGTTAAGTGTCCCCTTCTCAGGAGGAGGGTGTTACGCTATGGACTTGCCTTCCAAATATAGTCCCTGTTAGAAAATTTCTTTCACTTCCTCTTGTCATGGTCTAGAGCAATGGAAATTCCTCCTCACCCCAGGAGAGGGACCGAGCCCTGTCCTGGGCTGATTCATTCACACCAGTCACCAACTCCTGCAAGCTTTTCTTAACCCTCTGTGAGGTAGGCTGCTGGCCAAGGCTATTTTTAGCCCATGATGGTGGTGAGGAGGGACTAATACAGTGTCCAGCCATCTTGGGTAAAGGTGACCCCAACAAGGATAAAGTGTGGTTAACCTAGGTTCATTCTTTTGACCCTAAGAGTTGGGCCAAAGATGATTTCTCCCAGGAAATTTTTCCAGTGTGCAGACAGGCGTTGGAGGTGACTGGTGTACCTTTATCATCACTACTTACTTCTTTAAAACTTACTTTGCAAAAAAACTCCCCAGAAGCAAGAATGTAAGGCCAAGTTTACTTTGCAAACAGAAAAACAACCCTAAACAACAAACCAAGAGAAATGTGCCCCACAAAAGAGCCACATGAAATATTTTTATAGCATGGTAAACAGGACCAAACTATTTTTTCTTATTAAAAAAAAAACAAAGAAGATTTGTAGATATTCTAAAACTATTGAAATCTAGCATTCCAAAATATTCCCTGAACTGTTGTAATTCAAACTGATATTGTATTCTGTTGATTGATATTTAAAAATTGGCTATTCAGTTTTTTTGATTTGAAGAAAAATTAGGGAAATGCATGAATATGATGTTCATTAATTTGATGAGTTTTGGCGAATACATAAATCTGTGCATTCTAGATTCTAATCAAGACAGAGCAGCTTTATCACTGCGCAAGGTTCCCTTGTGTCTCTTCTGGTCAGACCCAACCCTAGAGATGACTAAGCGCTGTTCTCATTTTTTTTTATTACCCTTTCCTTTCTTTCTTTTCTATATATGCTTTTATTGGTATAAGACAATTATACATCTTAGTGAGATTCAAAGTGATACAAACATACAACCTCCTTCCTCCCTTCCCACACGTGAGTGAGATTGATAGTGAACCCTGGTGTGGACATAACTTTATTTGAACTGTTCCCTTCCTCAATCCTCATTCATTCTTCTGATTTCTAACACAATAGATTAATTTTGTCTGTCCTTGGCATCTTTTATGAGTAGAGTCATGTGACATATGCTCTTTTGTGCCCAGCTTCTTTTACTCAACATATTTTTGTTGCTGTTGTTTTGGAGGTGCTGGGGATGAAACCCAGGGCCTGGTGCGTGCTAGGCAAGCACTCCAGCACTGAGCTCCCACTTTCCTGTTTCATTAAAATGAATGAATGAATTAATTAATTTGGCAGTACTGGGAATTGAACTCAGGGCCTAGTACAATACTCTGTCACTGAACTATATTCCCAGCCTTTGATTTGCCTTTTTTTTTTTTTTGCAGTATTGGGGATGGAACCTAGAAGCATTCTGCCTCCAAGCTACACCCCAGCCCTATTTTATTTTTTTACTTTGAAACAGGATCTCACTAAGTTGTAGAGGGCCTCATCAAGTAGCTGAGGCTGGCCGCAAACCTGCTAGCCTCCTATCTCAGTTTTCCAAGTATTGGGATTACAAGTGTATACCACCACACCTGGCTTGATTTGCATTTTTTTTTATTGCTGTACTGGGGATTGAACTCAGGGACTTTCTACCTCTGAGCTACAACCCCGGCCCTATTTTTTTTTTTTTATACTTTAGTTTGAAACAAGGTCTCACTGAGTTGCAAAATGAGGGCCTCACTAAGTAGCTGAGGCTCTCTGCAAACTGTGATCCTCCTGTGTCAACCTCCCAAATGCTGGGATTACAAGTGTGCACCACCATGCCTGGCTTGGTTTGCATTTTTAAAGTTATTTTGAGGTAGGCACTGTGAAGCACACCTGGAATCCCAGTGCCTGGGAGGCTGAGACAGAAGGACTGCAGGTTCGAGGACAGTCTCAGCAAACTAGCAAGGCCCTCAATTTAGCAAGATCCTGTTTTCATATATAAAATAAAAAGCACTGTGGTATAGCTTAGAGGTAAAATACCTCTGGATTTAATCCCCAGTACAGAGTACAGAGAGAGAGAGAGAGAGAGAGAGAGAGAGAGAGAGAGAGAGAGAGAGAGCTCATTCTGTTCATGGTGGGGGAGAGAAGGGGTGAGAGACGAGTTAGGAGTTACAGTGGTATCTGAGATGGAGAGAAGGCCATGATGAATTAGATGAGGGAGCAGCTGGTGAAGAGAGAAAGAGAAGAATGAAGGGTGACTCCTAAGTCTTGGCCTCAGCGGCACATCTTCTAAGCCAGAGTATTAGTCAGCTTTCTGTTGCTATGACAAAATGTCAGAGAAAATCAACTTGAAGAAAGATTTATTCCAGCTCATGGTTTCATTGGCTGACTCTTGGCCCCATCACTGTGGATCAGTGTCAAGGTAGGGTAGAGCCCTAACCCTCGTGAAAGGGTGTGACAGCAAAGCTGCTCATTGCATGGCGTCCAGGAAGCAGAGAGAACAAGAAAAAGGGCTGGGGACAAAATATAGTCCCCAAAGGTGTAGTCTCAAGGACCCACCTTCTACTAGGTTTATCTCCTACAGTTTCTACCACCTCCCAATAGTCCATTCAGCTTTGAATCCCTCAGTGGATTTATCTATTAAAAGGTCAGAGCCCTCATGATCCGATCACTTCCCAAAGCCCCACCTCTGCACATTGCTGCGTTTGGGCCCAAGTCTTCAACACAGGAAACTTTGGGGAACATTCCAGACCCAAACTCTAACACTGAGTAAGACTCAAGGTCATGGTGATGGAGGGAAGGGTGGAGTAAGGAGGGGAATTAAGAGGTGTCTTTTGACTGTGGCAGGTTTAGGATTCCTGTTCGTCCTTTAGTTGGTATGCCAAGGATGCAGTTGGATATACATCCAGAGCTCAGTGGAGACGCCAAAGCTAGAGACCAAAATACCTGACAACAACAACTTAGAAGAGGAAAAGCATATTTCGATCACTGTTTAAGAGGTTCAGTTCATGGTTGGCCACGATAGGAACATCACGGTAATGGGGTTTGGCAGAGGACAACTGCTCAGGGCAGACTGGGAGAGAGAGAGAGAGAGAGAGAGAGAGAGAGAGAGAGAGAGAGAGAGAGAGAGAGAGAGAGAGAGAGAGAGAGAGAGAAAGGGACAGAAGCAGATATAGTCCCCAAAGCCATGCCCCCAGTGACCTCCCTCCTCTAGCCACATCATACTTGCCTATAGTTACCAAACAGTAAGTCCATTCAGATTAATAACCCATCGGTGGTTTAGAAGTTAAAGCCCTGATTTAATGAGTTCACCTCTGAACATCTCTTCATTGCCAATTCATGAGAGTTCCTGGGGGACATTCCATAGCCAAACCATAGGAGTGTTCAGATTATGATGGATATTTAGGGTCATAGGGCTGCATCAGATTACCCAGAAAAAAAAGGGGGGGGGCTTAACTATGCAGCTCAGAGAAGACCTAGCAAAGGAAACCGAACAGACAGACACAAGAGTCTGATCACTGTTATTGTATGTATAGTTCTTTAAAGCCTATAAAAGGCTTGTGTGCATTTCTTATTTGGGCTTCCTTACAGTTCTGTGAAACAGCAGGAGTGCCTTTGCTACAGGTCAGCCTAAGCCAGTTTGGTCATGCGCAGAGATTTCCTTTTTGGTAGATCTTGAAGCCCTCAGGAGTTAGAGATAAGTGAGGATAAATTATGCCTTCAGAACCTCCCTACTAAGTCATAAAGAAAGGATCAGAATAAAGATTACTATACATGCATATGTTTATTTTCCCATAGGCTTGGCAAAGTCTCACAGTGGTTTTGTTAGCTGTAAAGTCTTTGCTCTCATTCCTTTTGCTTGTCTCAAAACGCCATGGAAAACTTACTTAAAGAGTCTTCGGTGTTTTGGGCCCACCAAGGGACACAGCAGCTTTTAGGGATCAAGACGCTGGTGCCACCCCTAAAGGTGAAACATGAAGGATCAAGTAAGTGCAGGGAGTGTTTCTACACTATTTCATCTTGAGTTTTACTTATATATTGAATACCACTAATTTTATCAATGGAAGCCTATTTCTTATCTCCACTATACTGATTAACAAGCTTTAAGTTCTTCAAATAGAAACTTGTATTCATTTCTCAGATTAGCAAAGCCTCTGTGTATTGATTGGACATAAAAATAGGGAAACTGCTTATAGTATTATCTCTGGGGTGGGATCTTTGGGGTTTAGTGAGAGCTCACCAGCCCTGGAATATGGATTAAATAAGGCAGCTGGGTAACTCTTGTTAATAATGTTCATTAACATCCCTCCTTCATTTAGAGCGTATCAACTTTCCTGAAAACTTTAGGGTAAATTATACATATCATAATAATATTTGTGCAATCAGAAGGCAATCTGAGATCATAGAAACAGTCCTGACATGGAACAGTAGTAATACTAATGATAGATACTATGTACTGAATCGTTGCTCTTTACAAAGTGATGAACTAGGTTCTTTACATAAATTATTCATCTGATTTCCACAAAAAGCCCATGTGTTGGATAGCAACCTCTTTATGCTTGAAGAAACAGAGACTCAGAGAGTGCCAGGCCCAGGGACACCTGGCCATTGCATGGGAACAGATGACTTTGACCTCGGTTCCTATGATCCTACCCCATGTGCTGCACCCATAGCGCTGTGTTGCTTGAGTTCAGACTGGACTCCACACTTACCCTTGGGCAAGTTGCTTCTTTTTCTGTTCCTCAGTTCCACATCTATCAAAGGAGGTAGGGTTGATAATGATGAGTGAGTCAACACGTTGGGAGGGATGTCAGAAGCTGTGAAAATGTTCCCCCGCCCAATGCCATTGTATGGTCAGATCCTCACCTGAACCCCTGACTTCAGTTCCCACATATCTGCCTTGATGGTAGGAGCCATGGCTGGGCGTGTTCTGTGCGGTATTCAGTATAGTCTCAGACTTTATTTTTCCCTGGCTGGTGAGCACCCTGGGCTTGAGCAGAGCACACCAGAGCCTGTGGCATTTTCTTAAAAGTCACTGAACAAACCAGTATCCCTCCCTGTTTCTTAGAAATGGCCCCAGGGCATCTTCCTGGGATGGAAGTCTGCATACTGGTCATGGGTGTGCCAGCCATGGTCTTGTCACTGGCAACTGGCACTGGCAGGTGCCAGGCTCAGCTGGGAGCATGTGGATGGTTCTGAGAGGGCTTGTGTCATGGGAAAGATGGCTTCAAATCTTTGCATGTGTCCATTCACTGGTTTAACACATGTAAATTTAGCATCTGCCACTAGGTGGGGAAGATTCCATGGGGAAACAAGCGGACCCCGCACTATCTCTTGAAGCTAATGTCCTCTTAGAGGAGTAAGACAAACAGTTTAGAATAAATTCACTGGGTGTAGTGAGCCAAAAGTGCAGCTTAAGGTACTTGGAAGGCTGACTTTAGGTAGTCTGGGGAAGTTAAGGAAGGCTTCCTGGAGAAAGAAATTCATCTGGAAGAGTTTGCAGGGTAAGGGGATGGGGAGCGGGAGAGACTTCTTCAGAGCTGCTTCCCGGGCTGCTTAAGCTTTACAGTTTAGATGCACTTGCGTGGGAAGTGGAGGGAATCTGCGTGGTGCCACTTGCAGTGTGTTGTCACTGAGTTTCCTACAACATCCCATCATACAGATGCTAGCTACCTAGTCAAGAATGAGAAGCATCTATTTTCAGTGGATTGGATACTTTAGGTATGGTGTGGCTCTAAATCTGACACTTGAAGCCACAGAAACTGAAGAGGTGTGTTGCTGGAGCCAGCAGTTCACAAGTGGCTGCTTCAGCCATGCCTGCCTGATGGCGGCAGTCCCCCAGCAGGCTGATTCTGCTCAGCGGTTCAGGGCGCCATTCCCAGAAGCCTGGTCCCGAGCCCAATGCCCCAGCCTTCCAGTGATCTTTGCAAGTTCTCAATTCCCTGGATCAAATCTCTTTCTTTAAAATAGTTGGGGTGGTTTCTATTTTCTGCTAGTGCACTCCTTAATGATATAGTCACAACAGCATATGTCCTGAGCAATGTGTCCTTGGGTGGTTTTGTTATAGAGTCATGAAGTATACTTACACAGACGTAAAGGGCTACAACATCTCTAGGAGATAGAATCTTTTATATTTATTTTTGCTGAGGATGGAACCCAGGGTCTCACACATACAAAGCACAGACTCTCTACCACTGAGTGACACCCCCAGCCCAAGGCCACGTTCTTCTAGAGACAATCATTGTATTTGGTCTGTAGTTGATTACAATGTTGTCATGTGGTACATTACTGTGCTACTGAGGTACAATGAGGCTCATTCATTACTCAGTATATTCAGAACACCTGGTATGTGCCCAACACTGGTTTTAGGCTCAGGGAATATAACATTGAATATGACAAAGGTCATAACACCTATCTTATATTTTTATGGTAATTATGTTATTTATCAGAACTATCTAATAGAAATAAAATGAAAGCCACATGTCCAATTCAAAATTTTTATATCCATATTATAAGATAGACAAAAATATTTTAATAATATATATTTATCTTAATATATACAAAATATTACCATTTCAACATGGTTAAATAATTATTGGGACATTTAGTATACTTTTTAATACTAAGTTTGAGAAATTTAGTGTTTAGCTTTCACTTACAGCATATCTTGATTCAAATGCCAAATTTTCATTGAAATACTTCATTTATATTACATCTCAGGAAAATTATGTTCGAAAAGGTGAATTTAGATGCCTAAGATATTACAAATACACTTAGATGTCTTCCACTAGTTGAAGAAAGCACCCTCCACTATTTTCTTTAGTATTTGTATCCACATTAACAAAATTTGCTTTTTTTTCCTAAAAGAACTGATTTGACTTTGGAGCAAAACTCTATCAATTTCAAAACTATCTATGTCTGAGTTAAGTAAATGCACTAACTCGGGGAAATACGGAGGAATACTGCTTAAACTGAAAACAAATCAGAATTTATCAGTGACTAAAAGTGTCCTTTACTTTTTTCCTCTATTTGTAGTTTATTTACATAATATTTGTCAATTGTAAAAAATAATTTGCATATTGATTCCTGTTGGAAAAAATATGAAGGCATTATTATTACTTGTGCTTTCAAAGTTTCAGTTTCAGCACAAGTTCTAATATCTGTCTAGATGTGTCATACAGAAATTTTTCCTCATCTTGAAGTTAGGTTTATTCATATATAGTATGATATTTTTGTGTGATGAAACCCAGGGGCACTGTGCCTCCGAGATACATCCCTAGCTCCAATTTTTAGTCTTTTTATTTTTGAAACAGGGTCTCACAGAGTTGCAGAGGGCCTCGCTAAGTACCCGAGACTGTCCGCGAACCTCAGTCATCCAGTCTCAGCCTCCTGAATGCCGGGATTACAAGCGTGCGCCACCAAGCCCGGCTTGCAGTCTAATTTTGATGAGAAGGCATAAGTCAGACTGTCATTTCCTATCTTTGATTACTAACAAGCATTCCTTTTGTTTCATGAAAATCTTGAATTAGAGTTAAAAATACAGTACATCTTTGTAAAACTCTTCTGTAATTCGAAGAACACTGGCAAGGAACAAAAGGTTATTAAATCCATTGTCTTCTATTTCTTGCAACTGTTCCATACACTGGAGATGATTCATAGAACTGGGGTATAAATAACGAGTGATTTTAACAACTGCATCCACGTGCTTTCCACAGAGTCTGGCGCAGAAGACTAAGCATAGATATTTTCAAAATGTATCTTACAATAAAATAAACAATTAGAAAATAGCCCCTTATTTAAAAATTCCAATGAATCCAAAGATTTGACCTAGCACAGCAGAACTACCATGTGTGGTGAAAAAAACTATTTTTTTTAATCTGGCTACAATTCTTTGACAAAAGTAAATATCAAAAAATAGCTATGCCATGTGTTACATTTGGGACGGGGGAGGGTGGCTGTGAATTGAAATTTCTTCCTAAATTGGAAGTCCTTTGAGAAAAAAAAAGGTACCCAGAGTTTTAATTGGATAATAATTATTATATAACTTGCCTCATCTAAAGCTAAGGAAAAATACTTGGGATTTTTCAAATATACTAATTGGCTTTAGTTATTGCTAGAAAAGTCTTTGTATTTTATGGACAATTATTTGGTGACTGAATTGAAGAGATTTTACTATTTGTAAAATGTCTCTTTCACTGGGGATTGAACCCAGGGGCATTCTACTCCCAAGTTATATACCCAGCCCTATTTTTTATTTTGAAACAGAGTCTCACTAAATTGCAGAGGGCCTCACAAGTTGCTGAGGCTGGCCAAAAACCTGCAATCTTTGTCTCAGCCTCCAAAGTACTGGGATTACACGCAGGTGCCAACACACCCAGTAACTTTTTTTTTTTTTTTTGCGGGTCCAGGGGTCATTCAACCTCCGAGCTACACCCTCCCCCCTGCTCTATTTTTTATTCTTTATTTTGAAACCAGGTCTCATCGAGTTGCAAAGGGCCTCACTAAGTAGCTGAGGCTGTCCACGAACCGCGATCCTCAGGTCTCGGCCTCCTGAATGCTGGGATTACAAGCAGGTGCCACCACGCCCGGCTCTTTTTTTTTTTTTTAATCTATTTCTTCACCTAAAATGTTTTCTTTTGTGCAAGAATTGCAGCTCTTTAAAACTGGCCAAAATTATAAATGCAGATCCTATTTAAATGTATTTAAAAATTAATTAAGAAGGTTTACATTATAAACATTGAATTTTTTGTTGACCATTTAGTTTTGTTTTAGGCAAGTGATTTTATTGATTTTTTTTAACTATTGAAAGCAAACTTTTAGCCAGATGTGTGGCTCATGCCTGTAAGATGCCTGGGAGGCTAAGGAAAAGGATCATAAATTCAAAGCTAACCTGGGCAACTTACCCAGCTTTAGAGCAGCCACATCTTTGGCCTCCAGCATCTCACTTTAATTAGGCCACCTGCTTCCTGACTGCCTGGTGGGGCAGCCTGACTTTGTGCTGCCACACGGGACACAGTCAACCCCAAGGGTGGAACTGCTTCCAAATGTCTATCCATGTCTCTGTCTCTATTCATAATTGTGGCCAGAATTCTAAGGGAACTGGTTTATTGCTCTGCTGTTTCTATAGGACCCACTCAAACCCACCAGGGCAACTAAAACCATCCAACTCACAGGGTGGCTCTTGGACTCATACACCCCAGGCTCTACCACCACTTTTACTGAGAAAAGACTATGATTTGCTCAGATCACTAGTCCACAAGGCTTTCCTTTCTAAATCATACAATGGGTTTCATATTTGTGCTCAGTAATATGTCAAATATGTCAGTAGAGGGACATTAGTATTTCCATACCACCAAAATCTGTGAGTATTTGGGAGTAGGAAGAACTTGAGTTGATCTTTGACTGCAGTGCCCAACCAGATAACCCCCAAGTGCTTCACAGACAGCCCAGGTCCTTGCAATTTGGAGGAGTTGACAGTCCATCCTCTCTTGGAGATGCACCACTACCATGTGAGCTGCATCTTTGAGAGGAAAAGACTCAGAAGTTGGCCTCACATCACTGATAGAGTGAAACATCAGTACTGTGTCCAGTTTTGTCCACTAGACCAGAATTGTCACTGCCAATAGGACTTGTGGTTGAGCTGTGTAACTATCTGTGGAGAGGAACACTGAACGGCCATTGCTGCCCTTCTTGTGTGAAAGCCAGTTGCTCCTGGCCTTCTATATGAAACCTCTTGTGTTTCTTTGCCTTCTCTATCTTCTACCTTCTAATCCATAATCTGTATCCCTTATTTCCTAATATTTTCAGTTTTCCCACATATCGGCTCTAGCCTGTGCTGCTGGAGTAACAGGAAGGCCCCCTAAAGGGCTCAGGATTGATACCACAACTCCCTAGCATTGTCCTAGAACCATTCAGAGTGGTGTCCCTCATTCCTGCTGTGAATGGTTCATTATTAGAACCAGTATCTTCTCTTCATAAACAGCGGCTTCGCCCCTAACTCCCTTAGAAGGTCTTGCAGTTCTTCCATGGATGGCCGTGTTCGGGTGCCTTGGATAACTCCTCCTTTTCGGACCAAGCATTTTTACAGGAGCTTTCAGCCAGGACAACAAAGAGATGGTGCGGTTCTCATTAGCAGCTGAGGACAAGCATCCTCACGGGGTGGGTGGGCGGTGACAGATTCGATCTACTCATCTCCCTCCCTTGTATGAGTGTGCCCTCAGCTCCAGTGTCCCAAAGCCACAACAGCCATCTGCTGCACTTCCCCAGGCTTTCTGCCTGAACTTGTTCCTAGTTCTACCAGCACAGCATCAGTCTAATCTCGCATGGGAGCATTCATGTGCCAGTCGGGAAAGGCAGACCCTCAGTATCCACCCATATCAGCCTGGCTGATCTATCCACCTTCTGAATTGTGATGGATCTGGTTCTTGGCACTGGAACCTCAATTTTCTCTCCCAGTCCTCATCCTCTTCCTTTGAGGTGCTGGGTTCTCAGAGGTCTCATTTATGAGGGCCCCTGTCCTCTTGAGTGCCCGCCACCCTTGCTATAGCTTGTAATCGACATTTACCTTTTTAGTTTAGCAAAGCAGTAGGTTGGAGTTTCCAAGTGTTCATTAGCACTCCTTGCACAAGCAGGTAATTGCTCCACAGTCTCTGCTGGAGCTCTGGCTTTGACTCCTAATACTTCCCCTAGTTCCTGGGGCATTTGGAGAAGCATCATCATACTCATATGGTAGCCCCAGATATCCATAAGAGCCTCCACTCCTCCCCATAGAGAAATGAAAGGCTCTCCTGGGGACCTCTCTTCCCTGAACACACAGTCCTTTTTCTCAGCTGCCACAGTTTGCACTGTGGGACTATCTTTGGCCTCCTATCTGGCTGGCTCTCTGATTATCCTGTCAACAAACCCAGTTGTGCTTGGGCAGCAGGATAGGTTTCAGACAGGCCAAAGAAAGTGCCCAGAGATAGCCTGGGAGACATTTTTTATTGAGGAAAGATTATAAAAGATCGTGACTATGTTGGGCGTGGTGGCGCACACTTGTAATCCCTGCGCTTGGGAGGCAGAGACAGGAGGATCGTGCTGGTTCGAAGCCAGCGCGGCTTAAGAGACCCTGTTTCCAAATAAAAATATAAAATAGGTCTGGGAGTGTATCCCGGAGGTAGAAGGGTTCTATTCCCAGTACCACCAAAAATAAATAAATAAATAAATAAATAAATAAATAAATAAATAAATGTGACTACTCCAAGAAGAGTTTAGTGGTTGGTAGATAACACTGCTGTCCCTCCTGGCGCTTTGCCAGGCAGTGTCTTCTCTTCCTTGTGGCATTTTGTCCAGTGGTTCCAGACTGGACAAGGGGCAGGTATCCTTCCCATCATAACTTCGATTCTCACTCTGTCCCTTCTCAGAAAGGGGTTTCATGTGCTAGGCTGCAGAAACAGTTACACTCTCAGCACCAGTTTGATTAGTATGCTTGCATGACTAGCTTCCCAAGGGGTGAATGTCCTGGTGCACATGCAAGAGAGCAGCTTTCTGCAGATGACAGTAACTTGCCCTCATTCCCAGTGTGCATAGGAGAAAGCTGGCAGCCTTCAAGATAATGCACATCTGGATATTGGGTCCAGGCTGGCTTTCATTGTTCCCTTCACTTGGCTAGGTTTTTGGAAACAGAAAGGGGCCATTCAGGGACATGGTGTTTTACTGGCCCCCTTTCCTCTAGGGATGATTCAGTCCCATTCAGCTTGCTGTTTCTTTCTGTGTCTGTGCTATGTGGGCCTGGCTCAGTCTCTGGGGAAATGGGAACATCTGTCATCCTGCCTTGGTGAACTCAATTTCTAGGGTAAATACTGAAGAAACAATGACCAGAGAGTACATATCTAAATAGTCTTAACTCTTCTCACTGTCTGTCTTAGAAAAGTACTAATTGTCCTTACAGTATTCCCTTTAACATATATTTTTTGTCCTGATATTTTTTTTAAATTGGTGCATTATGCCGGGCGTGGTGGCGCACGCTTGTAATCCCAGCATTTGGGAGGCTGAGATTGGAGGATCGCGGTTTGCAGACAGCCTCAGCTACTTAGTGAGGCCCTCTGCAACTCAGTGAGACCCGGTTTCAAAATAAAGACTAAAAATTAGGGCAGAGGGTATAGCTCGGAAGTCGAATGCCTCTGGGTTGCATCCCCAGACCCGCAAAAATAAATAATAAATAAATGAATAAATAAATAAATTGGTGCATTATTTTCATACATCTTAATGGAGTTCAAGATGGTAGAGGCATACATGCACACATCACTCATTTAGCCCTTCTTCCCACCCCATTCCCTCCCCCTCCCTTCTGCCTGTGTTTGGCTTAGTGATTGACTTTGATATATTTACGAATGTAAATCATGCACATTAAGGAATTTCCCTCTTCCCTCTCCTATTCCCTCAGGTAAGTCACCTTATTTACTTATCTGTGGTTTCTCCTTCCTCGTCTAGAGTTCCTCCTATGACCCTTTTCTCCCTAGCTTCCGCATATTAAAGAGAGCATCACATTTTTTACTTTCTGTGACTGACTAATCTCACTTAGCATAATATTCTTCAATTCCATTTATTTACCCACAAATGACCTAATTTTGTTCTTTATGGCTGTTTAAAATTACATTGTGTACATATCCCATAGTTTTGTAATTCATTCATCTGTTGATGGACATCTTGGCTGGCTCCATAGTTTGGCAATTATGAATTGTGTGGCTATGAACATAGATATACATACATTAGTTTGGTATTTTAGTTTCCATTCTTTTGGGTAGATACTCAGAAGTGGTGTTTCTGGATCATATGATAGGTTCATAACCATTCTACTGGGGATCCTCCATACTGTTTTCCAAAGTAGTTGCACGCATTTGCAATCCCACCAATAATGTATTAGAGTTCCCATTTCTCCATATCCTTGCCAGCATTTCTTATTGTTTGTGTTTTTAATGATTGCCATTTTAATTGGGGTTAGGAGAAATCTCAGAGTAGTTTTGATTTGCATCTCTCTGATTGCTAATGATGTTGAACATTTTTTATATATTTATTAGCCATTTTAATTTTTTCTTTTGTGAAGTATCTATTTAGTTTATTTGTCCATTTTTATTGTTTCTTTCTTTCTTTTTTTTGGTGGTACTGGGGTTCCTGGAAGCCCTTCTACCTCCGGGCTACACTCCCAGACCTATTTTTTACACTTTTTAAAATTTGGAAACAGGGTCTCCTAAGCCAGAGTGCGTGGCTGGCTTTGAACCTGCGCGATCCTCCTGTCTCCACCTCCCAAGCGTGGGGATTACAAGCGTGCGCCACCATGCCCGGCCTTATTGGTTTTTTTTTGTTTGTTTGTTTTGTTTTTTAGTGTTAAGTATTTAGAGTTCTCTATATTCTAGACATTAATCCTCTATTGGAGGAGTAGTTGACAAAAATTTTCTGCCATTCTGTTGGCTCTCTGTTGATGTTCTTGATAGTTTCCTTTGCTGTACAGAAGCTCTTCAGTTGAATGCAATCCCATTTGTTAATCTGCCTTTTAATTTAGAAGATCAGTCTAGCGGTGTGAAAGGAATGTTGAAGTCTCCCAGTATTATTCTTTTGGGATCTATGTGTGCCTTAATGTCATAAAGAGTTTGGTTTATAAAAGTGGCTACACCTATGTTTGGGGCATAAATGTTGACAATTGTTATTTCCTCTTGCTGGATTGTTCCTTCTGCCAGTAAAAAATGACCTGCTTTGTCTTTTCTGATAAGCTTGGGCTTGAAGTCTAATTTGTCTGATACCATAGTTGCTACTCGTGCATGTGTTCAAGTTCTTTTGGCATGGATTACTTTGCTCCAGCCCTTTAACTTTTGTTTGTGACTATCTTATAAGATGTGTTTCTTGCAGGTAGCATATAGATAGATTCTGTGTTTTTTTGTTTGTTTGTTTGTTTGTTTTGCAATACTAGGGATGGAACCCAGGAGCATTCTACCTCTGAGCTATACCCCCAGCCCTATTTTTTTATTCTTTATTTTAAAACAAGGTCTCACTAACTTGCAGTGGCCTCACTAAGAAGCTGAGTCTGGCTGTAAACCTGAGGCTGGCTGTGAACCTTGATCCTCCTGTCTCAACCTCCCAAGTACTGGGATCACAAGCATGCACCACCACACCCAACTGGATTCTGGTTTTTAATCCATTTTGCCACTTTATGTCTTTTTATTGAAGATCTGAGGCCATTTATATTCAGTGTGATTATTGAGAGATGATTTTTAATCCCAACAATTTTGAGTTTTAACTTCTATTTGAGGTAGTGTTTGTTCTTTTTTGCTTAGTTGTTTGATGAAAATTACTTTTTCTCTGGTTCTGGTGTTTATTGCTTATTTCTTATTTGCAGCTAATTTCTTTAAGTATTTTCTTTAGTGTTAATTTGGAATACATAAATTCTTTTAGCTTCTGTTTATCATGGAAGATTTTTATTGAGAGATAATTTTGCTGGGTAGAAAATTTCTGGCTGCAAGTTGTTTTATTTCAAAGTTTAGAATATGTTGCTCCAGGCCCTCCTGGCTTTCATGACCTAGTGTGGGAAGTCATTTAATTTCATGATTTGGTTTGGGAAGTAATTGGTTTACCTCTAAAAGTCACTTGGTCTTTTGATTTTGTTGCCTTTAAGATTCTCACCTTGGCCTCTATGTTATTCAGTTTGACTATTATGTGACATGGTGAACCTTTTCTCTGATCTTGTTTAAAAGGGGTTCTGTGTTTCCTACAGATGTGTCTCAACCTCTTTATCTATGTTTGGAAAATTTTCTGATATTGCTTTTTTGAAAAAATTGTTGATCCCTTTAGTTTCACCTTCTATTCCCTCTTCTATACCTATTATGCTTAGGTCAGCTCTTTTAAAATTGACCCATATCTCTTCAGTTTCCAATTCATGCTCTCAAATTGTTTTTTCTAAATTTTATACTATACATTCAATTTTGGAATAATCATCTTCTAAGAGAGAGATTCTATTTTCCATACAATCTAGTCTATTGCTTATAGTTTGTATTGATACTTTAACTTCAATAATTGCATCCTTCACTTTCTTCAGAGCTTCTTTCTGATTCTTGTTCAGGGCATCATATTTTTTGTTTATTTCTTTATTTTTTTTCAGGCTTTCCCTAAATTCTTTTTGGAAATCCTCTATCATTTCTGCTATTGAAATTCGGATTTGTCCTTCTGGCAATCTCTGCAATTCTGTTTTGTCAGGTTCTGTTATTGTGGGGTTGTAGAAGCTCATTGCTTTCTTGTTATTTATCTTTCTCATGATTTCAGATTTCTTAAGTTTTTATCTTTGTTGCTTTTGATAGCTTTCTTTCACTCTATAGGTGTCAACTGGTATATACAAGGGCAAGTTGTATTGTATTCAATGGTGGAAGTTGAGAGAGAAGGAAGGTGCTGAAGTAGTAAATGCATGAATAGAATAAAGTGGCAGGTAGGATTGAAATGAATGAGTGTTTGAATGTGGCAAGGTAATATATAGTCGAGATTATAGTGTGTGTGTATATATATATATATATATATATATATATATATATATATGCATTCTAATAACCAGTGTAGAGTATTTAGGTATAGTAATATGAAGTGGATTTTATACAAGACAAATAAAATAAAAATGGGACAGATAAAGGAGAGTACATAGGAAAGAGGGGAGAAGCACACGTGCATACACACACACACACACACACACACACACACACACACACACAACCAAACCAAAACAACAAGAAAATGAAATATATGATTACTACAAATATATGATTACTGAGCAGACTTGGCCTCTGCAGTCCTCCCGAGTCTATGTGGATTCTTTCAGATATTTAAAGTTCACTTTCTATATTAGGTTCTTTAGCATGTTCTAAGCACTCTAATTTGCTCTGAAACCTATAGTAATAATGTCAGTTTGTTGCCCTACTTTTTGCTTTCCTTTAATGATTGAGACCCTGGCCTGGTGTCTCTGTCTGTGCAGGCACTGAACACTATTGGCTTCTCTCATGCTACAAGCCTGGGCCTCTGAGCTCTCAAAAAAAAAAAAAAAAAAAGCCTGTCTCAATCTACGCAGGTAGCCAATACTACTGGAGCTGCATCTAATGTAAGCACAGGTCTCCACACTTTCTGCAGACCCTGAGCCTTCATCTCTCCCCACTTATGTAGGCGGTGGGTGCCACTGGGACCAGACCTAGTGTGTACGTAGGAGTCTGTGCTCTCCACAGATAGGGCTGGGTTGGTCTGACTTCTTCCCGAACACCATGGTTAGGTGGTCTATGGTGATCTCTGGAGGCCCTGCTAGGACACTGTACCCTGCAGACTGTAGGCCTCTTTGCCTGATTGGCCCTAAGGGATGGCTGCTAATCTGAGCCTCTGCTGTGTTAGACAGAAGACTCCATCTCTACCTTTACCAGAGTGAACCACAAAATCACAGACCCTGTGAGACTATCACTTGTTACTCAAGTCTCTGTGGCTGTCATCCTGTGAGGATGACAAGTTCACTTATGGTGTTGTTGCACACCACTCTAGATCTCTGGAGAGTGCGCTGAGCTCAGCCACCACTGCTGCAGGTCTAGCTAGGGTCCAGGAGATAGTGTTCTATTGAGCATGGGACAAGCAGCCGACTGCTTACAATTCCAGTGAACTATAGCTGCTTATTTCACTTAGATCTCTGGAAGCTGAAGCCCCCTGAAACATATTAGGTTTATTTTTTAATAGCTTAATTTTCTGAATTTGGGTGAATTGAATATCTGCTATGTGCTCTTCTGCCCTCAAATCAATTACACCTACCAGGTTTATATTTTGGAGAAAGGGTAATTTAAAAAAATATGCAATATAATCTTGCCCCTTTTCTTTTTGGGTACCTAAGAACTAACTCAGGGGCATTCTACCCCTGGGTTACACCCCTAGCTCTTTTTTTTTAAAGAAGCTTTTGTTAAATTTCTGAGCATCTCCCTAAGTTTCTGAGGATGGACTTTACCCTGCAATCTTCCTGTCTCAACTTCCCAGGTACTGGGATAATGGGCACGAACTACCATACTCAGATTCCCCTTTTTTGTGGTACTAGGGATTGAATTTAATGGTGTTCTACCTCTAAGCTATATCTCCAATCTTTTTTTTTTTTAAAGCAAGTTATTGCTAGGTTTCTGAGAGCTTCTATACTTCTGAGGCTGGTCTCAAACCTGTGATCCTCCTATCTCAGCCCCCCAAGTACTGGGATTACAGATGTGTGCCACCATGCTCAGCTCCCCCAGACTTCAAAAAATATGAAAAAACATAGAATGAACAGCTGAAGTCTTAAGGTGACTGTAAGAATTCAGAGCCAAGCTGTTGACCTGGTGTCACATGTTCAATGCCATTCAGGTCTCATAACCATTAACCACGCAATGCCTGGAGAGTGAAGTATGACTTCTGTTTTCTTCTTTGGGCCTCTCTGAAGAATCCAAAATATGCATATACATTCTAGGAAAATCAAGAGAAAAACAATGAAACATAGTCAAACAGCCTGAGAGGGGCTTCCTGTGGTTTTCAGCTTCCCTTCACATCCTCCAGTGACAGACCTCGCTCAGGGAGTTTGGGGGCTAGAGCAGAGGCCACAGGCCAGGAGAGTAAGAGGTGGTGCAGGGGCTGGGTGCCAAGAAGAGAGGTTGGAGAAAAGATGCACAGGGTCCTCAGCCTGGGAGGAGAGTGAGGGAGGGGGCGGGAAGGCTGGTGGCAGTGAGAGGTAGACAGCCTGGACACTCTGAGTAGCCGGGAGTGGGGGAACAGCCTGCAGAGGCCTGAAGGAGGCAGGGGCAGTGTGATCAGGAGGATTCTCCCCAGAGTCAAGGGTGGGGCTGCCCAGGCTCCCAGAGTCCCCGGGCTAGGTGAGCGGTGGTGGGCAAGCCTGGAGGAGGAGGATGGCATCACACAGAGGGGACTGACTGTTGGGTCTCTGCAGATCATATTAAGGTAGACTCAGATAGCAGTGGCAACTGTGGCCACTTTATGGAAACAAAACCAACAAACAGAGAAAACATATCTTAATGGACCTTTGTATACCCAAGGTGTGGCATGATCAGGGCTGGAGTGGAGGTGCAGGGTGGCCCCTGTTCCTCGGGGCTGAGACTTGAAGGAGCCAGGCAAGCAGTGCCAGACCCCTGGTGCACCCCAGCTGTCCCCTCCCTTGACCATCACTGGTCCCTGTTTTGAAGATGTATATTTGGTACAGTCAGAGGCTCTTTTTCCTGTACTTTATTTATTTATCTTGGTGCTAGGGTTTGTACCCAGAGCCTTGAACATGAGAAGCATGTGCTGTTTCCTGAGCCACTTCAGCCATCCTTTTTATTTACTTTTTTTTGACTATTTATTTATTTAGTGGTACTGGGGCTTGATCCCAGAGGCATTCTACCTCCCAACTACACTCCCCCAAGCCCTACTCTTTTATTCTTTATTTTTAAAATAGGGTCTCACTGAATTGAAAAGGGCCTCACTAAGTAGCTGAGGCTGGCTACAAACCTATGATCCTCCTGTCTCCCAAATACTGGGATTACTTTTTGAAATTAAAGGCAAGCTTGAAGCAAGATGCATGAATCCCAGCTGGGTGTGGTAGCACAGGCTTGTAATCCCAGTACTTGGGCAGCAGAGACAGGAGGGTCATAGGTTTTCAGCCAGCCTCAGCTATGTAGTAAGGCCCTCCACAACTTAGTGAGACCCTGTTTCAAAGTAACAAATAAAAATAGGGCTGGGGGTGTAGCCTGAAGGTAGACTGCCCCTGGGTCCCATCCCCAGTGCTGAAAAGAATGCATAAATCCCCAGGGCATGGCTTAATTTTTACATTTTGTAATTTCCCCTAATATTTTCATATTATAGATCACTAATTATCTACAGCAAATTTATGACTCCTCACAAGGTTCCCTTCTGCCCCTCCCACTCAATATCCCCAAAGTATCCTTTTCTTCTCTTCCTTATCACCAAACTTGCTGGTTCTCTTCCTCCTCCTCCTCCTCCTCCTCCTCCTCCTCCTCCTCCTCCTCCTCCTCCTCCTCCTCTTCTTCTTCTTCTTCTTCTTCTTCTTCTTCTTCTTCTTCTTCTGTACTGGGGATTGAACTACTCAGGGGCACTCCACCTCTGAGTTACAAACCCAGCCCTATTTTATTTGGAAACAAGGCCTCACTAAGTTGCCGAGACTGGCCATAACCTGAAATCCTCCTGTCTCAGCCTCCCAAGTACTGAGATTACGAGCATCACCATGCCTGGCTGGTTCTTTATTTTGTATAAATGCAGTCAGTGAGTATGTAGTTTTGTGTCTGTTTGTGTGCGTCCAAATTTGTTCATTCAACATGGTACCTGCGGGCTTTCTTCAAATTGCCTTGAGCAGTCGTTTTCTTCTTTGCTCTGTAGTATCCCATTGTACAAACATATCACCACTTAAAGCATCGATTTTTACTGCTGATGGGCATTTGAGTTGTTTCCAAGCTGTAACTATATGATATGATTATATGTATATGATATGATTATATAAACTTATCCATGTCTTCTGGAAAATAAAAACACTCATTTCTATTGGGTGTGTGAGCGTGTGTGTGTGTGTGTGTGTGTGTGTGTGAGAGAGCGTGTGTGTGTGTGTGTGTGTGTGTGTGTGTGTTATGAGTAGAATGCCCCCTGAAGAGCTCATGTATTTGTGTTCAGAGTTGATATAGTTAAGTCATGAGTGTTGTAAGCTCGTCAATGGATAAATCCCTCCTAATGGGTTTTTTTGGGTGGTAACTAGGCAGATACGGTGTGGTTGGAGCAGGTGGGTCCCTGCGGGTATGGCCTTGAGGATTACATACGATCCTTCCTCCCTTTGCTTGCCCTCTCCTGCTTCAGGCCTCCATGATGTGAGAGCAAAGCCCTTGAGCTCTCTCCCTCTCTCACCTGCTGTCATGCCTTGAGCTCCGCAGACCTGGACTGACATGGACTGAACTCTGAGATCTCCCAAAACTGTGAGCAAATAAATCTGTCTTCCTCCTCTAAGTTGACTGAGACTACACACACACACACACATACACCCACACACACATACACACACATACACACACATACACACATACATACACACACTACACACACATACACACATACACACACATACACACATACACCCACACACACATACACACACATACACACACATACACACATACACACATACACACATACACACACATACACACACATACACACACTACACACACATACACACACATACACACATACACACATACACACACATACACACATACACACATACACACACATACACACTACACACACATACACACACATACACACATACACACATACACACACATACACACACACACACACACACACACACACATGCACATATACATATAACTAGGAATCGAATTCCCAGCACAAACTGGAAATGATGACCTGTAATCCCAGTACTTGGGAGGCTGAGACAGGAGGATCACAGGATTGAAGACATAGTGATACCCTGAGCAACATAGTGATACTCTCAGCAGTCTAATAAGACCCTGTTTAAAAACAAAAAAATAAAAAGGGCTGGGAGTATAGCTCAGAGGTAGAATGCCCCTAAATTCAATCCCCAGTACCATACTACATATACACCATATACATATACATATACTGTACATATGGGCAGGTGTGTGCGTTTCTAGCACAAGTACACACAATAGGCAGATTTAACTTTAGAAAATAGTAGCAAGTACTTTTCCAAAGGGTTTAGATCAATTTGTACCCAACCAGTAATGCATGGGAATTCCCATTGCTTGCCTGCCTGCCTGCCTGCCTGCCTGCCTTCCTTCCTTCCTTCCTTCCTTCCTTCCTTCCTTCCTTCCTTCCTCCCTCCCTCCCTCCCTCCTCTTCCTTCCTTCCTTCCTTCCTTCCTTCCTTCCTTCCTCCCTCCTCTTCCTTCCTTCCTTCCTTCCTTCCTTCCTTCCTTCCTTCCTTCCTCCCTCCCTCCCTCCCCTCCCTTCCCCTTCCTTCCTTCCTTCCTTCCTTCCTTCCTTCCTTCCTTCCTTCTTTTCTTTTTAAAATTTTATACATACTCTAGATTCCCTTATTTTCTCCATTTTGCAAGCCAGGAAAGTGAGCCTTGGTGATACTAAGTTATCCACCAAGATACCACAGCTAGTGAGAAGTGGACCTTGTATCATGCAAATCCAGCACCACCTGCCATGCCGTGGTGCATATGAGGATCCCATGTCAGTGGCACAGGCCACGTGTGACCATGGAGTTCTTAGAAAGATGATGTCACTGTCAGCCTTCTCAGTGGAGATGGAACTTGAACTTAGTTTTAAGGTTCTATCTGGGTGGGGGTGCAGCTCAGTGGTAAAGTGTGTGCTTAGCATGTATGAGACCCTGAGTCCAATCCCCAGGACTGAAAAAGTACACCAAGATTGTGTTGTTCACAGAGAAGGTGAAGGAAGCCTGAGAGTACTCTGGGCAGGAGGAAGACCAGGCCAAAGGCAGGGATGGGATGTGTACTCTGGAGGTGTATGAGTTGAGGTTGCTTCTCACACTCGAGAACTACTGATCTGGTTAGTGTCCCTGTCCCTGGGGGTCCCTTGATTGTTTCCACAGCCCTAACATCTTGGAGTCTCCCAATGGCTAGAGGTCCAAGGTCAAGCTGCCAGCAGACCTGGTTCTCAGTGAAGACTTCCTTCCCAGTTTACAAAAAGATGCCTCTTGTATGGCTGAATAGAGATACAGTGGAGAGAGAATAGAGGAGGGAGAGGGAGGAGATACTTCACCTCTTTACAGGGACATTAATCCCATCTGGAGACCCACCCTCATATCCTCATCCAAACCTCATTGCCTTAAAGTCCCCACCTCGGATGTGAGGGTGATCAGGCTGCGACATCTGCCATTCCATTGACTGCCAGGGTTGATTTGGCTGATCTGGCTGGCTAGGCGGGTGTCCCCTTCCTCCCTCACCGCTCCATGTACGTCCCTCCTGAAGCTGAGTGCTCGGTCGAAGAGGACGACCTTCCCCTAATAGAGGAGGACCAGTCTTCGGTCAAGGGTACACGAGTAGCTGCGCTCCCCTGCTAGAACCTCCAAACAAGCTCTCAAGGTCCATTTGTAGGAGAACATAGGGTAGTCAAGCTTCCAAGACTCCAGACACATCCAAATGAGGCGCTGCACGTGGCAGTCTGCCTTTCTTAAAAAAAAAAATAATAAAGTCCCCACCTCCAAATATAGTAACAGACGATTACGGTTCCACCATATAAAATTGTGGGAGGAAAGAGACATCCATCTATCACTCTTTCTCTCTTCCGTTCCTTGGAACACTATTTTATTCACCTTCTTCTTTTTTTTTTTTTTTTTTTTTTTTGGTGGTACTGGGGTTCCTGGAAGTCCTTCTACTTCTGGGCTACACTCCCAGACCTATATATTTTTTTATATTTTTGAAACAGGGTCTCTTACGCCAGAGTGGCTGGCTTCGAACCTGCGCGATCCTCCTGTCTCCGCCTCCCAAGCGCGGGGATTACAAGCATGCGTTCACCGCCCTGCGTTCGCCTTCTTCTTTTTGGTGTCAAGTGAGCAAGTCTAGACTTTCCAATCAGACCACAATTGCCTAAGGGCAGGGCAGGGCGGGCGTGGAGGGTGTACTTGTTGCTTCTCTGGACACAACGGGAGTAGAGATTCCTTGTCTACCTAATGTTACTCCTGGGGTGGTGAAGTCGCTCCTGCTCCAGCGCACCCTGAAGGTCTGAGTTCTTTCCCACAAGTCCATGCCATTGACAGCCTGTGGCTTTTAAGGTCCCCACAATGAGACACTTGACAGCTGCTCAGACTCCCATGATGAACGAATCTAGGTATAATAAAATGTTCCTTTTTTCATTATTATTTCTTGTAGTTGAGAATAGCTGGGAAAACTCATAAAACTAATGCTAATTAGTTGCAAGCTGGAAGGCATGCCTGGGAGAAGGGCACTGAACATGGCCCGTCATTTCCTCTTGACTGCTAATTCCTTAATTCTACCATGTACATTGATTACTGTCTCCCTGGCGGCCGGCCCTGCGCATCCGTTTAAGATCGATCCCGACTTGGCTTCCTCTTCTTCCCCTCTTGGCCCAGCTGAGGCTTTTATATTTTACGATGAAAGTTCTTTTCGGAACCGCGGTGAGCGGCGTCTCTATACTCTGCAGCTCTCTTGGAATCCATCTCTCCTCCTTCCTCCCGGCCCCACTGTTCTCCTGCCTTCTGTGGGTTCACGGGCACCTAGAACCAGGACAGCTTCGCTCACACTGCATCCCTCTCAAGTCTTCTTGTCAAACTTGCAGATTCCGAACATATTACATATTGCTGGCGGCTCCTTCCTTTTCTCTGTAATTTTACATGGGTTCCGACTAATTTTTTTTTTTTTCAGCACTGGGGATGGAACTCAGGGGCATTCTACCTCTGAGCCACCCTTGGTTTTATTCTTTGTTTTGAAAAGGGTCTCACTGAGTTGCAGAGGGCCTCACTAAGTAGTAGCTGAGACTGGCCACGAACTGTGATCCTCCTGTCTCAGCCTCCCGAATGCTGGGATTACAAGCGTGTGCCACCACGCCTGGCTCAGACTAAAAATTAAGGGGAAAAAAATGGACTTCAGTGAGTACAGTTTTTGTTTTGTTTTGTTGTTTTTTGGTACTGGGAATTGAACCCAAGGGTATTCTACCTCACCCCAGTCTGTTTTATTTTGAAATAGAGTCTCACTAAGTTGCTAGGGTCTCACTGAGTTGCTAAAGCTTGCTCCAAGCTGGGCGTGGTGGCGCACGCTTGTAATCCCCGCACTTGGGAGGCGGAGATGGGAGGATCGCGCAGGTTCAAAGCCAGCCTCATTGGCTTGAGACCCTGTTTCCAAATAAAACTAGAAAATAGGTTTGGGAGTGCAGCCCAGAGGTAGAAGGGTTTCCAGGAGCCCTAGTACCACCAAAAATATATATACTAAAAATATCATATATAAAGCTTGCTCAAAACCTGTGGTCCCCCCCTTCATCTCAGCTTTTCAAGTACTGGAATTATAGATGTGTGCCACCACGCTGGGCTTGAGTACAGTTTTGTTTTACTCACAGAATAATTGAGTAGATAGGACATAGAGTTCAATATACCATGATCACCTCACCTCACCCCTGCTCTGTCCCCAGTTTCCCCTATTATTAGCATCTTGCATCCGAGGTAGTACATCGGTTATAATTAATGGATCGATACTGATATTATTAAGCATAGTCCATAGTTCCATAGTTCCATTAGGGCCACTCCTTGTGGCGTGCCCTTCCTGTGGGTTTTGACAAATGCACCTATCATTTCAGGGTCATACAGAATAGCTTCCCTTCCTTAAAAATCCCCTCAGACAAAATAGGGAACAAATGGGACTTGAGTCAAGAGGAGAGAGACCAGTGGAATAGCTGTAGGGGATGGAAGAGGGAAAAAGAAATGGAAATGAGGCTTGAGGAGGGAGCGGTTCAGGTTATGTCCACACACGAGGGTATCTCTTCCATTCTCACTGACATGCACAGGACAGGAGGAGGTCGCACAGGGTGGGATGTGGAGGGAAACACCACGTGCGCAGGCATCTATTTCTGGATCATTCAGGATTTCGTTGTGATGTATAATTGCAATAAATCAACAAAAGTACAAAAAAAAAATCCCCTCAGACCACAGCTTTTGGAGACTTTGTTTATATGTCACCTGTCTTCCCTGTAGCTCAATGCTTTCTAGATCATAATCTCCATATGTGGCAACATGTGTGTGTGTGTGTGTGTGTGTGTGTGTTGATTTCAGCCAGGTATGGTGCTGCACACTTGTGCACTCCCATACATGGGAGGCTGAGACAGGAGGATTGCAGGTTCCAGGCCAGTCTCAGCAACTTAGTGAGACCCTCTGCAACTTAGTGAGACCCTGTTTTCAAATAAAAAATAAAATAGGGCTGAGGGGTGTAGCTCAGAGGTAGAATGTCCCTGGCTTCAATCCCAGTACCACAAGAATAAATAAGTAAATAACGAAATAGATTTTTGTTCATTGTTATATCCCCAGCTCCTAGAACACTGCTGTCTTAGTCCATTTTCTCGAGGCCCAGGTAGAAAGTACCTTAGATGAGATAATTTTTAATGGACAGATGTTTACTTGGGTCACAGTTGTGAAGCTTGGGAATCCAAGAACATGGCACTGAGCCTGGTGAGGCCCTTCTGGCTGCTCAGAACATGGCGAGGGCATCACATGGGGAGACACAGCAAGCCCACCAGCCCAGGTCCCTCTTCTTGTAAAGCTATGAATGCTACCATGATGGCCTGTTTTCATGACTCATCTAATCCTAATTACCTCCCAATGGCCCTCTCTCAAAATATCCTTAACATATAAATCTGGCAATTAAGTTCCCAACACATGGGCTTTTGGAGGACCCAGTCACATGGTAGCAACCATCTACTACAGAGGAGGCGCTCGATAATCACTGTAGAAAGAATGGATAGATGTGTTTTTTCAAGGATGTGTTGAAGGTCTTGTCATACATCTTAGGGTATATGAAGACACTGCTGGGTCCCCACTTATCTGAAAATGTCCAGCTGGCCCTCCTTGGGGTGGAGGGGCTCCATTGTGGGCAAAGCCACATTGTGCTGAGGGGTTGCGGCTCTGGGGTGGGGGTTATCAGTGATTCATGTGACCCTCGTCTTCTTCCTCCAGACAAGTGTTTCTTAACACTTTTTAAAATGTTCTCATCTCTTTAAGGAGCCTAATTATTTCCCAAACACCCCCGAGGACACCCTCTCTGTTCATAGCTGTGTGCAGAGCTGGTACTACTCATCAGAAGAATGCAAAGTGTTTTGCCTTAGAGAGGGGGTGATGTTGCCCTGAGGATTCACACTCTCATTCTTCTGGGTGACTTGAGGAGGACAGGCATGTGGAGGGACCTCGGGACGAGACAACATTGGGAGGGTTGTGATGTAGCCAGTGACGAATCCAGATTCAAAACTCTTTGGGATCATTTGATTCTAACCTATCAGTTCTAAATGGGAACTGTTGTTCCTGGATTCATAAACTTAGCGGTGGGGACAGACCGGGGGCTCGCGTGACTGTAATAGCTGCTGCAAATGAGCAAGGTTCCTCTTGTTTGGGGGCAGGTGAATCCATTGCAGTCCCAACTAGACATGCTACAGAGGAGGGAAGGGAAGGTGCATTTTTAAAGGGACCTTATGGAGGCCGGATGCTGGAGTTTGAGCATCAAGGTGACATCTTTGGCATAATTCCACAGCATATATTAAAGGTCTAATTATATCCCCTGATAAGATGTCAAAGTCCAGCTGGGTGCAGTGGCACACACCTGTAATTCCGGTGCTTGGAAGGTCAAGACGGGAGGCTCCCAGGTTCAAGGTCAACCTCAGCAACTTAGGAATATGTTCAGCAGCTTGGAAAGATCCTGTTTCAAAATAAAAAATGTAAAAGGGGTGGGGGTGTGTAGCTTAGAGGGAGAATGTTCCTGGGTCCAATCCCTAGTTCCAAACAAACAAACAAACAAAAAAAAAACAAAAAAGAAAACAAAAGAAAAACAACACCATACAAAACAACAAAAAAAAGATGTCCAAGTCCTAAGTACCCAGTACTTGTGAATATAATCTTATATTAAAATAGGGTTTTTAATAGATGATTAAGTTGAAGTCTTTGGAGGAATCCTAATGCAATAGGACTGATGTCCTCATAAAAGAGGAAGTTTAGAAACCTAGACAGACAAGCTGGAGGGGAAAAGCTGGAAGCCGGAGGGGAATGTCATCTACAGAGCCAGCTCGAGGCTCCCGGAAGCTGAGAGAGAGGCCCACGGCCAGCTCTCCCTCCGCCCACAGGAGGGAACGACCCTGCTGACACCGTGGTCTGGGGCTTCGGTCCCCAGAATGGTGGGAAAGTACATTTCTGTTGTGTAAGCCACCTGGTTTACCGTGGTACTCTGTTACATCAGCCTTAGTAAACTGATATGGGATGGAAGTTTCTATTAATTGATGGGTAGGAATTTCAGGGAAGGAGCTTCTAGTTTAGTAAAAGCCAGAAAAGAGGAGGGCGGATGGACACAGAGGTTGTGGGGTGGTCAGTGTAGCCAAGTCTGGGACTTCACTCGTCCTCAGCAAGGGCCCCAGGGACAGGTATTCCTAGCATCTGCATTTTACTCTTTCAGGAAAGAGCAGCCCACAGAGAGCTCAAGGTCTGCCCCTGGCAGATGTCAGGCTCAGTCTTCAAATCGGTATCAGCCCTGCCAAAAGGAGTGTGTGTTCACCTTTGAATTAAGCCAACCAGGTGTCTGATGCCCAGATATCTCACTACCATGTGCCTTCCGCTTTCTCCCACGGAGACACCTGATCTGGTTTTGCTAAATACTGAGACTACGGCACATAAGGGTTAAGGCTGTGGTTTTCTGCCTAGACTGTCAGTTGGAAGCCCAATTCTTCCTGTAGCGAGCTGTGCACCCTTAGGCAAGTTGCTAATTCTCTCTGTGTCTCAGTCTCTTTCTCTGTAAAATGGGGATTTTGATGATGCCCTACACCACTGAGTGAGTTCTCATGTGGATTAAATACATCTTCACATGCGTCTGAAGCAGCATCAGGAGGCATGAAAGAAACACAAGATGAGACTAATGAGAAAGGACAGGCACTTTAAGAGTCGGGATCCACAAAAGATGACAGCTCTTGTTTATTTTCTCCTGGTAGAATGTTTTTTGTCTTGCGGTTTCCAGAGACACCTATGGTATAATTTCCAGTTCCGGTTGGTGGTAAATCCTTAAAAGACTATTGTCTTATGTCAGCTAGTTTCTGAAGACACAAGTAGAGAAAACAAACCCAGGATGAGAGCGGCCTCGGTGACTTTGACTCGTGTTTTTGCTCCGGCTCGGTGGCAGGCAAGCCTGGGTCCATCGGAATCTTTAGTTTGATATCAGGATCTAAAAGAACCTTACCACTTAGGGGGAGAATTACCCCAAACAGCCCTAGCAGAAGAAATGAGTGATCACAGAAACTCTTTTCAGAGGCTGGGGATGCAGCTGGCTGGAAGGTTTGATTTTCCTCCCTTAAGAAGGGCCCAGGAATCTACTCTCAAGGCTCACTGGCCATCTCCCTTCTCCACAGCGCTCCCTGATGGTGCCAGGCTCCCCTGAGCCTTGCAAAGCCACATCCACATGATGCTGTGACAGCTCTTGGAGCTGCCTGTGAGATTGGAGCAGGAATACCCAGGTCCACCGAAGGATGAGCCCTGTTTTATCATCAGAAGAAGGAAGAGCAAGACCCGATAATGCCAGGGATCCCTCCCCCTCTTCTCCAAGGGAGGGTGAAGTGGGCCCATGGAGGACTCTGCCCTGGAGGTGCAGAGCATGCTGGGAGCTCTGCCTGCCCAGCTGGAACATGAGCACTGATGGGGGCATAGAAAGGTCTGGCCACCCATTGTGTTATTTACATCCTGAGCTTGTAGTCCTTATCTTATAAAATAGGCAAGTTGGACCAGATCTTTTTTTTTTTTTTCCTGAAATAGAACTTTTTTAAAAGAAAATCTCACACTTAAGCCCAGTATAGAAAACAGATAGTAGTAACCGGGCTTCCTTTCTTGGCAGGGAAAGGGTGGGGGGAGGGGAAGCTAGAGCCACATCCTCAACTTTAACTCCCCCCAACTCCTCAGCTTTCCAGGAATTTGCAGAGCTCAGAAGGAAAGCAACTGCTATCTGATGCCTGCTGGGTTCCTTCTACTTGGAGAAACTGCCTCCATCTCAGGAGCCGGAGGAAGGACCCATGGGGAGCTTATCCATCCTCCAGAGTTCTGCAATTTTACCTCTAGTGGTTGACTTTTCTGCATTGCCTCTTCGTCTCTCTTCCTTAAGTGAAGTCACTAACATCTAATGTGAATCAGTGCATCCCCCCACCCCCCATTTTGGCTTCAAGGGTACTCTGGGCTTTGTGCTTTGTGGATACATTGATGAATGGCCGGCCGGCTCCACCTGCCAGGAGTGCAGCCCAGCAAAGGAGCCACAGAGCAGAAACTCCTAATTATGTGTCTGTGTCTGGGGCTTACCTGTGCGATCAGATGATCGGAAGTGTGATTAGAACAAGTGAGCTCAGGGGCCTTGGGAGGGGAGAGCCTCTCCATGAGGGCTGGCTTCTGAGCAGGCACACATGGACTGAGTCTTCATGTAGTACTTGTGAGTTGCCAGGTAGAAAAGGGGGAAAAGAGAAAGTAGTTTTAGATCAAGGGACTATCTTATGTAACGACGCAGAGGACAAAGACCCTGAACATTCAAAGGTCCTTAAGTCAGATCCAGGAACAGAATTCTAGAATTAAAAGACTGATCTTGCCAGTCATGGTTGCACATACCTGAAATTCCAGTACTTGGGAGGCTGACACAGGAGGGTTGCAGGTTTGAGGGCAGCCTCAGCAACTTAGCAAGGCCCTCTGCAACTTAGTGAGATTCTGTTTCAAAATAAAGGGGGGGGGGGCTGCTGAGATAGCGAAGAGGTAGAATATCCCTGGGTTCAATCCCTAGTACCACAGGAGGGAGCCTGGTCTCTCTTGCTGGGTAGAGGGTCAGGAAGAGGGTGGAGATGAAAGAGATGGTGTGCCTGTCATATTTTAAAAAGTAGTGTACTGAGACAGGAGGATCGCATGGGTTCAAAGCCAGCCTCAGCTACTGAGTGAGGCTCTCAGCAACTTAGTGAGACCCTGTTTCCAAATAAAATATAAAAAAGGTCTGGGAGTATAGCCCGGAGGTAGAAAGCCTCTGGGTTCCACCCCCAGTACCACCAAAAAAAAAAAAAAAAAAAAAAAAAGTAGTGTAGAGTACGTATAGACATTACCTATAGATGAAATTTTCCAGATCCTTTAATAGCTGGCCGGATGCCTCTGTTTTGTAGATTAGGGGTACTTGTAGGCCAATGAGGAATGTGGCCAGGGTCTCAGGTGCCTGTAACTCCAGGGCCCACTCTATTGATGTTATTCTAGTCTCTCATGAGGAAAGAAGGAAAGAGAGAGGGGCGGTTAGAGGAAGAGGGAGATGGACAGAAGGCTTCCCCCTGCCAGGATCCTGCTGGGCGCCCCTCCCCAAGCTCCAGGAGTCCTATCCTGCCCTTTCTCCGTCACCTGTGGCAGCTGGAGACCAGCTAAGGTTGGCTTTCCCAGATGCTGGCTCTCGACAGATGTCATCACTGAGAGTGAGCAGGGGTGGTGGTGTGGGGCTTTGGTGCTGTGTACACAAGGGGCATGATCTAGACACCGGGGTGGTACTTCCTGGAATCAAACACACAGGATGTGTGTGTGTCTGCAGGACAAGTTCTCTTGCCTGATTCATGGGGTCCCTTGACAACACCCCTTTGAACCCAGGCCCTCTCTCCTGCCAGGCCAAGCCTACCTGGCTCCCTATCACCTCACCCCAGATTAATTAAAAGGGGAGGGTATTTCAAATAAAAATATGTATATTTTTAATGTGGATCATATTGAAAATGGCATACATTCAGACAGTGCTTGGTGCCCTCCCCTCCCCCCATGCTTCCCTTCCGCCCTCCCAACACTGAGTGTCCAGGTTGACCACACTACATTCACACTTATACACATATCTGAATGTAAAAAATTGGGTCATGCCACAAGCTGATTTGTGTGCGAAGAAAGTGGGATGCTCAGACAGGGCGGGGCAGGCAAGGACTTTGGTATTTCTCTTGCCAAAGCTGAACAGACTTGAACTCAGTGACTTGGTGAACTCAGGGACAGCATGCTATCGTTAGATTTCTGTGCTGTGCAGGAATGGAGACGGCCTCGGGAACTCTCAGAAAAGTGTCCCCTTTTGGATCGTGGTAAATCAGTTATGTTTATTGCCCTCCAATTTAATCTCACACTGGACACATCCTGTAAAGTACCTGCCACGTCAGAAAGGCCGAATGCAGATCCCAGAGGCCACCGGCTTGGACCTTCACCTGTCTGTTTCTTCACAGGTCTGGGTAATTGAGACACAGAAGTGGGGCCACCTTGTGCTTCCCAGGCGACAGTTCTTTAACAACTTAATAGCTGGATTTGGTTATTGATTGCCAGGCGGGTGCAGTGATTCACATGGGCTCAGAAGGCAGGGTCATCAGGTTGAAATCCTGAAGCCACCACTTCCCAGCAGTGTGACCTGCAGTCACGGGCTCCTCTTCCTTGGCCTAATCTGAAAAATGGGACTCTTAAAGTCCCCTAGGGACTTGAGGGGGTCCAATGAGCCAGCTCACAGAAAGCGATCAGAACAGCACGCACTGAACGTTAGCTGTGTGATTACTGTCTCTGCGGAGCAGGGGCTAGTGGCTGATTATAAAATTCAATTCAGCTGGCCGTGGTGGTGCACGCTTGTAATCCCCACTCTTGGGAGGCAGAGACAGGAGGATCGTGCAGGTTTGAAGCCAGCCACGCGCGCTGGCTTAGGAGACCCTGTTTCCAAATAAAAATGTAAAAATAGGTCTGGGAGTGTAGCCCAGAGGTAGAAGGGCTTCCAGGAACCCCAGTACCACCAAAAAAAAAAAAAAAAAAAAAAAAAAAATTCAATTCAACGCAGATCCAGTTTTCCATTTGTGGTCTGGTCAGATGAAATCGTGACTGGATACTCCTCCTTCTGGGTTAAGAACTCAGGTTGACCCAGGAAAATAGAACAGATTTTGTGGGATGCCAGCTTCCCGTCCCCCGCTTTTGTACAGAAGGAGCTCCCTCCAGAGAAACTATTTTAGCAATTTTTTTTTAAATTGGAGTATCAGAAAGCTGGGCATGGTGGTGCACGCTTGTAATCCCAACATTCGGGAGGCTGAGACAGCGGAGTGTTGCACCAAAAGCACTTGGGGTTGAGAACCAGAGGACTTGGGGTTCAAGCTCCCCTTTTAATGCTTTTACTGGTGCATTATAGTCTCACATCATAATGTAAATTATGTTGACACGCACACAGCACTTGGTCTTCCCATCTCCCCATTTCCCTCCCTTCCAATACAGAGTACACAGATTGACATTGGTCTATTCACATGCATACACATAATTGATGGTAGTATTTCCATTAATGGACCTTAGTCTTCTCCCTCCTTTCCTCTTCCTCCCTGGATCCACTAAGGTTTCTCCTCCATTATCTGGAGTCCCTCTAATTCCAATTAAAATTAAAATAAATGTTGGTGAGAATGTGGGGAAATGGGAATTGCAAACTAGTTCAGCTGCTATGGAGATCAGTGTGGAGATTTCTTAGAAAACTAGAAATAAAGTCAGGGTAGGGTGGTGGCACATGCTTGTAATCTCAGCATTTGGGAGGCTGAGACAGGAGGATTGCAGGTTCTTGGTCAGCCTCAGCTACTTAGGCCCTTCACAACTTAGTGAGCCCTGTTTTAAAATAAAGAATAAGAAAATAAAGCTGGGAGTGTAGCTTGGAGGTAGAATGCCCCTGGGTGCTATCCTCTGCCAAAAAAAGAAAAAAAAAGAAAGAAAGAAAAAGAAAACTGGGAATGGGTCCACCATATGATCCAGCTCTACCACTACTGGGTGTCTTTCCAAAGGGGTTGAAACCAGAGAACTACAGTAATATATGCATGCCCATGTTCATAGCAGCCCAATTCACAATTGCCAAATTATGGAACCAATCTAGGTGTCCATCAACAGATAAATGGATTACAAAATTATAGGATATACACGCAATGGAATTCTACTCAGCAATAAAGAAGAACAAAATTACCTCATTTGCAAAAAGATGGAAGGATCTGGAGAACATAATGCTAAATTAGATTAGCCCATCTCCGAAAGTGAAGGGCCATATGTTTTCTTTAATAACCTTTTAACCACAGGACCTCGAAGATTTCCAGGGCCTCTGTGTCTTCAGTTGGCTCAGATAGGATCAGAGCTGCATGGAGAAGAGCTCTGTGAAGCAATGGGCAGGTGCCCATGGGGCAGATCCTACCATCAGTTCTGTGGGTGTCGTGGGAGGAGTCAGTGAGGGCCCCAGGGGTGCTGAAGTGGACCCTTGGGGCCTCCTCAGAGAGCTAACAAAACCCCAAGATTCTTTGTTGGGTTCTGTCTCCCGAGTTCTGCACCCTTACTCTAAGCTCTGGCTCTGGAATATTCCATGGCAAGAAGACCGGCTGCAGTTTGAATGTTTGACTCTTCCTAAACTCATGTTGAATTTAACTGCCATTATAACAGTGTTAAGAGAAGAGCCCTTTCAGATGTGACGAGGCCATGAGGACTCTGCCCTGAGTGGATTAGTGTTGCTGCTATGGGAATGGGTTCTTGTGCTAGGACAAGTGGGGCCTCCTGCCATCCTTCTCTCACTCTTTCTTTGCTCTTCTGCCCTAGGATGTGCAGCAAGAACCCTCACAAGATGCCAGCCCCTCAGTCTTGGGCTTCTGTGTTAGTCAGTGTGTTGTGACTGTAACAAAATGCCTGAGTAAAGCGAAATAAAGAAGGAAAGATTTGTTTGAGCTCATGGTTTCAGAGGTTTTATTCCATGGACACTTGGCTGTTGATTCTGGGTGGGGGCAAGGCAGAATTCATGGAGGGGAAAGTGTAGGGGAGGAAAGACACTCACTTCATGGGGCCAGGAAGCAAAGAAAGAGAGAGGAAAAGGGGGTGTGGGACAAGATATAGTCCCCCAGGGCACACCCTCAAGGACCCACTCCCTCCTACAGTCTCCATCTTCTCCCAGCAGTCCATTTGGTGTGAATCCTCAATGTATTCATCTACTGACAAGGCCAAGGACCTAGTGAGCCAACCAGTCCCACCTCTGGACACTGCTGTGTTGGGACCAAACCTTCAACACATGAGCCTTTGAGGGAACATTCTAGATCCAATCCTAACATTTTAGTAGCAACCCTAGCATACTAGTGAAATTCTGTTCATTACAAATTAACCAGACTGTGATATTCTATTCTAACAGAACAAAATGGACGAAGACAAATTGGTGTTGTTGGACTAAGACCTCATTGGTGTTGCCTGGAAGCCTCAAACCTCTAGAGAGTTTCTTGCAAAAGACAAGCAAAATGGTGTGATGTTGTATGATGGGAAATTATGCTGGAAGGACTTAGGATCTGTGGAAAATGGGAGGAGAAGATGCCTGAGGCTTCTGAGTACACTGCAGAAAAATGAACAACTGTGGACGGCTTCCAGTGAGCCTTCAATAACAATGGGAAGTCTGACACATTTTTAATTCTAAGAACCATGAATGCTCATTGAAGGAAAAAATGGAAACACAGGTATAAAAAGAAGGGAAGACGACACCAAGTCCCACTTGTTCTCAAAGTCAACCATTGTTCAGAATGTCCACCTACACATTTTTTCACACTTAACAGATAATGGGCCAACCATCTCTTCGCTACCACCTTCTTCAATGGTTGCTTTGCATCTCATTTCATGACGTGTGGAAATGTATTTAACCACAAAATAATGTTCTTCATTTTTTCTGTATTTTACAGATATTTTAAGATTTGTAAATCATGCATTGTTTATTGTGCCACAGCAAGTAGGGGCCAGAACTTGCCTAGTTTTCACTTTTTGAGCATTGGATCTCCAACCACTATCAGGACCGTTTAGCTAATGGTTGATTATAGACCAAGAGGTTACTCTTGGCAGATGTGGTGGCGCATGCCTATAATCTCAGTACTTGGGAGGCTGAGGCAAGAGGGTCGCAGGTTTGAGACCAACCTCAGCAACTCAGGGAGGCCTTGTTTCAAAATAAGGCCGGGAGTTGGGCGTGGTGGTACATGCTTATAATCCCAGTACTTGGAAGATTGAGAGAAGGATCATGGTTTGTGGACAGCCTCAGCTACTACTTTGCAACTCAATGAGACCCTGTTTCAGAATCAAGAATAAAAAATAAGGCTGGGGGTATAGCTTGGAAGAAATTCTACTTCCTGGGTTCAATGCCCCTGCATTCAATTCCCAGTACTGCAAATAAATAAATAAATAAATAAATAATAAATAAATAAATAAATAGTGCACAGAGCACCTCTTCGTTGACGGTCTTCTCTTACTTTGGTCACACTCCCTGGCAGGCACCCAGAAGCTATCACACAGTGGCCTGTGAACCGTTGTGTTGACGAGTGGAGGAAGACAAGGTGAACTGCTGGAAAGCTGGGGCGCTCCTAAGGTCAGATTTAGAGCAGGGACACAGGCTCGGCTCCTCCCGGGGTCTGACGTGCCCCTTGCCGCTCTTTTGTCGTGGAGTTCCGAAGGCCTCGTAAGTGTGCCTGACCCCCTCACCCGGTCCCACTGTCAGATGACCAAACAGGAGTTGAACTTCACCACCGCACTGAGCAAAAGAAAAGGCACATGTCTTAGTTTTCCTTCGGTGTTTTTGTTTGCTTGTTTGTTGCTTTGGTACCCGGGGTACTCTAGCTACACCCCCCAGCTCTAGTTTTGATTTTGAAACAGAGTTGCTGAGGCTAGCCTTGAGCCTGTGATCCTCCTGTCTCGGCCTCCCCAAATACTGGAGTCATAGGGATGTACCGCCAGGTCCGCACATCTGGCCTTTCAGTGTTTCTTAACCTAAGTTTTTGTTCTGTCTACTTGTTGTTTTCTACTGCCTCCCACTGCTTTGTGACACAGGAAGGAGCCTTCGACAGCCTGCAGCACTAGCTATGAAGCCTCAGTGGCTTCCGTGGGCCGTTAGGCAGCCAGTCAGCAGCACTGATGTCCTTGGGGCCAGCAGGAGGCGGAGCATGGGAAGAAGGAGGCCTTCCTCTCCTTCTTCTCCTGCTCGCCACATTCATCATTGTGGGAAGCAGGGAAGGCGCTGTTGGCCACAGCTCCCATTGGAAGCCCAGCCTTCCTGGAAGATCCATGCTCTCCTCTACACAGGCCCAAGTGCACCGGGACACCAGCCCTCCTGGGGCTACACCGATGCCCGCCATTGAGCCCTCCTCCTCATTCTGCCGCTCCCTGTACAGATGGATTGCAGTCTCTGCCACAATATACTCAACTGTCGGGCACACCCGCGATTGGGTTTCCTTTGTGCATGAGTCCTTTTTATTTTATTTTATTTTTTAAATTTATTTTTATTGGTGCATTGTAATCATACATCACATTGGAATACAAGACTTGAGAGGATATACAAGCACACATCATCCAATTAGCCCTCATCCAGTCCCCATCCCATTCCCTCCCCCTCCCTCGATCCCATGCTTGTTTGGTGATTAACTTTAATACATGTGTTTATGTACCTCTTGCTTTTTAAAGAGGCTCCATCCTCCCCTATTCCATACCCTCTGATTGGTCACCTTAATTGCTTCACTATAGGGCCCTTTCTATAGCTCGACCACTTCCTGTTGCCTGTTTCCTCCTAGTTATTGCTGATTAGGGGAAGCATCTGGTTTTAATTTTCTGCGATATTTCTCTGTGCATGCCGCGTTGCAAATACCGATCCCACTCTTGACGGCCCCAGTTGTGGCCTGGCTACCCGGTGGACTGATCCAGACCTCGCTGGCTCAAGCAGCGGCCGTGCCTCACGGAAGGCCCTGGTTCTATCCTCGCTGGCCCCGACACTGGCCTAACCCCTCAGCTGGCTTCGATCCCGGCCTTGGAGGCCCCAGCACCGGCCTTCCTCACGGCAGGCTCCGATGTTAGCCGATGGTCCCGGCATCGACCTAACCCCTCGGCAGGCTCCAATCCAGGCCTTGGAGGCCTCAGGAGTGGCCTTGCCTCACGGAAGGCTCCAATGCCGCCAGCCAGTGACCCCGGCACCGGCCTAACCCCTCAGCAGGCTCTGATCCTGGCCTCGAAGGCCCCAGCATCAGTCTTGCCTCATGGCAGACTCCGATCCCAGCCTTGCTGGCCCCAGCACCGGCCTAACCCCTCGGCAGGCTCCGATCCCGGCACCGGAGGCCTCAATAACGGCCTTGCCTCACGGAAGGCTCTGATGCAGGCCGTTGGCCCCAGCACCGGCTTAACCCCTTGGCAGGCTCCGATCCCGGCCTCAGAGGCCCTAGCACCGGCCTTGCCTCACGGCAGGCTCCGATCCTGGCCATGTTGGCCTGGCACCGGCCTGACCCCTCGGCAGGCTCCGATCCCGGCCTTGGAGGCCCAAGCACTGGCCTTGCCTCACAGCAGGCTCCAATCCCGGCCTCATTGGCCCTGGCACTGGCCTTGCCTCACGGCAGGCTCCGATCCCGGCCTCGGAGGCCCCAGCACTGGCTTTGCCTCACGGCAGGCTCCGATCCCAGCCTCACTGGCCCCAGCACCGGCCTAGCCCCTCGGCAGGCTCCGATCCCGGCCTCAGAGGCCTCAGTAGCGGCCTTACCTCACGGAAGGCTCTGATGCCGTCCAGTGGCCCCGGCACTGGCCTAATCCCTCAGCAGGCTCTGATCCCGGCCTCGGAGGCCTCAATAACGGCCTTGCCGCATGGAAGGCTCCGATGCTGTCCAGTGGCCCCAGCACTGGCCTAACCCCTCAGCAGGCTCCGATCCCGGCCTCGGAGGCCTCAATAACGGCCTTGCTGCATGGAAGGCTCCGATGCCGGCCAGTGGCCCCAGCACCGGCCTAACCCCTCGGCAGGCTCCGATCCCGGCCTCAGAGGCCTCAGTAGCGGCCTTGCCTCACGGAAGGCTCTGATGCCATCCAGTGGCCCTGGCACTGGCCTAATCCCTCAGCAGGCTCCGATCCCAGCCTCGGAGGCCTCAGTAACGGCCTTGCCGCATGGAAGGCTCCGATGCCGTCCAGTGGCCCCAGCACCGGCCTAACCCCTCGGCAGGCTCCTATCCCGGCCTCAGAGGACCCAGCACCGGCCTTACCTCATGGCAGGCTCCGATCCCGGCCTGGAGGCCGCAGCACTGGCCTTCCTCATGGCAGGTTCCGATGTTAGCCGATGACCCCAGCATTGGCCTAACCCCTCAGCAGGCTCGAATCCCAGCCTCAGAGGCCCCAGCACCAGCCTTGCCTCACGGCAGGCTCCAATCCCGGTCTCGCTGGCCCCAGCACTGGACTAACCCCTCAGCAGGCTCTAATCCTGGCCTCAGAGGCCTCAGTAGCGGCCTTGCCTCACGGAAGGCTCCGATGCCAGCCAGTAACCCCGGCACCGGCCTAACCCCTCAGCAGGCTCCGATCCTGGCCTCGGAAGCCTCAATAACGGCCTTGCCGCATGGAAGGCTCCAATGCCGGCCGTTGGCCCCAGCACCGGCCTAACCCCCCGGCAGGCTCCGATCCCAGCCTCGGAGGCCCCAGCACCGGCCTTTCCTCATGGCAGGCTCTGATCCTGGCCTCGCTGGCCCCAGCACCGGCCTAACCTCTCGGCAGGCTCTGATCCCGGCCTCGGAGACCTCAATAATGGCCTTGCCTCATGGAAGGCTCCGATGCCGGCCATTGGCCCCAGCACCAGCCTAACCCCTCGGCAGGCTCCGATCCTGGCCTCAGAGGACTCAGCACCGGCCTTGCCTCACGGCAGGCTCCGATCCCGGCCTTGGAGGCCCCAGCACTGGCCTTCCTCATGGCAGACTCTGATGTTAGCCGATGGCCCCGGTATTGGCCTAACCCCTCAGCAGGCTCTGATCCATGCCTCGGAGGCCTCAGTAGCGGCCTTGCCTCACGGAAGGCTCCAATGCCGGCCAGTGGCCCCAGCACCGGCCTAACCCCTCGGCAGGCTCCGATCCCGGCCTTGGAGGCCCCAGCACCGGCCTTGCCTCATGGCAGGCTCTGATCCCAGCCTCGCTGGCCCCAGCACCGGCCTAACACCGATCCTGGCCTCGGAGGCCCTAGCACTGGCCTTGCCTCATGGCAGGCTCTGATCCCAGCCTCAGAGGCCTCAATAGCGGCCTTGCCTCACAGAAGGCTCTGATGCCGGCCAGTGGCCCCAGCACCGGCCTAACCCCTCAGCAGGCTCTGATCCCGACCTCAGAGGCTCCAGCACCAGCCTTGCCTCATGGCAGGCTCTGATCCCAGCTTTGCTGTGTCCGTCGCCGGCCTCACCCCTCGGCAGGCTCTAATCCGAGCACCCTCTTTGCCCAACTATTTGTCGAGGGTGCATGGTGGTGGTAGCATTCTGCCTCTGGGGTCATTACTTCAAAGGTTCCAGGTGTAATGAATCAGATCTCTGCCTCCCCTGAGTACTGGCCACTGCCATTGCCACTGCCTCCACCATTTCAAATCTTTCCCAAGCTCTTTTTCCACTCTGAAATTTGTCCAGTCTTCCTAAGCATGCGCGACGGTAGCATTCAACCTTTGGTGTAATTTCTCAAAAAAAAAAAATAAATAAGGTTGGTAGGCTCTGATTTCTGCTTCTCCTGAATACAATTCTCCACCACCAATGCAGAGACCGCTTTCAGCACCGCCTTTCTCCTTGGTCTCCTCTAAAGTCTCTCTCCTTACAGGTGATGTCCAAGATTCTTAACAATGTAGAGAAGAAGCAGTCCTCCTTAGCGGGGAATTTTTCCAATAATTCCAGTTCATTTGGATAAGTTTTGTCTGCATCTCCAGTATCCTGGCATCTGCCACCTCCTTGACCCCTCTCCGATATTTTCCTTTTTTCTTTTTCTTTTCCTTTCTTGCAGGGTCCTTCCGAGTGGAGAGGGGTTCGCCTAGGGGGCGGCCCACCAGCGCCTGCCCACCCGCCCAGGGTCGGGGGCCCAGGGGCCTGGACCATGGGGTCCTTCCGGGTGGAGGAGAGGGGTGTCGCCTAGGGGCGCCCCACCTGCGCCTGCCCATCCGCCCAGGGTTGGGGGCCCAGGGGCCCAGACCACGGGGTCCTTCCGAGTTGAGTCCTTTTTATTTATTTGCTTATTTTTTGGTACCAGGGGTTGAACCCAGGGGCATTTTACCCTCTGGATAGTCTATCCCCAGCTCTTTTCATTCATTATTTCCAAACAGGGTCTCACTAACTTGCTGAGAGATTTGCTAAATTCTGAGGCTGACTTCCAACCTGTGATCCTCCTGTCTCTCCCAAATACTGGGATTACAGGTGTGTTTTCAAACATTTTTTGCAGTTAAAGCTAGCCTGCCCTCCCGCTGCCCTTCCTCCCTCACTCCCTTCCTTCCCTTTCTTTCTTTCTTTCTTTCTTGCTTGCTTGCTTGCTTTCTTTCTCTCCTTCCTTCCTTTCTTCCATCCCTCCCTTCCTCCCTTCCTTCCTTCCTTCCTTTCCCTCTCTCTCTCTTTATGGATCTGGGACATTCGACCTCCAATCTACACCCCTTGCCCTATTTTTCTTTATTTTGAAACAAGGTCTCACCAAGTTGCAGAGGGCCTAGCTGAGGCTGTTCATGAAGAGCGATCCTCCTGTCTCAGCCTCCCAGATGCTGGAATTACAAGTGTGTACCACCAAGCCCAGTGCGCGCTCTCTCTCTCTCTCTCTCTCTCTCTCTCTCTCTCTCTCTCTCTCTCTCAACAAATTAAATGTTGTCTGCACTAAAGGCCAATATCTGTAAAACCCCATGTCTGGTCTGGTTAAAATGATGTAAAATGATGGGTGGAGCCAGGCATAGTGGTGCACACTTTAATGCCAGCATTTAGGAGGCTGAAACAGGAGGATCAGGGTTTGCAGACAGCCTCAGGTACTTAGTAAGGCCCTTTGCAACTCAGTGAAACCTTGTTTCAAAATTAAAAAAAAAAATAGGGCAGGGGGTGTAGCTCAGAGGTAGAATGACCCTGGGTTCCATCCCCAGAACCGCAAAAAAAAAAAAAAAGAGTAAAAAGAGTAAGAGTTATTATTGACAAGGCCGATTAGCAAATGTGACTTTTTATCTTCAGTCAAAGGGTCTTGCTGACCATTATGGAGTTCACACACACACTGATGCTGGGCAGACGGGGTGTTAGAAGGCATCTTTGCCTAGGTCAGGGTGTTCTCTGGCTTGTTGACTCCAGGAGAGAAGGGGTGGAGATCTCCCCAACTCTCTGGTGAAAACTCATGACTCCTTCTCAAGGAAGAGGCTAAAAAAGGAGGCCAGAGACTCTAACCTCAGCCAGCAGGGTGCTCCCCTGGGGACATTGTCAACCAGAGGGTGCTGAGACATTTAGTGGTTGGAGGACAGCCATCCTGGGTGTTCTCAATGCCCGGAATGATTTTGCACATGAAAGAATTCTAATTTTCCCTACATGACCCTTTAATGTCTCACTGGACATTCTAGGGAGGTGAGTAATGTTCATAATTATCAGCATCTAGAAATAACCCTCTTTCTATGTAATGAAAGTACTTTTTGCACAGTTTTAATACACTGACTTTTCCAGGAAAGCTGATGCTCCATGAATCCAGTGTCGAGTATCCTTGGGCAGATTGAGGACTTAGCTGAAGGCTATTCGATATTTTAGAAAACGATGACATTTTCTGGTGATAGTGGCTCCCACAGCATTTCTGTGACCGACACAAACAGCCCTGTGCTGGTGGTGTCTGTGGCTCCCGTCTTCCTAGTGCTTGTGTGGTGTCTGTGGCTCCCGTCTTCCTAGTGCTTGCGTGGGGACACGCAAATCTGACTGCTCCCTTCTGGCTTCTGGTGAACTTGTGCCTAATGTTACTTTGGAGGCTGCAGCTCCCTGAAGGCACCCTGCTGCCTCTTTTCTCCTGGGCTTTGCATTTCCGATACTTCCCCTGCTTCTCTGGTAAGTCCCTCCTCTGGATCTCAGATTTCCCACCCTTTATCTGCTGTCCCTGCAAGCTGACCTTAAGTTCCACCAGGTAAGAGCCAGGTGCTGTTGACTATGTCCCTCGTGATGGGCCCAGGTGTACGCACACAGTGAGCATCTTTTCCCTGGGAGCCCTGGGCAGAGATTCAGATATATATTTCACAATAGCATTCATCAATAACACTCATCAGAATAGCATTTGCTGCCCAGTGTGGAGGCGCACACCTGTAATCATAGTACTTGGAGGCTGAGACAGAAGGATCACAGGTTTGAGGCCATCCTCAACAATCTAGAGAGATCTTGCTTCAAAACAAAAAATCAAAAGGGCTGAGGGCACTGGGCGTGGTGGCACATGCTTACATTCCCAGCGGTTGGGAGACTGAGACAGGAGGATTGTGGTTTGAGGGCACTCTCAGCTACTCATTGAGGCCCTTTGCAACGCAGTGTGACCTTGTTTCAAAATGAAAAATAAAATATAGGGCTGGGAGCTGGACGTGGTGGCCCCCATTTGTAATCTCAGCACTTGGGAGGCTGAGACAGGAGGATAGCAGTTAGCAGACAGCCTCAGCTACTTAGTGAGGCCCATTGCAACTCAGTGAGACCCTGTTTCAAAATAAAGAAAAAGTAATAGTGCTGGGGGTATAACTCGGAGATAGAATGCCCCTGGGTTCCATCCCCAGTACCCCCCCACACACACACACACACAGAGTGCTGGGAGCACAGCTTAGAGATAGAATACCTGAATTCAGTCCCCAGGACCATTCCCCCTAAATATGCATTCATCAGCCCCAGCATTGTGATGTACACCTGTAACCCCAGTACTTAAGAAGCTGAGACACAGAAGGATCACAGTTTTGAGGCCTGTGATCAGCAACTTAGCAAGACACTATTTCCAAATAAAAAGGGATGGAGGTGTAGCTTGGAGGTAGAACCCCTGTAAGTTCAACCCGTAGTACCAAAATAAATAAATTAAATAACAATCAAAAAGCTATAAATCTCAGTTTTATCAGGAACTAATGGGGACAGATGGTAGAATCTCCCTGTAAAACCAGTCACAGCAACTTAAAGTGAGATAAAAATCCCCAGAAAAAGGAAATATCTCTTCCAAGATTGTTCTGGGAGGTCACATCTCTCATTCTTACGTACCTCTGTCAGATAATCAATTGTTAAATTATTCATGGAGTCAGATCAGGCTATTTGAAAAGCAATCTTCATAGGGAGAGAAGCTTTATCAAAGTTGACATTATTCCTGATATATCGACAAATTAGCTTTTTAATTTAATACTCAACCTATCCCCAAACACAACAATGAGAAAGACATTGCTGCTACCTGAATACCAAGGGAACCAAAGGCTTTGATTGTTTTTATTACCTTATCAAGTAAATAAAACTTACAAGTAATAAAAGGAGACACATGAAACAATGATCTCCATTTTTGTGTGTGGTTTTTTTGTGATACTGAGAATTGAATTCAGGGGCATTTTACCTCTGAGCTACATTCCCAGTTCTGTTTTATTTTATTTTATTTTTTATTTTGAAACAAGGTCTCACTAGATTGATGAGAGTCTCACTACTTGTTGAGCCTGTCCTTGACCCGTGATCCTCCTGTCTCAGCCTCCCAAGTACTGTGATTATAAGTTTGCACCACCACGCCCTGCTGGCCTTCAGTTCTGACCCCTTGATTATTAACAACTGAGCTGCCTCTTCCGACTCCTCCTTGACTTTCACACTGAGGGACAGAGGTCCACAAGCTGACTCACAGACACTGGGAGGAAACAGAGATGCTACCTTGACAAAGAAGTCAGACCAGGTGGACCTAAGAGCACGAAGATTCTGACCTCCTGAGTCTGTGGCCTTCGAGAGGCCCCATCTTCCAGTCTTGTTTTCTTCAAGGGTAAAGCAGCAGTAGACTCTTCCTGTGCACGGTTTTGGAGAACTGGATGAACACAGGGTAAAGGACCCCTGCAACCTAGGAGATGCGAGGGAAGGATGAGCTCCCTCTCTCTGCAGACACAACCCGCTGCGCTTCCTTTTCTCAGGCATCGCCTTTGCCCTGAAACTCCATGGAGCATCCCACTTCTCCTTCTAGCTAAATCCCTCGGTTAGAATTGTGGTCTTCCTCAGAAAGTCTCCAAGGTGGTAACTGTATGTCTATCCCAGCAGGATTAAAAAGATTTGGGTGTTTAATAACAACCACAGGTAGGGCTCAGAGCAGGAGAAGGCGGGGTGAGACTTTCTTCGTGGAGACTTTCAATGACTTTGGACTTCTGGAATACATCCAGCTTCACCTTTCACAGGGCCCCTGATCCCGTTTACAATGACCATGTGGCTGCGCACTCCACCAGGCTGCAGAGCACCCTGCTGGCAGCTTTGGTTGCCTGGGATCCGCTCATCCATTACCCTGTGCCATCGGCAAGGTGACAGCTCTTCCCTGTGGGTTATCAGCAATGGGACAGGGACCATGTCTGTCTCTCTACTGCTGTGTTTCTAAGAGTAGTGGCTGACACCGGTAGGTGCTCAAAATATAACTGTCACACGAAGGAATGAGGAATAAATGAAGGAGTGAATATATCCCAGCCATCCGTGGACTGGCGATACAGCCCTGAAATCCACTTCCGACCTAGAAGTGCATGGCCAGTGTTTCTATGTCCCCCAAAGCCATCTGCAGTCCAAAAAGTGTTCCATGTGTTAACCAGATGGTAGCTGGTGAAGTTATTGGTCGCCATGTACATACAGTTCACTTTTGCTCCGGTGTATTTCATGGCTCAACCTTGATTAGACACTTAGAGGAGATTCAGGAAAATTTGTGCCAGAGAGAAAGCCAATTAAAGTCCAAACAGAACGAACTTGATGACCTGCAGTAATTCTGTGGTCCCAGGGAAAAGGCTTGTCTCCCTTTTTCTGAAGCCAGTGGTTATTTTTTTAACCTCCTCCAGGCTTTGGTAATGGATTTTGCTTCTGCTGTTGTTAATGCCCAAATTCCTAGTGAAATACCGTCCATTCTGCTGTTTACAGCACTTACTTCTGTAAATGAGAAAATCTGAGAACTGTCTCTCTTCGTGTTAATTTTTACCAGATTTATGTCTTGGGAAGGCACAGGGTGGAATCGGAACCATTGGGGAATCAAATATATAGCAGCTGGAACAACCCAATCCTTATTACCAACTCTAAATTACTGTGGCTATTACCAATTGAAGGAGTGTAGGAAAATCTCAATTAACTGGACATCAACCTTCCAAGGACTGCAAGTAATTTGACAAAATGCAACAGAATGACAATATTTAACCGAATTCCCATGGGACCGATGGCTGAGTTCCCTGCGCAGTGCACATTTGGTCTCCATTTTGCATGTCATTGTCATTAATACCTATTTACTGGATTTGAAAATGAGAAGTGGGGGTCAGGGAGCAGTTCGGTGGTTAGAGCACATGCTTTGCATGCATGAGGCCCTGAGTTTAATCCCCAGCACCAAAAAAAAAAAAAAAAAGATATGATTGGAATTTTCTCCTTTTAGACATACCCTTTCCCCTCTTCCCCCATTGTAGAAGTACATATATGCTTTTTATTCATGCTTCTATACTTTAACTATTTGTAAACAATATGAGTCATTTAATATGTAAGCAACTCAAGTGACATTGTACTATATATATCATTCTGCAACTTGGGCTGCCTGCCTATTATAACTTTGGGACCTTATCCACATTGATGTATCAAAATCAGTTTCATCTATGAGTCAATTTCATTCATTTTTAATCCCTTTGCAGAGTTCCAAATTATAAACACGCCACAACGTATTTATCTAGCTCCCCCGGGATAGTACATTGGGATCGTTTCTATTCTTTCTAATAAACATAAAGCTGTGATGAACATCCTGAGTTATCTTTTTTGGGGCTTCTGTGAGAGAATTTCTGCAGTCACACATATATCTTATGATTACTGGCATGACTAGAATTGTTTTTACTTATTAGCTTTTTCTCTCTATTTACTATGTTTTTTCTTTGCTTCTCCACCCACCTCTTTCTCCTTCCCCGGGGTTTGGAAGTTAAACATTCAATTTCTATTCATTTGGTGGTTAATTATTAGCATGCATGAATAAAGGTTTAGATCTAATCAATATCCCTATTATTTTCTTGAGCAACACAAGGAACTCCTAAAACCCTTTCCCATCTTCTACATTATCATTGAGTGACATTTTAGTTCTAACTTAAAAAAAACCTCTCCCATTTGGTGATAATGACCATTATTGCCACTCTAATTTTATTTTATTTTATTTTGTGGTACTGTGGGTGGAACCCAGAGGCTTTTCTACCTCTGGGCTATACCCTGAGGCATATTTTATAGTTTATTTGGAAACAGGGTTTCACTAAGTTGCTGAGAGCCTCACTCAGTAGCTGAGGCTGGCTTCCAACCTGTGCGATCCTCCTGTCTCAGCCTCCCAAGCGCGGGGATTACAAGTGTGCGCCAGCACGCCCGGCTGTCTCTCTAATTTTAAAGCCAACATTGTTCAAACTTAGCAACGTTTTTCACGGGTTTCTGGCTGGTGTTTGCCATTGCCTTCCTGCCTTCCTTCTGGGTTGGCTTTCTTTCTTGCTGGAATATCACCTTTTTGTATTTTATCTAGGGAGGAAAAGTTAGCAGTAAAATATCTTAGACTTTTGTGTCTAAAATATCTTCATCTACTCGCCCTGCATAATGATTTGGCCTGCATGCTATTAGTACATCTGTCTCATTGTCCCTATTTCTCCTGTGGGATTCTTATTAAATAAGAGTTGTATATTATGTATCTCTTAATTTTATTGAGTATCTCCTAATTTATTCCACACTCTCCAGCCGGTATCTCTACGAGTGCATTTGGATGATTTCCACAAGTCTACCATTTAGGTTATGAGTTCTCCCTTCTGATTAGTGTATTACATAAGATACCCATTTAATTTTTAATTTTAATGACTCTGTTACTTTATTTCTAGCAGTTCAGTTGAATTCTTTTTAGAATGTCCGTACCTCTCCTTAGAAATCTTATATTCTTTTATGTTACTGCAGGTTTGAAAGCCATCATTTTTTCCCCCAATGCTATGATTTAAAGATCTCTTTGAGATTGCCATATAGCTATAGATCTTGGTCCTGTGCTTTATTATACTGTTTTCTTGTTTGCTTTTTGTGGTACTGGGGATGGAACCCAAGAGCATTCTACCTCCGACTCACACCCTCAGCCCTACTTTTTATTCTTCATTTTGAAAAAGGGTCTAAGTTGCAGAGGGCCTCACTAAGTAGCTGAGGCTGTCTGCAAACCCCCTATCCTCCTGTCTCAGCCTCCCAAGTACTGGAATTATAAGGGTGCGCCACCATGCCCAACTTACTGGTTTATTTTAACAATTTTCTCTTACAGCAGTTGACTTTATGAGCTCAGTAATGCTCAAATGATGCACTCTTCTGTGGGAGTGGTTTGGGGAGTGGTTTTGTGGGAAATGCATGTACTTACTTGGGACCCTATTAGAGATTCCAGACCAGATTTATGTCAGTTTCTTGCAGTGTCTTGAGCCTCTTTGGGAGTTTGAGTTGAGACCACGTGCCTAGCATGATGGGGGCTGACTTCTGCTTTCTGGAGTGGTTCTTTTATTTTCCATGGCCCTACAAGATGGTCACCTCCTTGCCAATGAAGGGATTTCTGTTGCCTGTTTCATGGCTCTCAGCTTTATGCTAAGGAGACAGAGGGTGCTGAGTGCCAGCTCCCACCTCCATGGGTTGAGATCCTGGGTATCATTTGTTCAGTCATTGGCTTCTCCAGTATTTACCTGGTTCCAATACTCTCATAGCCTGTTTCATTTAATTTTTTGTGGTATTGGGGATTAAACCCAGGAGCACTCTACCTCTGAGCTATACTCTAGCCCTATTTTCTTATGTTGTATTTTAAAAGCATGGTCTTGCTAAGTTGCTGAGGCCAGCCTTGAGCCTGTGATCCTCCTGTCTCAGCCTACCAAGTCCTGGGACTGCCTACCATGCTTGGCTGGATGTTTCTCTTTCAGCTCCTGCTTCCTTCTCTGGAAGCTGGGGATGCGCCTTTCTTGTTTTTGAGCTTCGTCATGCATTTATAAATTTGGAGGGCAGGGTTAAATTGTCTGTAGCATATTTATGTGATGGGAGTGGAAGGGTCTTCCGGTCTGCAAAATTAATTAGCAATCCAGTAACAGCTCTTTAATTTTTGTTCAAAGGCTGAACCTTGCTGTCCTTGCCTGTGTTTGGGAGTCAGAGCACTCGATACAGAGCAGTATCGCAGTAGAACTGAAGGCAAGGAGGCAATGGCAAGCCTAGCTGTATTGATGCCCACTTAGGCTTAGCTGAAATAGTCTTGAACCCCATTCTCCCTTTAACAAGTGGTGAGGTGGTGATGCTGGCCGTCCTCTGATGAGCTCTGCTTTTGAGTTTGATGATTTCTGTTTGAGAATTACCTTGGCCAGAAGTGCAGCTCAGTGGCAGGGTACTTGTCTGGCATGCCCAAGGCCCTGGGTTCTACCCCTGCACTGAAAAAAAGCCAGAGAATAAACAGAGTTGCCTCAAATGGGTGTGGTGGCGCATGTTTGTAACCTCAGTATTTGGGAGCCTGAGACCAGAGGATTGCAGTTTGTGGACAGCCTCAGCTTCTTAGTGAGGTCCTCTGCAACTCAGTGAGACCCTGTTTCAAAATAAAGAATAAAAAATGGGACTTCTGGGAAGATGGCGACCGAGAAAAGCGGGGCTTAAGAGCCCCGCTAACAACCAATCTCCATTACCACAAAATCAGCGCCTTTCATAGCCAGAAAACACCATCACCAGAGAAACAAAAAAATCACCAGGCTCCAGAGAGAAAGTGGACTGAGATCAGAGCTCAGAGCCACAGAGGAGATACACCGGCCTCACGCCCGAGGACGCGGCAGCAGCACCATACTGCCGGCGGCAGCAGTGAGTTCACCGGACGGCTACAGCAAGCCGAGACGAGCCGCTGCGGAACAGCCAGGCAGGATCTTTCGGTGCAGGGAGCATCTAAAGCTCCCAGTGGCTGAGCTCAGCACATGCTGCAGGGACTCAGAGTGGAACTCAAAACCAGAGAAGAAAAAATACGCCAGCCTCACGGCCGAGGGTGTGGCAGTGGCGCCATATTGCCACCGGTGGCGGCAGCAGCAGTGAATTCACCGAGTCCAGTACACTACATCTGCGTACTCAAGAATGGTGAGTCAAATTGCGGGCCACAGAGGAGAAATCCCAGTACTGTACTCCCTGGGACTTGACCCAGTGGGGGAGTGGCGGTGGCAGAGATATCACACCATAGGAGAATGTGCAACCTGGCACCCCCCCATAGTCTAAAGCAGCCTCTATTGACTCCCTGGGTCGGAGACTCTGTGATACAACCCAGTAAAGGAGTAGTGGGGCCAGAGATACTACAGACTCGAGATCCAGAGCACCTTAAGCGAAGTCATAGTGACCCAAGGGAAGAACCCAGAGAAGACACAAACTTCCGAAATCATGGGAAAGAGGAATAACACTGGAGCAATGAATGCCCACAATCCCACAACATCAGAACCTGATAAAACAGAAAATCAGAGATTTCTAGAAGATCAAATCAGGAAAATAACTGTAGAAATAATAGAGGTGCTTCGAAAAGAATTCAGAGAGAGCCAAAAAGAGATAAAGGATGCAATTAATGAAGTAAAGGCCTCAATTCAAAGCATGAACAACCGATTAGACCACATGGAGAATAGAATCTAGCTCTTAGAAGATGATCATTCCAAAAATGAACGCATAGTTTCTAATCTAAAAAAAAATATCCAACAGCAGGAATCTGACATTGAAGAAATATGGGCCCATTTTAAGAGAGCTAACCTAAGAATAATTGGAATAGAGGAGGGAAAAGAAAGTGAAACCAAAGGGATCAACAATCTCTTCAAGGAAGTAATAGCAGAAAATTTTCCAAACATAGAGCAAGAGGTTGATACACAGGTCTAGGAAACTTATAGAACTCCCTTTAGACAGGATCGGAGAAGAGGATCCCCATGCCACATAATTGTCAAAATGACCAATGTGGAAGCCAAGCAGAGAATCTTAAAGGCAACAAAAACAAAGAGCCAAATGACATTCAGAGGCAAACCAATTAGAATCACTCCAGACTTCCCAAACCAAGTCATGAGAGCTAGAAGGGCTTGGAGTAACATATTCCAAACTCTGAAAGAAAACAACTTCCAGCCAAAAATTTCCTACCCAGCAAAACTTTCTATCAAATTAGATGGAAAAATAAGAAGCTTCCATGACAAACAGAAACTGAAGGAATTTATGTCTTCAAAACCAGCGCTAGAGAAAATACTCAAAGAGATTAACTACAAAGAAGAAATAGGTAACACACACCAGAACCAGAGAAACAAGAGTTTCCATCCAACAGACAACTAAGATTGGTTATCTGTGGAGATTCATCATTTATGTTAGTCTTTTACCTATCTCTAAATTGTATTGTTTGCCTTTATTGTTGTTAATTTTTAGGATGTCTAGTTGGAATATTAATATACCTTCAGATATAGCATTTGGAAATATTTTATCCCATTCTATTAGTAACTTTTAACTCTGTTTACATTGTCTTTAGATATACAATATTTTTTATTTTTTAGGGAGTTTGTATACTCTTCTCTTGCCTGTGCCATTGAAATCATATCCAAGAAATCACTGCCAATTTCAATGTTGTGAGGTTTTATGACCCAGATTTTCTCCTAAAAGTTTATAGTCTTAAGATTTATATTTAGGTCTTTTATCTATTTTGAGTTAATATTTGTATATGGGATTAGGTAAGGGTCCAATTTTATTCTTTTCCATGTAATTATTATTTTTCAACAATATTTAGTTAAAAGATTATTATTTCCACCACCAAATGTTCGTGGAAACCTTGTCAAAAATAACTTGACAATATAGGGAAGAATTTAGCTCTAGGCTTTTATTTAACTCCAATGGTTTATATATCTGCCTTTAGAACAGTACTACACTGTTTCAATTATTGTAGCTTTATATGGTTTGAAATCAGAAAATATATATCTTCTAGCTTTGTTCTTTTTCAAGATCATTTTGGGTATCTAGAGTCCATATTTCATATTAGGATAGATTTTTTTCTGAAAAATAAATAAATAAATATATGATAGTTTCACCTAAAAAAATAGAAAAAAAATTCTCTGGTAAGAAAGAAAGTAAAAAGAAATATTGAAATGTTATCTTTAAGTCATCAAAAGCTTGGTATCAGACAAATGAAACTGTTATGTGAGATTATCATTTTTAATTTTGGATAAATTGCTATAATACTAGATGTCAACCACTAAGCCAAGCATGGGAGGGAGGGATGGGGAGAGAATGGGGTGGGGATCGGGTGGGGGCTGACTGGGCGATGTGTGCATGTATATCTACAAAAGTTTGTATCCCACTATGATGTATGAATACAGTGCACCAATAAAAAAAAATAAAAAAATAAAAAAAAGAATAAAAAATGGGCTGGGGGTGTAGTTCAGAGGTAGAATGCCCCTGGGTTCCATCCCCAGTACTGCAAAAAAAAAAAAAAAAAAAAGAGTGGCCTCTATTTTTTTTTTTTTATTTCTTATTGGTACATTGTAGTCTTACATCTTGATGGGGTACAAGATGGTAGAGGCCTACATGCACACATCCTTCATTTAGCCCTTCCCAATTCCCACTCCCTTCCCTACCCCTCCCTCCTTCTCATGTTTGCTTAGTGACTGGCTTTGTTATGTCTGTGAATGTACATCGTGTACATTAGGGAATTTCCCTCTTCCCTTCTCCCATCCTGCTCAGTTAGATTGCCTTATTTACTCATCTGTGGTTTCTCCTTTGTCTAGACTTCCTCCTGTGACCGTTTTTCTTCCTAGATTCTGCATATTAGGGAGAACGCCTGATTCTATATTTTGAGCCTACAATCCCTCTTCAATGCCATCTTATCCCATGTGAGAAAATTGTACAAATAGTTTGGGTACAAAACAAGGTTACGTTTCCCTGTGAAGAAACTGTGCCTGTGAAACAGACTCAATGAAAGACACCGTTGAACTCAAACTGGAGACTCCCTGGGTCATTTCAGCAACGTGGGATCTGGCCCCGTCCTACTGACGGCCCCGGTCTCGTCTGTCCCCTCCTGTCCCTCTCTCAGTGCACCCCAGAGCCCTATGGTCCTCTTGCCGCAGGAGGCAGAGTGGTGGCTCTCCAACTTGGAGTGTGGGCTTCACCTGGGCTCGGTCTTTGCGTAATTGAGTCGAGGTGCTCAGCAGAACAGGGTTCTCCAGATAAGACGCGCTCTCTGGAAAAGGAAGTTATTTTAAAGAGCAAGTTTAAACGCCTTTGTACCTGCGAAGCATAGTAACTAGTGTGTGGCAAACAGCCAACAGATGTTCACTGTGGATCACTGCCGGAGCCTGCCGGCAAGAGTACGGGTTCCGAAGTGAGGCGTGAGGATGAAGAGTTTTTAACTCTAATGTGGGGGAGCCGCCAGCCTACTATCTCTACTGGTCGACCCCTGTTCGTGGGTCAATATTTCCTACGGGTCGACGACTATGCCTGGGTCAGTATTCTCTATCGCGTGGACACTCCTGGCCAACGCAGCTTCTGAGTCAATCTCGTCTTTATTGTGCCGACGCCGACCCCGGGTTTGTTTTTCCAGAGGTATTTATGCACAGTTACAGGTCAATCAACATTCTCATGCTACCACCACCAGAATACAATAAAGACCAATACAAAACACATCATTACAGATAGGCCTATCAGTACCCTCTGTCATCACCACCTGATCTTCTCTCAGACCTCTTTGAACTTTCCATAACCCCAAACCTTGTTGACTCTGGGGGAAGGACAGTCAGCTGAGTCAGAGACACCAATCTAGGGGAAGGCCTTAATGGCTCCCAACAGATCACTAAATTCCACTTCCAAAGTCTGGGATTCCAAATCAAATCTAATGACTGACCAAGCAAAAGTGATTCAAAATGGGGCATTTGGAGGCAAAATATTGATCATTCCAGAGTTCAAGTAAAATTGTTTTTGAATTATCTATATGCCTGTTCTTTTGCTAATGCACACGGATAAAGACAGTACAGGTGACTGGCACCAGGGAAATGCAAATTGACACCATGATATCATCTCACTCTGGTTAAAATGATATCAAGCACAAATAAAAAATGCTGGCAAGGACATGGAGAAAAAGAAACTCATACACATTATTGGCTGGGATGTAGATTAGTAGAGTCATTTTGAAGAATGGTATAGAGGTTCCTCAAAAAATTAGCTGGAGGCCATGTGTGGTGGTGCACACTTGCAATCCCAGTACTTGGGAGGCTGAAACAGGAGGCTTTCACAGGTTTGAAGCCTCGGCTTCTTAGTGAGGCTCTCCGCAATTTAGTGAGACCCTGTTTCCAAATAAAATGCAAAATAGGTCTGAGAGTGTAGCCCGGAGGTAGAAAACCTCTTGGTTCCATTCCAATTACCATAAAAAAAAAATGAAGAATAATTAGCTGGGCATGGTGGCACACACCTGGAATCCCAATGCTTAGGAGGTGAGATAGGAGGATCACAGAATTGAAGCCAGCCTCAGAAATTTAGTGAGGCTTTCAGCAGCTTAGTGAGACTTTGTTTCCAAACAATGAATAAATAAATGAACAAACAAATAAATAGGACTAGGGGTGTAGCTCGGAGGTAGAATTCCCCTGGGTTCAATCCCCAGTTCGACCCAGAACAAAAACAACAACAAAAATCTAGATTTAAAAAAGTGGATCCCAGCTGGGTACGGTGGGGCATGCTTATAACCCCAGTACTTGGGAGGTGGAGACAGGAGGAGCCAGGTTCTTGAACAGCTTTACATACTTAATGAGATGTTCTGCAACTTAGTGTGACCTTGGTTCAAAAAAGAAAATAAAAGATCAGGCTGGGGTTGTAGCTTGGAGGTAGAATGCCCCTGGGTTCAATCTAGTACTGAAAAAAAAAAAAAAGTAGATTCCCAGCTGGGCATGGTGGCGCATGCCTGTAATCCCGGTACTTGGGAGGCTGAGACAAGAAGATCATAGATTTGAGGCCAGCCTCAGCAATTTAGAGAGACCCTGTTTCAAAAAATCAAAAATAAAAAGGGCTTGGGGTGTAGTTCAGGGGTTGAATGCCCCTGGGTTTGATCCCTAGGACAATTTTTTAAAAAAGTAAACCCCCTATGATCTAGCTATCCCGCTTCTGGGTCTGTTATCCAAAGGAATCCAGAGCAGCATCCCAGGCATCACGGCCATGTTTATTGCGACGCTGTTCACAGTAGCTAAGATACAGAATCAACCTAGGTGCCTATACACGGATGAATGGATAAAGAAAATGTGGTCTATATACACAATAGAAAACATTCAGCCATTAATGAGAACGAAATCCTGTCATTTGCAGCAAAATGGATGGAACGGCAGGACATTCTGTTAGGTGGAATGAGCCATGCACAGAAAGACAAGTACGGCATGTTCTCTCATATGTGGAAGCCAAGAGTGTCAGCCTGAATAGAGACATGGTTACTAGAGGCTGAGAAAAGGCTGAGGGGTGGGGTGAGGGTGGATAAAAAGAAACTTGGTTTCATCAGGGTAGGCTGTGTTGATGAATCATACTGGCTCTCATTAATATATGCAATTTATACATGTTAAGCAACAATAAAATATTAAAAAGAAAATATAGATGACCAAGTACAAGAAAAGCATGGGAATATGGAACAAATAAAAAAAAGCAAGCAAATGTTATAAATGTTTATTATACGGAAGGGTTGAGCCGGGTGTGGTGGCGCACACTTGTCGTCCCAGTACTTGGGAGGCTGTGACAGGAGGATTGCACAGATTCAAAGCCCAGCTACTTAGTGAGGCTCTCAGCAACATAGTGAGACCCTGTTTCTAATAAAATATAAAAATAAGTCTGGGAGTGTAGCCTAGAGGTAGAAAGTCCCTGGGTTTCATCCCCAGAACCACCAAAAAAAAAAAAAAAAAAAAAAAATCCATGCTAGCATATTTCAGGAGAAAAGCTCAGTGCCCCCTGCCCCTGCTTAGGTCTGCTTGAGTGCAGAGGGCTCCATTTTAGGTCCTTGTGCACCTCTCCCCCTCTCCTGCTTCAGATTTGATTGTCTTGGGGCCTTTGTGTCCTTTTGGGCCTTTTAATACTTTTCCTTCATCTCTATTCTTTGGGGTGCATCGTGAGCAATTTCCTTGGGACATTAAGGATCCTTTTTGCTAAGTCCACTCTGCTGTGCTGCGTACCCACCGAGGGTCTCGAAGGCCTCATGTGGCAATGTGTGTGTTCAGGTTAATTAGGAAGGCCCCACTGGTATTTTTCTTTTTTTTTTAATGTGAAATGTTTTGAAAATTTGTTTGTCGTCCTTGGGCAGGGGCCATGTTATTCTTTTCTGTATCCTTCCAATTTCGGTATATGTGTTGGTGAAGCAGGCACCCATTGATCCTTTTCTTTTAAAGTAAGTGGAGAGATTTTATAGGGCTCACACTCAAGTCAAAGGTCAAGATGGACAAAACACCCACCTGCTTAGGAGACTGTAAAAATGCTTAGGGGACAGATTAGAAGATGGGTGCAAGGTATATCAGTGTCTGAGGACCTAGCAAAGCACTTGACTGGAGGATAGAATAAAAATCTGGATCAGTTGATTGGCTTGCATGAATTTCTCTGTCTGTTACAGTCCATCTTATCTAGATAACTACAAGGTGCAGATTCAACAACACATGTGAGTTTGACCCAGGCACAGAGTTTGGGAGAGTGAGGACTTAAAGCCAGGAACAAGAAGAGGACCTCGGCAGATGGCTCTCTTTCCCTGGGGCTCAGTTCCCTCCGCTGGAAATTGGAAACAGAAACACCTGGCTCACAGTGTCCCCGCTCTGACCTCGCCTGGCGTTCCAGTTGGGCCTGCTCCATCACGGGCTCCTCACACGCAGGCCTCTGGTGCCTCCGTCCCTCCATGCTCATTGACATCCAGGCTCTTTGTCCTTGCTTCTACAAAACTCTGCCTAGAACATGCTCCCTGAGGTTCTACCGGGGCAGGACACCTCTCCTCTGTGCGTGCTTTGGACAGCACCTGGGAGCCTGTTCTCTGTTCATCCTGCCACTTTCACCTTCTTAGGGATGTTTACTGTCTTTTGGGTAGAGCAGTTACTGAATGGGGGGACTGCCTCGCTCATGCTGGGGTTTGTTTCCTACATGTCTTAGCTTTTGGCCCCACGCTTCCTGCCTGAGTATTTTCTTTCCAATTAGATGAACTCTGTAGTAAAACCTTTTAATTTCTTGTGCCTTTTCTATTGGGTATAATGTGTGGCTCTGAACTTGGGGTTCCCGTGTGAGTTATAGTTAACCTCTAAGTGGATACCACTGTGACAGGAATCTGTAGCAGAATCACTTCAATATCACACCACAGGCTGCTGCTGCAAAGCGCCAGACCCTTCCCTCCTCAGTTAATGAAGTCACACGTGTATGCATGAAGTGTTCTGTAGCATAGACTAAGAATATGGGATTTGTGCTCTCTTAGTCTCTGAAATGATGTGGAAGAAAAGCAGCCCACACTTGCTTTTACGAAATGTCTTTCTCCATCCAGCTCTGATTTCCTGTCTAATGTCCAACGTTCCCCTGAAGACCTTCCCTTGCTCAGGGCCCATCTAGCGATGACCAACCCCGAGCTCTTGCTTATCTGGTGCTGTGGTCTGACTGCGTTGTCCCACAAAAGCTCCTGCTGTAACTTGGATCCCAGTGCAGCAGTATTGGAAGTCAAGGCACTCGGCCTGTGCCAGGCCATGAGGCTCGACCTTATGGATGGATTGAGCACCTCAGGAAGGCACAACCAGGCTCATCCCAGACCTAAATACACATGCAGAACAGGTGCATTTATGAAGCCAAGGTGACAAATGCCTACCTACTTGGGAGTCTGAGGCGAGAGGATCACAAGGCCAAGGCCAGACGGGGCAACGTAGTGCTTCCCTGCATCGCAGCAGAATGAGAAGGGCTGGGGATGTAGCTCAGAGGAAGCAGGCTTGCCTAGAAGGGGCCAGGAGGCCTTGTGCTCTGTCATTACAGTGCACACACACACACACACACACACACACACACATACATAATAGTAAGCCAGGCTTGGTGGTGTACACATGGAAACCTAATACTTCGGAGGCAGAGATAGAAGAATCCCAGATTCAAGACCAGAATCAGCCACTTAGAAAGACTCTCTTCTAAAATTTTTAAGAAATGGGGCTGGGGTTGCTGCTCAGAGATAGAATGGTCTCAGTTTAATCTACACTACAATCAAGAAATCTGTCCTTCTAATCAAAATAAATCAAAATGGCTTTCAGGGTGAGTCCAACCACTCAGCGCCTTCTACCACATGAGGACGCAGCACCACGGTACCATGTTCCAAGGGGAGAAAGCAGCCTTCTCACACACCATCCCTTGGCGACTCAACCAGAATACTCTGATTTCAGGATGGTAACAAATCATCTTCTGTTGTTAAAGTTCCCAGCTGAAGGGTGGTGGTTACATCATCATGAAGGGAATAAGGCATGTAGGAACGAGTTCTTATGAGGACACTTTTCTTGATTCCTGGCTGACTAAACAAGTGTTTCTGTTATATTTGAACATCTCCACCCACTGCCTCCTGGGTTCCAGGGTTTCTGGTTTTCCGAGCAATCTGAGGAGGACTTTACAAGCCTGGGTGGGAAAGTTCCCTTCCTCTCAGTGCAGTACATGTTAATCATGGGGCCTTGTGTCTGAGGGAGCAGAGCCTGGGATTATAGGATCCCAACATAAGTGAAGTGCTACCATCCTTTTGACACCAACCATTCTTAGTGGATGTAAAAGGACTGGAAGACCTTGATGTTGTCATGTTGAGATGTTCAAAACTAAGATTTACTGTAATTTTTCTTAGGTTCAAAAGGAAAAGGCCAGTAAAGGATTCCATGTGTTTTAATTTCTGTACAATGACGTACTAATCTTCAAAACCCAGTGAAGCCAAAGCTCCTGGAGTCCTTTCTTATTTTGATTATTAAACTGAAAAAGTCCTGGAGGCCAGAGGCGATCTGCTCACCGTGGTGACACCCAGCGGTGACCTGGCCACTTCTTGCTGTGACCTTACAGGAGCCATTGTGAGGGAAGCGCCAAGGCCGGCTATATACGGCGCTGGTCGCCGCGGGTTCCTTGTCCGTAAGCACAGGAAGCTCTGCGTGGTGACCTGTGGGGCAGTTAGCTAGTTAGCGCATTTTGGTAGTTTGACAGTTTTAGGATTTCGATTTGGTTCTTTGGTTTTGGTGTTTTTCTGTTTTCTTAGCTGTTGTTTGTTGGTTGGTTTGTTTAACTTTTGGTAGTTTTTATTTAGTTTGTTTCAGTTTGTTTCTTATTTTTTAGCTAGCATAGTTATTTTAGTTAGTATTTAGTTAGTACTTAGTGTCGTTGTGATGAGTAGTATAGATAGAGTAGACAGATGAGGCGAGGGCAGCAAGACGTCACGGCCAACATGTGCTCGGAGGAGACATTCAGGGACCACTATGAGGTCCTGGGGGTCATTGGCCAGGGCAACTTTGCCCGGGTGATACTGGCCTTCCATCACCTCACGGGCATCATGGTGGCGGTGAAGGTCTTGCGCAAGGTCGCAAGGACCTTAGATATGATTGAGACTGAGGTGGAGCTCATGAAGTCTATGCAGCATTGCAACCTGGTGCAGCTTTTTCAGGTGATTGAGACCACGGGAAACATGTAGCTGGTCATGGAGGTGGCCAATGGGGGACGGATCCTGTGACACATGCCCAGGGACCATAGCGTGGAGGAGGAGGGGGAGGCCCGCAGAGCGTTCAGGCAGGTGGTGTGTGCCGTGCACTACTGCCATGGCTGTGGTTTCATACACCAGGACCTGAAGCCAGAGAACATCCTTCTGGACATGTCTGGAAATGTCAAGCTGTGTGACTTTGGGCTGGGGAGCAGGTTCAGGGCGGGGCAGAAGCTGAGCAAGCCCTGCGGCACCCCAGAATACTGCGACCTGGAGCTCTGCAAGGGGGAAGAGTATGACGGCCCCGCAGTGGACACCTGGAGCCTGGGGGTCACTCTGTTTTACATGCTGGTGGGGCGCCTCCCATTTTATGGGAAAACTGTGCCTGAGCTGGCGGAGAAGACCCTGGACTTGAGCTATGACACCCATGTGTCAGCCGAAGCCCAAAAGCCTCATCAGGGAGCTCTTAACCGTGAACCCCGCTGAGAGGGCCACGGTGCCACAAATCTTGGAGCGTCCATGGCTGGGTCAAGAACAAGAGCATTCTCTAGGACATTCCAGGCAGCCGCCCCCCAACCTGCCCAACCCCACCATATTGGGAATAATGTTTGAGTTGGGTTTCAATATCAAAGACATCTGTGTATCGCTCAGTCAAAAGACATTTGATCACGGCATGGCAACCTACCTCCTGCTGCAATGTCAGCTGACACAGGGCTCAGGCATCAAGGCAACCATCCAGGCCGCTCCCCCAAAGCTCAGGCCTCACCTGTGCCCCCCTCCTCCCCCTCCTAAGAGAAGAGCCAGTGATCCTGCCCTCAGCCCTGTACCCTTTCTGCCTTCTCATCCTCAGAGGCTGACGATGACCAGCGGTCAGGGCAGAATGGGGGCAGAGGGGCCAGCTTGCCCGCCATGGCCCTGGGCAGCCCAAAGAGGACACCTCCCACTGCTCCCTGCGATGCTCCCCAGCATGACCCTGAGCCCCCCATGCCCAGCCCCTGCTTTGGCACACTTTAACTTAGTAAGACCCTATTTCAAATAATAATAATAAAATAGGACTGGAGGTATAGCTCAGAGGTAGAATGCTTTAGAGTTCCACCCCACAAGGGGGTGGGACATGTAAATAACGAATCATTTATCGGAAGTACACACTCACATCCAGCCAGCCAGCTCTACGTTCTTCAAGTCTGTCCCTTGCTTGTGACCTTGAGATGACCTTGGTGACAACCTCTCGTTGGCTAGTGCTGGCTTCCAGAGAGGATGAGCAAGGTCATCTTTCAAGAGAGCTATGGCATATGCCTGTAATCTTAGTACTTTGGGAAACTGACACCAGAGGACTGCTTGTAACTTAGAGAGACTTTATTTCAAAATTTATAAAATAAAATAAAAAGGGCTAGGGGTATAGTTCTGTGGTAGAGGACACCTGAGTTCCATCCCCAGAACTGCAATAAAAAGAAGGAGGAAAAAGGGGAGAAGGAGGAGGAGGAGGAAGAGGAGGAGGAGGAGGAAGAGGAGGAGGAGGAGGAGGAGGGCTGGAGTCAAAGTCTAGTGCAATCACTGTCTGCAGCCTGTGGCTTTTGTCCTGTGCCCATCGCCTCATGGTTTCAGGAGCCCCGCTTCACCTGCAGCCTCAGGTCCATGTCCTGGTGAGGAAGGAGGAAGGCACCCAGGTCCATGCTCTGATGTCTTGAAATACCCTTCTACAGCTGGGCATAGTGGTGCACACCTAAATCCCAATACTTGGGAAACTGAGACTGGAGGATCTTAGATTCAAGCCCAGCCTTAGGAACTTAGTGAGAAACTAAATTTTGAGATCCTATTTAAAAATTAAAATAATAACAATAATAAATATAACTGGGAGTATAGCTTAGAGAGAGAACCCTTCTGGGCTTAATCCTAGTACCATAAGAAAAAATTTTTAAAAAGTATATGAGAGGATGTGCAGAGGTTGTATACAAATATTACACCATTTTACACAAGTATCTGCAGCTTTGGGCTTTGGGTTTCTGCAGGAGCCTGGAGCTGGTCCCCTGTGGATACTGGGGGAAGACCACACACATCAACGAGGCTGCAGTGAACATCCCTGTGGTGCAGTTTTTGTACACATGTCTGGGTATCTTCTTAAGATATATTCTTGTGGGGGGTGTGTGTGAGTGTGTGTGTGTGTGTGTGTGTGTGTGTGTGTGTGTGATCCTGGGGGTTGAACTCAAAGCATTCTATTATTCTACCTCTGAGTTAACCCCCCTAACCCTATTTTTCATTCCTTATTTTGAAATAGAGTCTCACTAAGTTGTACAGGGCCTCACTAAGTATCTGAGGCTGGCTGTGAACCTGAAATTTTCCTGTCCCAGCCTCCCAAGGACTGGGATTATAAGTGTGTGCCACCATGCCTGGCTTCTTAGAATACATTCTTAGGAGCAGTAACCCTGAGCCAGAACACAAGGAAGTGTGTGTGTGTGTGTGTGTGTGTGTGTGTGTGTGTGTGTTACTGAAGATTGAACTCAGGGACATTCTATCTCCAAGTTACCCTATCTAGCCCTATTTTTTTTTTTTTTGGTGGTACTGGGGTTCCTGGAAGCCCTTCTACCTCCGGGCTACACTCCCAGACCTATTTTTTTATACTTTTTTTATTTGGAAACAGGGTCTCTTAAGCCAGCGCACGCGGCTGGCTTTGAACCTGCGCGATCCTCCTGTCTCCGCCTCCCAAGCGTGGGGATTACAAGCGTGCGCCACCACGCCCGGCTATCTAGCCCTATTTTTTAACTTTTAATTTGAAACAAGTTCTCCCTATGTGGCGAAGGGCCTCACTAAGTTGCTGATGCTGGTCTGGGACCTGAGATCCTCTGGTCTCAGCCTCCCAAGTTACTGGGATTAGGCATGTACCACCACACCCAGTTTACACTTTTAAGATTTTTTATTTATTTTGCCACACTGCTCTTGAGAAGACAGACGTTGTTATTCCTCGTGTTTAATGCTGGCCCCTGCCTCCCTCTCCCCACCCACCCCGGCACTGGCCACGCTCAGCATCATTTGCTCAACGGATTCAATTTCTTTGTTTTATAAATGAGAACTAAAATTTTACTATTTCAATTTCTCTGATAGGTTGAACACTTTTTACATCTTTTTAAGTTTTTTTTTTTTTTTTTTGCAGGTCTGGGGATGGAACCCAAGGGCATTCAACCTCCGAGCTACACCTCCTGCCCTATTTTTTATTCTTTATTTTGAAACTGGGTCTCACTGAGTTGCAAAGAGCCTCACTAAGTAGCTGAGGCTGTCCGCGAACCGCGATCCCCCAGTCTCAGCCTCCCAAATGCTGGGATTACAAGCGTGCGCCACCACGCCCGGCTTTTGTTTAAGTTTTGATTATGATAAATTTTTTTTTTTTTTTTTTGCAGGTCTGGGGATGGAACCCAGGGGCATTTGACCTCCAAGCTACACCCTGCCCTGTTTTTTATTCTTTATTTTGAAACAGGGTCTCACTGTGTTGCAGAGGGCCTCACTAAATAGCTGAGGCTGTCTGCGAACCGCGTTCCTCAGGTCTCAGCCTCCTGAATGCTGGGATTACAGTGTGCGCCACCACGCCCGGTTTATGAGAAGTTTATAAAATATCTTCAAAAACTCACTTTTATCCTTCCAGTTTCAGTAACTCACATGAGACAAATTAGACACTCCGGGTCCACCCTGGTTCCTTTTGCGATACTTCAGGATAGCTCATCTGCACTACGGTCTCGAACCTCTCACACTCTGTGTGAACGTCTTTGCTTAACACTCATATTATTTTAGCATATTAATATTAATCTCAACAATAAAAATAAAAATAATAGTAGTGTACGAAAGTCGATGTTTTATGCTTATATCATTGGTTCCTTGAGAGATCAAAGAACTGGGATGACAGAATTTTAGTGATTCATCTTTACTCACCTGTCACTTAGACCTTTGAATACTTAGACTAAAACAAAAGGTTTCTCATGATTCTGAAGTCTAAAGGCAGCTGAAGGCCCTACCTGGCTCCCTAGCTCCCTGGCTGGTTACTGGTCCATACCTCCCCAGTGTTCGGGTTCCTAGCAGCAGGTGGTGTGGCTGAGGGTACCGCCAGTGTACCTGGGTTTGAGTCACACATTCATTTTACTCCTGTCCCTCTGTTCTATCCACAGAGATTCCATGCGGCAGGGCAGGGACAATCTGTGGGACAAAGTCTTAGGTTCAGATACCGACACTTCTTTTAGCTAGCCTTGTGACTTACAGCTAGTTGCTTCAGCTGTGTGAGGCTCTGTTTCCTCGTTTATTTTTTCATTTGGTTCTGGGGATTGAACTCAAAGGTATTCTACCTTTGAGCTATACCCCCAGTCTTCTTTTATTCTTATTTTGAGACAGAGTCTCAGTAGGTTGATGAGAGTCTCACTACTTGCTGAGGCTGTCCTTGAACCTGTGATCCTCCCTCTCTCAGCCTCCCAAGCACTGAGATTACAAGCGCCCCACACAGGGAAACAAACCCCACACCCAAACTCCCAAGGTTGTGAGTTTTGCATGAGAAGATGTGTTAAAAAGCACTTGGCAGAGTCATCGGAATCCTCTCCACAGCCCAAAATGAAACAAAACAAACAAAAAACAAGAGTCTGAACCTCAAGGTAGCAGCAGCCTTTTTCCTAATGTGGGCCATTAATCTTAGGATTCATCGACTGCCAATCCAAAATCTGAAGAAGCCCAAACAATAACAAAGCGTAGGCAGACATAACCCGAGAGACCAGGAATTCTAGTTCTGGCTGGCACAAGGTTTGGAGGTCTTTACAGAAAACGATTTTTGTTTGTCTGCTTATTTTCTGCACGAGTGTTTTCCTCTGGAATGGAAGTAAGTCTGTGCAGGTGACGTGGAGAGGAAGTTGGAAAGATAGCAGCCAGGCAGCTGCGAGCAAGGCAGGGTCCCGTGCACACCCTGGTTTCCCAATCAGCCCCGATAGAAGTCAGCTCTCAAACATCCCCGTGCTTTTCTTCAGGACAAACAAAACCCTTGACCAAGTCTTTTATAGTTCCGCCAGGTCTCCAACAGCTCTTCCAGATTCAAGATCGCACTGAAACGCTGAAGAGTTAGCTATTTGTAAATATTTTCAGAGGAGGTGTAGCCAGCCCAGCCAACACCTTTCCTCCTTCCCCAGAGCTCAAGGGTCTTTGCCAACTTCCTGGGGAAGGAGCTTGCTCACAGTGAAGTGACTTGATCCTAAAGGGTCGGAGCGGCAGTTAGGGCTTCCGGGGGCCCTGAGGGGCTCCTGGCATCAGAATGGCAAGTGGTGTCTCCTCTCCTGACTCCTCACCCAAGCCATTGTTATCAGTGCAGGAGGAGCTCCCTCCAGCGCATCTCTAGATTAGGGTTTGGGAGAGACACCACAGGCCTCCTCTGGGGGCTTGGCCTTGACCCTGGAAACCTGGAGCTGGGAGGGACAGGCTGGTACGGGAGGGAGAGGGCTGTGCCCCAGCCAACTCCTCTCTCATCCTCTAGACCAGACAGAGGTGGACATTTATCAGGGGAACAGAGAAGACACCTACTAAATGCAGGCACTGTTTTGAATCTAGAGCAGTATCGATTAAAGTTTGTACATTTGTATTTTACTTTCATGACTTTTGCCGAAGCCCTTTGATATTATTGTTTACTCATTTAAAAAAAAGAATATTTTAACATAAAAACCATCCTTATCTTCAACTTAGAAAAATCATATGAATCAGTGAAATCATGACAAGGCGCAGTCACAAGTCACATAGCCGTGCTTGGGCCAACCATCTAGGTTTGTGGATGTTGATTCTATGCCATTCACACGGCAATGATTGTCTTATGATAAATCTCTCACGAAGGGTGATTGTATATATATGGTTTCCTTCTCATATACATTCATTTCTATAAATGCGCCGTGATGAGCTTACCAGTGTGTGTCCATGTACCCTTAAAATCATCCTATGTGGCAATAGAAAAGATGTATTGAGTGTTATGAGCCAGGAATTAGTGCAAACCCTTTGTAGGTACAAATTGATTGACTCTTTACCTGGAAACAGAAGGAAGAGACTCCTGCTGACCTTCACAGCTGGCTGAAGATCAGCTGGTTGGTGTACATAAAGTTTGGGAGAAAATAGAGGCACAAGTCTGTTGTTACTATCATTGTTATCTCCATTTTACGGATGGCAGAATGGAAGCGACTATGGGGATACTGACTTCCTTAAAGATGGAAGACGATAGAGTCAAACTCAGACACGAGGTCAGCAGCCCAGGCTCAGAACAATGATGCTGTTCGCCTCCCCCACCTTTGGACAGCACATCCTAGAGACTAGATCTCAACCCACCAGAGGAGGTGCTAGTTGTTTGCCACCGATGTACAATGCGAGGCGTGGTGCCAGATCCTGGGGCCAGTATAGGAGAGGTGACGTGTTCAGAGAGGATGGAGGATGGAGGAGCCTCATACCTGCTTGAAGGTGCCAGGAACCCACCTGCTAATCCACTCCATGGAGTCTGGTGAGAGACACCCAAGGAGGACCTACTGCCTTGTCCACTCTGGACAGGCTCCGGAGGAAGGAGGACCTAATTCACTTCAGGTGCAATTGACTTCCTAACCTAATTCACTTCCCACGGCGCAGGGCTAGCTATTTTAGCCGCAAACAGAAGCATCAACAATGAGTTACCTGCTTAAATATTCTGCATGCCTGGCTCCAAAGGAGATATAATGGGTTTCTTGAAGCCAACTTGTTCCAAAAATATCCAGTGCCTGAAGATCCAAAAGAGGTTGCAAATAAAGTTTAAGCTTTTGGACCGCCCCAGAGGCCTTCATTTACATACAGGCAGAACATCCCTAATCTGAAAGTTGGAAATGGGCAAGTCTCCAAATCTGAGATATTCTGAGCAGGCAGGGACACAATGATGCAAATGGAAAATTCCACACCTGACCTCCCGTAAGGAGCCGCTGTTAGAACACAGGCACGCTCTGTGGAAGCTAGGGAGAAACTGAAACCCAGGAGGAATTCCAGACGGAGGAGGAGAAGCCTTAGTGGAGGGAGGGAGGGGACCTAACTAAGGGAGGCAGGTGACTCAAAGACGGAAACACTTCAATGGACACGAGGTACATAAGCAAATTTATCAAAGGCAATCACTGTGTTGTGCAGGGCGGGTGGTGGCTGGGGAGGGCCCGGCGAGTGTTGTGCGCACGTATAGTTCTATTACGCTGAACTGCATCAAGATGCATGATTACAATGCAACAATTAAAAAAAATATATCTTTGGTCTGTGTGTGTAAGATGTATATGAAACATAAGTGAAGTTCATGTTTAGACTTGGGTATCATCCCCCAAAGATCTCATTATGTGCATGTAAATTGCCAAAAATTCTGGGGGAAAAAAGACTAAGACCTAAAACACTTCTGGTCCCAAACATTTCAAGTAAGGGATGCTCGACTCGTACTGGCATGCTGGCTTAGGAAATAAGTCCCATCTCTTCCTTATAGAGATCCCTAAAGGATCCCAGCCTGTTGAATGGAGTCCAGTGTGAGTTACAAATGGGACCTGGAAGTGCTTCTCAGCATGCTTCAGATAGTGGGTGTTTGAGCTTTGCATTAATTTAGATTTCTAGCTGGGCATGGTGTTCTACTTGGGAGGCTGAGACAGGAGGATCGCAGGTTCACAGCCAACTTCAGCTACTTAGTGTGGCCCTCCGCAACTTAGTGACACCCTGTCTCAAAATAGAAAACAAAATAGGGCTGGGGGTATAGCTTGGAGGTAGAATGCCCCTGGGTCCCATCCCCAGTACCACAAAAAATAAAAATAAAATAATAAAAAGTCTAGGGGTATAGCTTGGTGGTAGAATATCCCTAGGTTCAATCCTAGTACCAAAAAAAAAAAAAAAAGGTTAGATTTCAGGTAACACTGGACAACAGCCTGTGCTACGTTGCTTCTCCAATGGTATCAGTGATGTCTTTTATGGCTGTTTAGGATCTATCATAGGATCAGGCATCGCAATTTGTGATCTTGTATTGTGTGTGTGTGTGTGTGTGTGTGTGTGTGTGTGTGTGTGTAGAGAAGTGCTAGGGATTTAAATTTTTTATTTTCAAACAGGGTTTCACTAAATTGCAGAGGGCCTTGCTAAATTGCTGAGGCTGGCCTTAAACCCTAGATCTTCCTGTCTTGGCTTCCTAAGTACTGAAATTACAGGTATGTACCACCACGCCCGGCTCAGAAGAGGCCTTTGGCTTTGCATATCTCTTTAGTTGCTACCACATTTGAATCTCCGCAACAAGGAGAACTCTGGAGGACTGATGGAGATTGTAGTTCTAAATGGTGCAACATTTGTGTTGTTGTTATTCTAATTACAGCAGAGCCTGGGATCAAACCCAGGCCTCAGGCAGACATCATCATAACGGCACCCTAATCCTTCAGCAGGAATCCCTGACAGAAGGCATTCTCCCTCTTAGTCTATGCGATGGTCACACTTAGCAAACGCAACCTTGATGGAGTGCTGTTATCCAACACAGTCTATCATTGCTTAGTATGTGATCCACCGAGCTCCACCACTGAACCTCAGCCCTGGCCCTCCACTGTAATTTGTGTTTTCCTCCTCTTTGGATCACTTTTCTCTTGCCCTGGGAATATAGTTTGTTTGTTTGCTTACTTATTTTGGCAGTGCTAGGGATCAAACTCGGGGCTTTGGTGGGAATATATACCTTAAGATAGCCTGTGATTTAGCGGGAAAATAGGATCAGATTTACAAACTGGAAGTCCCATGCCTATTTCTGTAAGCCTCCTGGAGTTGTGTGGCCCTGAGTCTAAATGTTCTCTCCTCAGCTAAGCCAGGAGGTACATGCTGTAATCCCAGTGACTTGGGATGCTGAGGCAGGAGGATCCCAAGTTCAAGGCCGTCCGGGCAATTACCTTTGTCTCAGAATAAGATTAAGAAGGCTCTGGATAGCCGGGTGTGGTGGCACACACACGCTTGTAATCCCTGCTCTTGGGAGGCTGAGACAGGAGGATCGCACGGGTTCGAAGCCAGGTTCAGCTACTTAGTGAGACCTTGTTTCCAAATAAAATATAAAATAGGTCTGGGAGTATAGCCCGGAGGTAGAAAGCCTCTGGGTTCTACCCCCAGTACCACCACCAAAAAAAAAAAAAAGAAGTTTCTGGATGTAATTTAGTGGTAGAGCACCTCAATCCTGGGTTCAATTCTCAAGACCAATAAATAAATAAAAAGAAATGGTCTCTTCTCAGTGTGACCAATCTCAACCTCCTTCCTGAGACTACCAACTACTCCCTACCCATATTCTCAATCCGTCTCACCCTCCAAGTTCCCTCTCTCTCCCCTCTCTCTCCTTCTTTTCCCTCCCTTTCTGTTCTTAGCTCTTATCCCTTCCAACACCTTACTAAACACACTTGTTTGCGTGCTGGTCCTTGTTGGTGTTCTGATGCACGGAGCCCTGTCTGAGCTATCTTTTGCGTTCACTGCTGTAGCCCCAGCACCAAGTGCTGGACGCACACATTGGTCACCATGCACCTTCATTAAAGGCATGAGCAACACATCATATAGCTCTTTGTCCAGTAAGCTAATTGATCAGAATAAAAGAATCCTGAAAGCTATTGATCTTGTAGTAGTTAAGATTATCCATGAGATTGGGCTGGGGTAGGGTGGTCATTTGAACTTGGCTCAGGTTTTGGAGATGGTTCTAGAATCTCAAGGTTAAGTGGCAATCAACCGCCATGCTGGAGGGCCCGAGAAAGCTGAGCCAGATCCTGGCTCTACCTCATCGCAGCACTGGGGCCTCTGCGCTCCAGGCTCCACCAACGCGGATGTCTCCCCTTGGGCTCAGAGCTGTCTGTGAGTTCTTTCATTGCAAGGAGAGGGCCCCGAGTGGGAGAAGGAGGCTTCCCTGGTCCTTTACTCTTTGCACACACATAGTACCTTCTTTGCTCTGAGTTTCCCCTGAGCCCCTGGCGCCAGCATTCCTCCTCACTGTCTTGAGTGGTAGCAGGTGCCCTGCCTTCCCCCCAAGACCCACTGGGCTGCTGGGGCCCCTCGAAGAGGTCCTTTGTCAGAATCGCAGAAGTGTGGTGCCCTTGGGCCACAACTTCCTCTTATCTCTTTTGGATGCAAGGATGGAAATGGGCTTCTTCTTCTTTAATAAAAACAAATTAAGGCAGAGTGACCTCTAAACAAGAGAAAGAGCCAGTGCTTTTCCCCAGAGGCACTCTTTCTCCCTCTTTTTTTCCTTTCTTTTTCAGTATTAGGGATAGAACACAGGGGCATTTTACTTCTGAGCTACACCTCCGGTTCTATTTCTTTTTTATTATTATTATTCTTTCTTTTGAAACAGGGTCTCACTGAGTTGCAGAAAGGGCCTCACTAAGTAGTGGACTGTCTTCAAACCATTATCCTCCTGTCTCAGCCTCCCAAATACTGGTATGATAAGCATGAGCCACCATGTGTGACTTCTTTCTACTTTAAAACAATTTTCTAAAAGCCAGGCATGGTGGCGCACTCTTGTAATCCCCGCACTTGGGAGGTGGAGACAGGAGGATTGCACAGGTTTGAAGTCAGCCTCTCTGGTTTAAGAGACCCTGTTTCTAAATAAAAATAATATAAAAATAGGTCTGGGAGTGTAGCCCGGAGATAGAAGAGTTTCCAGGAACCCCAGTATTACAAAAAAAAAAAAAAATTTTTTTTTTGAGAGGTGGGCATGGTGGCACAGGCTTATAATCCCAGTACTTGGGAGACCCCTGGAGAAACCAGGCCCAGTAAGACGCTGGGTTCTGGGCGGGGGTCGCGGGCGGGGCACGCCTAATGGGGCCCGGGTCGCGGGACTCTGGGCCCCTGCCGAACTGCGCATAGCACGCCAGACCCCTGGAGAAACCGGACCCAGTAAGACGCTGGGTTCTGGGCGGGGGTCGCGGGCTGGGCACGCCAGATGGGGCCCGGGTCGCGGGACTAACTGTGCGTAGCACGCCAGACCCCTGGAGAAACCAGACCCAGTAAGACGCTGGGTTCTGGGCTGGGGTCGCGGGCTGGGCACGCCAGATGGGGCCCGGGTCGCGGGACTCTGGGCCCCAGGCAGAACTGCGAGTAGCACGCCAGATCCCTGGAGAAACCAGGCCCAGTAAGACGCTGGGTTCTGGGCAGGGGTCCCGCGCGGCGCACAAAAGCCGGGGCCTGGGTCGCGGGACCCTGGGCCCCGGGCCGAACTGCGCGTAGCACGCCAGACCCCTGGAGAAACCGGACCCAGTAAGACGCTGGGTTCTGGGCGGGGGTCGCGGGCTGGGCACGCCAGATGGGGCCCGGGTCGCGGGACTCTGGGCCCCTGCCGAACTGCGCGTAGCACGCCAGACCCCTGGAGAAACCAGACCCAGTAAGACGCTGGGTTCTGGGCGGGGGTCGCGGGCTGGGCACGCCAGATGGGGCCCGGGTCGCGGGACTCTGGGCCCCAGACCGAACTGCGCATAGCACGCCAGACCCCTGGAGAAACCAGGCCAAGTAAGACGCTGGGTTCTGGGCTGGGGTCGCGGGCTGGGCACGCCAGATGGGGCCCGGGTCGCGGGACTCTGGGCCCCAGGCAGAACTGCGAGTAGCACGCCAGATCCCTGGAGAAACCAGGCCCAGTAAGACGCTGGGTTCTGGGCAGGGGTCGCGCGCGGCGCACAAAAGCCGGGGCCTGGGTCGCGGGACCCTGGGCCCCGGGCCGAACTGCGCGTAGCACGCCAGACCCCTGGAGAAACCAGACCCAGTAAGACGCTGGGTTCTGGGCAGGGGTCGCGGGCTGGGCACGCCAGATGGGGCCCGGGTCGCGGGACTCTGGGCCCCAGGCCGAACTGCAAGTAGCACGCCAGACCCCTGGAGAAACAAGGCCCAGTAAGACGCTGGGTTCTGGGCGGGGGTCGAGTACAGGGCACGCCAGCCGGGGCCTGGATCGCGGGACTCTGGGTCCCGGCCGAACTGCGAGTAGCACGCCAGACCCCTGGAGAAACCGGGCCCAGAACAGAAAAAGATAAAGAAAAATATCGGAGAGGTGGTAAGAAAGCCGTTATGGATGCCAGGACACTGGAGATGCAGACAAAACTTATCTAAATGCACTGGAACTTATGGAAAAATTCGCCGTGAAAGAGGACTGCTATTTCTCTATATTGTTAAGAACCTCAGACATCACATATAAGGAGAGAGTTTAGCGGAGACCAAGGAGAAATGCGGTGTTGAAAGAGTTCTTCGCGATGGTGGTAGAGACTTGTATTCAGGAGAAGCAGAAACCGGATCTTACCAACTTTATTTTTTTGGAGAAATTACACCAAATGTCGAATGCTACCATCACGCATGCTTAGGAACACTGGACAACATTCAGAGTGGAAAAAGAGCCTGGGAAGGATTTGAAACGGTGGAGGCAGTGGCAATGCCAGTGGCCAATATTCGGGGGAGGCAGAGATCTGATACATTACAACTGGAACCTTTGAAATACTAACCACAGAGACAGTGATCGGAACCTGCTGAGGGGTTAGGCGGGCGCCGGGGCCAGTGGCCGACATCGGAGCTTGCTGTGAGGCAGGGCCACTACTGAGGCCTCCGTGGCCGGGATTGGAACCTGCAGAGGGGTAAGACCGATGCTGGGGCCAGCGAGGCCGGCATTGGAGCCTGCCATGATGCAAGGCTTGTGCTAGGGCCTCCGAGGTCGGGTCCGGAACTCGCTGAGGGGTTAGGCCGGTGCTGGGGTCAGCGAGGCCGGCATCGGAGCCTGCCGTGAGGCAAGGCCAGTGTTGGGGCCCCCAAGGATGGGACCGGAGCCTGCTGAGGGGTTAGGCCGGTGCTGGGGCCAGCGAGGCTGGCATCAGAGCCTGCCATGAGGCAAGGCCGGTACTTGGGCCTCCGAGGCCAGGATAAGAGCCTGCCGAGGGGTTAGGCCGGTGCTGGGGCCTCCGAGGCCAGGAAAAGAGCCTGCTGAGGGGTTAGGCCGGTGCTGGGGCCAGCGAGGCCGGCATCGGAGCCTGCCTTGAGGCAAGGCCGGTACTGGGGCCTCGAGGCCAGGATAAGAGCCTGCCGAGGGGTTAGGCCAGTGCTGGGGCCAGCGAGGCCGGCATCGGAGCCTGCCGTGAGGCAAGGCCGGTACTGGGGCCTCCGAGGCCAGGATAAGAGCTTGCCGAGGGGTTAGGCCGGTGCTGGGGCCAGCGAGGCCGGCATCGGAGCCTGCCTTGAGGCATGACCAGTGCTGGGGCCTCCGAGGTCGGGATCGGAGCCTGCTGAGGGGTTAGGCCGGTGCTGGGGCCAGCGAGGCCGGCATCGGAGCCTGCCGTGAGGCAAGGCCGGTACTGGGGCCTCCGAGGCCAGGATAAGAGCCTGCCAAGGGGCTAGGCCGGTGCTGGGGCCAGCGAGGCCGGCATCGGAGCCTGCCTTGAGGCATGACCAGTGCTGGGGCCTCCAAGGCCGGGATCGGAGCCTGCCGAGGGGTTAGGCCGCTGCTGGGGCCAGCGAGGCCGGCATCGGAGCCTGCCGTGAGGCAAGGCTGGTACTGGGGCCTCCGAGGCCAGGATAAGAGCCTGCCGAGGGGTTAGGCCAGTGCTGGGGCCAGTGAGGCCGGCATCGGAGCCTGCCTTGAGGCAAGGCCGGTACTGGGGCCTCTAGGCCAGGATAAGAGCCTGCCGAGGGGTTAGGCCGGTGCTGGGGCCAGTGAGGCCGGCATCGGAGCCTGCCGTGAGGCAAGGCCAGTACTGGGGCCTCCGAGGCCAGGACAAGAGCCTGCCGAGGGGTTAGGCCGGTGCTGGGGCCAGCGAGGCCGGCATCGGAGCCTGCCGTGAGGCAAGGCCGGTACTGGGGCCTCCGAGGCCAGGATAAGAGCTTGCCGAGGGGTTAGGCCGGTGCTGGAGCCAACGAGGCCGGCAGCGGAGCCTCCCGTGAGGCATGACCAGTGCTGGGGCCTCCGAGGCCGGGATCGGAGCATGCCGAGGGGTTAGGCCGGTGCTGGGGCCAGCGAGGCCGGCATCGGAGCCTGCCGTGAGGCAAGGCCAGTACTGGGGCCTCCGAGGCCAGGATAAGAGCCTGCCAAGGGGTTAGGCCGGTGCTGGGGCCAGCGAGGCCGGTATCGGAGCCTGCCGTGAGGCAAGGCCGGTACTGGGGCCTCCGAGGCCAGGACAAGAGCCTGCCGAGGGTTTAGGCCGGTGCTGGGGCCAGCGAGGCCGGCATCGGAGCCTGCCTTGAGGCAAGGCCGGTACTGGGGCCTCTGAGGCCGGGATCGGAGCCTGCCGAGGGGTTAGGCCGCTGCTGGGGCCAGTGAGGCCGGCATCGGAGCCTGCCGTGAGGCAAGGCCGGTACTGGTGCCTCCGAGGCCAGGATAAGAGCCTGCTGAGGGGTTAGGCCGGTGCTGGGGCCAGCGAGGCCGGCATCGGAGCCTGCCTTGAGGCAAGGCCGGTACTGGGGCCTCCGAGGCCAGGATAAGAGCTTGCCGAGAGGTTAGGCCGGTGCTGGGGCCAACGAGGCCGGCATCGGAGCCTGCCGTGAGGCATGACCAGTCCTGGGGCCTCCGAGGCCGGGATCGGAGCATGCCGAGGGGTTAGGCCGGTGCTGGGGCCAGCGAGGCCGGCATCGGAGCCTGCCGTGAGGCAAGGCCGGTACTGGGGCCTCCGAGGCCAGGATAAGAGCCTGCCGTGAGGCAAGGCCGGTACTGGGGCCTCCGAGGCCAGGATAAGAGCCTGCCGAGGGGTTAGGCCGGTGCTGGGGCCAGTGAGGCCGGCATCGGAGCCTGCCATGAGGCAAGGCCGGTACTGGGGCCTCTGAGGCCAGGATAAGAGCCTGTCAAGGGGTTAGGCCGGTGCTGGGGCCAGTGAGGCCGGCATCGGAGCCTGCCTTGAGGCATTACCAGTGCTGGGGCCTCCGAGACCGGGATTGGAATCCTGCCAAGGGGTTAGACCGGTGCAGGGGCCAATGGTCAGCATCGGAGCCTGGCGTTAGGCAAGTTCACTCCTGCGGCCTCCAAGGTCGGGACCAAAGCCAGCTTAGGGGTTTGACCGGTTCAGGGGCCAGCGAGACCAGAACTGGGTCCTCCCATGAGGCAAGGCCGCTGCGTGAGCCAGCGAGGTCTGGATCAGTCCACTGAGTAGCCAGGCCACTACTGGGACCATCAAGAGTGGGATTGGTACTTGCAACGCAGCATGCACAGAGAAATATCGCAGAAAATATAAATCAGACGCTTCTCTTAATCAGCAATAACTAGGAGGAAAAGGGCAACAGGAAGAGGTTGAGCTATAGAAAGGGCCCTATAGTGAAGCAACTAATGTGATCAATCAGAGGGTATGTAATACTGGAGGACGGAGCCTCTTTAAAATGCAGGAGGTACATAAACAAATGTATCAAAGTAAATCACCAAAGAAGTGTGGGATGGAGGGAGGGGGAGGGAATGGGACGGGGGCTGGAGGAGGGCTAATTGGATGATGTGTGCTTGTATATCCTCTCAAGTCTTGTACTCCAATGTGATTGATATATGACTACAATGCACCAATTTAAAAAATAAATTAATTAAAAAAAATAAAATAAAATATATCATACATACTTTAAAAAAAAAAAAATAATCCCAGTACTTGGGAGGCTGAGATGGGAGGATTGTAGGTTCACGGCCAGCCTCAGCAACTTTGTGCTGTTTTAAAATAAATAGAAGTAAGCCGGGCTTGGTGGCACACACTTGTAATCCCCGCGCTTGGGAGGCAGAGACAGGAGGATCGTGCAGGTTCAAAGCCAGCCGCACATGCTGGCTTAGGAGACCCTGTTCCCAAATAAAAATGTAAAAATAGGTCCGGGAGTATAGCCCGGAGGTAGAAGGGCTTCCAGGAACCCCAGTACCACCAAAAAAAAAATTTTTTTTAAATAAATAAATAGATAAAAGTAGCCAGGTGTGGTGGCATATACTTGTAATCACAGTAGTTGTGAGGCTGAGACAGGAGGATCTCAGATTCGAGACAGCCTCAGCAAGTAGGGAGACTCTCATCAACCTAGCCAGGTCAGGTCCTGTTTTCAAATAAAAATAAAAATAAAATAGGTCTGGGGGTGTAGATTGAGGTAAAATGCCCTTGGGTTAAAAAAATAAATGAATAAATAAATAAAAGTAGAGCAGGGGGTGTAATTCAGAGGTAGGATGCCCCTGGGCTCAATCACCAGTAAAACACACACACACACACACACACACACACACACACACTGAAATAGGGTCTCACTAATTTGGTAAGGGTCTTACTAATTTGCTGAGTCTATCTCGAATCTGGAATTCTCCTGTTTCAGCCTCCCAAGTCCTGTGCCTGGTTTGAGAGCGTGCTACTGTGGTGGGTGCGGGTGTGTTTGTCTCTGACTTAGTGTGTGGCCTCTCCTATTTGGGACACATGGAGACCTCAGGACCCCTTGCCTGAGAATAAAAGACAGCGAGGCTGTTCCCCACACAAGCTTCGGGCGGGCACAAGTAAGTGGCTGTGTGTGTGTTCACGGCAGCTTGCTGCCGCCCAGTCCCCTCCACAAGTTCTTGGTCCCTCCAGTCGAGAGCTTTCTTTTTTCGTCTGGTTGGGAGAGAATATTCATCTCACGTGGTTCTTACAATGAATAGGGGTAATATAAGGAAAGGCTCGGACAGAGTCGGCGTTCGTAACAGTGATAATAGTATCATAGCAGCCGCCGTTTATCAAGCAGGTCTCTGCAGAGCGCGCTGCCTCCGCAGTCTCCCTGCATGCTCCCAGCAACCTGCTCCCTACAGGCTGCTCTGAGTTCTACTTTGCAAGTGTGGAAACTGAGTCTTAAAGGAACGTGTCTCGCCGGGTGTGGTGGCGCACGCTTGTAATCCCAGCATTTGGGAGGCTGAGACAGGAGGATTGTGGTTCGCGGACAGCCTCGGCTACTTAATGAGACTCTGCAACTCAGTGAGACCCTGTTTCAAAACAAAAAATAAAAAAATAGGGCAGGGAGTATAGCTTGGAGGTTGAATGTCCCTGGTTCCATCTCCACACCCTCAAAAAAAAAAAAAAAGTTAAAAAAAAAAAGGAATGTGTCTCTAAGTGGTACAGAGAGAAAGTAGAAAGAATTCTGGCCAAGGGCTAGCTTCGTGACTCAGTAACTGAATCCTTAAATGTGTGTGTGTGTGTGTGTGTGTGTGTGTGTGTGTGTGTGTGTGTTACTAGCGATTGAGCCCAGGGGCCTTCTACCTCTGTGCTACACCCCCAGCCCTATTTTAATCTATATTTTTGGCACTGGGGATCGAACCCAGGACATTCTACTTCTGAGCTACACCCTCTGCCCTATTTTATTTTTTATTTTGAAACAGAATTGCACTAAGTTGCTGAAGGCCTCTCTAAACAGCTGAGGCTGACCTCGAATCTGTGATCCTTCTGTCTCAGCCTCCCAAGTACTGCAATTATAAGTGTGAGCCACCACGCCTAGCTCCAAGTTCTAATTTCCTTCCTTCCTTCCTTCCTTCCTTCCTTCCTTCCTTCCTTCCTTCCTTCCTTCTTTTCTTTTCTTTTCTTTTTATGGTACTGGGGATGGAACCCAGGGGCATTCTACCTCCGAGCTACACCCCCAGCCCTAGATTTTATTCTTTATTTTTTGAAAGAGGGTTTTGCTGAGTTGCAAAGGGCCTCACTAAGTAGCTGAAGCTGTCCGCAAACCACTACCCTCCTGTCTTAGCCTCCCAAATGCTGGGATAACAAATGTGTGCCACCATGTCCAGCTCTCTGTATTTTTCGCTTTGAAACAGGGTCTCTCTAGGATTCTGAGCATCTCACTACACTGCTGAAGCTGTCCTTGAACCCGCGATCCTCCTGTCTCAGCCTCCCAAGTACTGGCATTACAGGTGTGTGCCACCATGCCCAGCTTGCCTTCTCATTTCATTTAGCTTCAGCTCAAAGCTTTATTTATTGACAAGGCCTTCTCTGACAGCTCTGTTTAAAACAGCCCACCCCTTCATCCTCATCTGACCTCATTTAGCACTAATGCACGTGTTAACATGCTACATACTACACGCTTCTCCTCGGAGGCTGCCCACCAGAGTGTGAGACCCACGAGGGTGGGGCTGCCTTGAGCCTCTGCTTGTCTCCTCTGTAAAGTATGTGTGTGTGTGTGTGTGTGTGTGTGTGTGTGTGTCTGTGTGTGTGTGTGTGTGTGAGAGAGAGAGAGAGAGAGACAGACAGACAGACAGACAGACAGACAGAGGATTGTACCAGTGGTAGTCTACACTGAACTACATCCTCAGCCCTTTTTTTTTATTATATGTATGTATGTATGTATGTATGTATGTACGTATGTATTTGTGGTACTGGAGATGAAACCCAGGGGCATTCTATCTCTGATCTACACCCCCAGCCCTATTTTTCATTCTTTATTTGGAAACAGGGTCTTACTAAGTTGCAAAGGGCCTTGCTAAGTAGCTGAGGCTGTCCCCGAACCGCGATTCTCCTGCCTCAACCTCCCCAATGCTGGGATTACAATTGTGAGCCATCATGCCCCGCTTTTTATTGTTTCTTTTTTTATTTTTATTTTTTGTGGCACTGGGGTTCCTGGAAGCCCTTCTACCTCGGGGCTACACTCCCAGACCTATTTTGTATTTTTTTTATTTGGAAACAGGGTCTTTTAAACCAGCGAGGCTGGCTTCGAACCAGCACAATCTTCCTGTCTCCGCCTCCCAAGCCCGGGGATTACAAGCGTGCGCCACCACGCCCGGCTTTATTGTTTATTTTTAAGAGGGGGTCTCTCTCTGTCACCCAGGCGCTTACCTCAAACTTGCAATCCTCCAGCTTCAACCTCCCGAGTGGCTGGGATCACAGGCTGCACCATTGCACTCGGCTCTTCCGTAAATATTTGTAGCAAGCGATGCTTGAATCAACAGAGGAGCTGACTCCACTCTTCAAAGCATCAGAGCAAACAGGCAGGGCCAGTTTCTTGATCTGTAGGGCATTTTAGTGCTGGTTCCTCGTCCCAGCCTCTCTGTTTAGGTTTCTGGAACAGGAAGGCAATACTGTATTTGTGTATCGATTGCTTCTCTCAAAGAGTGTTTTGGTTTTGATGTTCTAGGACATCTCTGATCTCTGATGGGTCACCAGGTCCCTTTGGTTACCTGCCTAATTAGCAGTGACTCATTTCCTTCCCTCCCAGCAACCCCTTGTAGTTACCAACTAATGCAAATGTATTAAGTTTCTGCTGTGAGCCTAACACTGTGCTGACTGACGGCTGTGGATACTTCAGAGAAGAGAATTGCAGCCTAGAGCAGGGTAGGTGCAAGTGTGGTCCAGTGGTTACGGTGGAAGTTTCATCCGACAGGAAGTTTGGGTTCAAACTCTGTTTCTCCTACAGACTAGCCCTGCGACTCGTACAAATCACTTCTATTCTCTATGCCCCAGTTTCTCTATCTATTAAATGGGGATAACCGTAGTCCCCACTACAGAGGGTACCAGGAATTTCTTGTGGTCACTCCCAGATCTGTGCTCAGCTTGGGGCTAGTAGCAGATGGATGGACTTTAGTTATTCTTGTTGAATCGTACTATGGAGAGGTGATGTGTCAGGGAAAAGTGAAATCGTTTGTGGCTTGAATGACTCACACCTGTGTGCAGGGCACACCTGGAATAAAAGAACATGTGCTTCAGAGATGTGCTCCCCAGGCTGGCAGTGCCCACTGCACCCTGACAGCTGCGAGGACTCCAGCAGGCGATGGGACTTGTGTGCATCCTAGTTTCTTCATTTGCTGATCATAGGCCTACATCTGTGCTTATTGGAATACACAAGAAGAGAGGAGTCAACAGTCACAGGTGGCTGGTTCCCTCAGGACTCCTCACAAGAAGGCGGAGACTGTGCCATGGGCTCATCCAAGAAACTCTTTACAGTGACAGGGATTCCAAGTTGTTGTTGTTGTTGTTGTTGTTGTTGTTGTTTTCCAGTACTGGAGATTGAACCCAGGAGAATTTTACCTCTGAGCTACACTCCAGCCCTACTTTTCAATTCTTTTTTTTTTTTTTTTTTTAACAGGGTCCCACTAGGTTGCAGAGGGCTTCACTAAGCAGCTGAGGCTGGCCACAAACCTGCGATCCTCTTGTCTCAGTCCCTTAAGTACTGGGAGTACAAGCATGCACCACCATGCCTAGCTTAGATTCCATTTTTTATTTAAAAAGATAAGTAAAAAAATTGCTTGGTTAAAATAAGAAAAAAGTCTGAGGATGACAATTTGGTCAAGGAATATGTTGACTTTAGCACCAGGATGAGCCTCATCTTAAAGTTGATGTCCTAGAACCCCAGACACCTCACCTCGGAAGGAGCTGGGGGTATTGAGCTTGCAGAAGCCCCTCTATCTATTCCAACCCCCTCGAGAAGGCTGCTTCCCCGCTGGAACGCATCCAGGACGCCGTTCACCATCGCAGGAGGAGCACAGTTTTGCTTTTTGCCAGCTTAGCTCTAAGTTTGGTCCCATTTCTTCCTGCATCTGATTTCTCCTGTCTCTGGTGAAGCACATCTCCCTGCACCCCTCTGTGACTTGGCACAACTGGATTTCAATGATTATCTACTGAGCAGAATACCTGACGGTCTTGGGTAATAGGTCCATGTTCAGGAAGATCAATACTCGTTGCAGTTTAAGTTAGGAAGAAAAGGAAGGATAAAGCAGGAGGAGGAGGAGGAGGAGGGGAGAAGTGAAGTTCACCAAACACCCACCTAGGGTGACTTAATAGAAAGGCCTGCTATGTGGAAAGGTGGGGCCAGTGAAGAGCATTGGCACTGATAACAGCCATAATATATGTTTTAACTAGAAGATATTTCTCAATATCACATCTTGACTCCAGCTCATTTCATCCACACCATAGAGCATTCTACCCTGCCCTGAGTGGCACTACATCCAGAAAAGCCTGCAAATTGGTTTTGTCTTTCAGCTCCCGTGATCATTGTTAAGAACCACATTCACGAGCTGTGCGTGTAAACGAACATGACTGATGCCTCCGTCAGAGCAACAGACGAGGTGAGGCGAAGTCAGGATTCAGGGACTGCGGGGCCAGGACACACAGTCTGAGAAGGGTCCCAACTTGGGACCCTGTCATCCCATGTCCTTGCCTGTCTCCATGGCCTTCTGTAGATATGGGTCTTTAAAGTCCACCTTGGAGCGTTTCTTTTTCACCCGAAGCTTCTACCGTTGACATGTTCTTGAGAATTACCTTCAGAACCTGCAGTGTTTTTTTTTTTTAATTTCAGTATATCTTTGAGGATGGCAAATTTGATTTGTTGAAGATAGGTTTCATTTTTGGAAGTCAACATGCAGCTGGGCCTGGTGTTGCAATACTTGGGAGGCTGAAACAGGACGATGGAAGGTTTGAGGCCAGGCCCTGGCAGTTTAGTGTGGCACTTAGCAACTTCACGAGACCTTGTTTTGAAATAAAATATAAATTAGGGTCGAGGATGTAACATGGAGGTAGAATGTACTTGGTTCAATTCCTACCACTGCAAAGAAAAAAGAAAAAAAAAGAAACGAACACACACTGTTTGTGGTCAAATAGACAGGTCATGTGACACTATTCAGGGCCAAAAGGAGACTTGTAAATTGGCCTTGAAAGCGATCTTTAAGAAGCAAAATTGCACAATGTATTTTGAGCTACATCAACACTTTTCAGCCTGGAGTATGCTCTCGGAAGGGAGCACTCTGAAAGCAATGCTTGTTCTACTATGAAAGCTCTAGAGTTTATCCTAGCAATCTCCTGATAACTCTCTAGTTAAACTTTGTATTATCGAGTTATAGTAAATAGAAATCATATAACTTATCTCCAACCCTTTTGCTTAAAGATTGGAAGTCTGGAGAGATTACATAAGAATAACATATTACAAAACACAGACAAATTTGCTTTATGATTCCAAGAGTTGACCCTTTCCGAGAAACCGAATGGAACCCAAACATTGTGAGTTCCCTCTCAACCTCCCAAACATCTCAATTTCTCTTCAGATTTGAATCAAATATTTAATCTTGGGGGAAACCTGAGGTAAAGCACCCTTAATGAATCATCTCAACCAAAGCCTTAGCAAAAACACCCCGAAGGTTGCTAGAAACAGCACAGAAGAGGGTCCTTCCAACAGTGTACACTTCTGATCTGGAAAGTTTTAGTTGGCAGAGAACTGAAGAAAGAACCGAAGGCCTTGCCATCCACCCAGTAACCTCTTAAGCCAGTTCCAAGAATCCAGACTTGGTTTCTATTGCGGTCATGCTGCCTGGGCCAAAGGTTGAAGAACAGAACTCTTCAGTTTCCTTCTTCACGCTCAGCCTGACGTTGCTCCTAATCCCTTCGGATCCCTACTTACCCATTTCCAGGTCCTTTTTGCTTCCATCTTGCCAGTGATGAGAAAGAAGCCCATAACTTCAGGCCCATGTCCCATCCCGTTGGTGACTTCCTGATGGCCTGACCTCCAGGAGGAAGGCCTCCAGCTGTGTTTCTCAGGCACCTGGGTTTCCAGGAAAATCTTTTGTATACACTTTCAAAGAACGGCAGCTTCTCCCCTCTCTTCTTAGTCTGTACACTGGAGGTTTGAGCGCAAATTCACACTTCCTGGTGATTGTTTGATAGCAGTGCTATTACTAATTGTTTTATGGCTTTATAACTATGTATGATGGCTCAGAACCGGTTCTCAGACAAGATCAAGGAATCCTGGGCCTTCAGGATTCTGAGACAGAGTGTTAGCTTTGGAGTTAGAGAGGAGTGACCAAGGAAGGTCCAAAGGTTTCTGCTTGAAAGGAAAGAGGAAGGGAACAGCCCCCCCGTGAGCACCATACCGTGGGCCACACTGTCCTTCTGTCAAGTGATTGTCTTTGTTACTCTATTCAACCCACTGCTCTAAGAAGTCAGGGCTATGGGCTCCTTCTCAGCCAATCAGGAAATGAAGATTAAAAGAAGTTAGAGAACTTTGTGCAGTCCTCCTGGCTCAGGCCCCCGTACTGGGATTGAGGCCACAGAACCAGGGAGAGGCAGGGCCCCCGCTGAGGCTGGCAAGTGAGGGTCGGAGAGGGCGGGAGGGAGCTGGGTGGCGGGAGTGAAGACAGAGGAACTAGTTAATATGCAGCTCATCCCTAAAACCCACTGACCGGGTGTACATATTAGGGGCGTCAGCCATGCTGAGGCAGAGGCTGCACAGAGAGACGTACCTGACCTCTCTACCTTGACCTCCCACGATGGATCAGCACAGTCCACATCCTCGCTTCCTAGCTGGGTGACTTTGGGCAAATGACTCGACTTCCCCGATCTCTAGTTTCCTCATCTGTTGAAGAGGATGATAAGAAGAACACCTACCTGGATTGTGATGAGCTCTTCCTTTTGTGCATGAATTGAATTCTGTGGCCTAAAGCCTAGTGTGGCTTTGGGGCTATCTTCCCTTGCCAGCCAACAGTGTAGACTTGTGAAAGTTCACACTGTACCTGATCCTGTGGCAGGGGGTGCGTGTGTGTGTGCTGAGCACCCCTGAAGTGGTGCTGAGGAGAAACTGAATCACCCTGACTACTGATTCTCCCTGATACGCAAAGTTCATCCTGGGCATCTCTGCCACCCCCCCCACACACACACACGGTGTCTCACCCGACCCTGATGGCTCTGGGACCTTGCCCTGGCCTTTGCTCGCTCATGAAGCTTCCTCCCCGGGAACGCCCTCTGTCTTCTCCTTGTGTGCCCTGATGCCCTTTCAAGCCCCAGCGTGGGCTCTGCTTCCTCCAGAAGCTCCCCATGATGTCCTTGAAACAGGAGGTACCCTTGTCTGCTCCTGGTTCCGCCACCTCACGGTGTTCCCTCCTGGGTCAAGACACATCATAGCATGCCTGTTTAATTGTTTGTTTCCCCTTCTGGATGTGACCCTGGGGGGCTGGGCAGGGCTCAGATCTCCCATTCATTCCTGTAGCCCTCCTGCTTAGGGGGCCAGGCTCCTGCTTAGGGGGCCAGGCTCACAGCTGGTACCCAGGAAGTGTTTGTTGAGTAATGAACAAATTTCAAGCTGGGCAGGGCAGGCCTTGGGGTCTGCTCAGTAGATAGGGTGTAGAATACTGTAGCACTTTGGGGAGAAGAAAAATGAACCAGAGGGCCCCTGTGTGCCTGCTTGTCCACACACCCCAACACAGCACTCTTTCTGCCCTCTAACAGGTTTTGGGGGGTATTGGGGATTTAACTGAGGGGCACTCTACCACTATGCTGCCCTAGATCTGTTTTTTGTTTTTGTTTTTGTTTTTGTGGTACTGGAGATGGAACCCAGGGGCATTCAACCTCCGAGCTACACTCCCAGCCCTATTTTTTATTCTTTATTTTTAAACAAGGTCTCACTGAGTTGCAAAGGGCATCACTAAGTAGCTGAGGCTGTCCTCGAACTGCGATTCTCCTGTCTCAGCCTCCCAAATGCTGGGATTACAAGCGTGCACCACCACGCCTGGCTATTTTTTTATTTTTGAAACAGAGTCTCTCTCAGTAGCAGGAGGGACTTGCTAAGTCGCAGAGGCTGGCCTCCAACCTGTCATCTTCCTGATTCAGTCTCCCAAGGACTGCAGTTATGGGCATGCATGGCCATATCTGGCCAACAGGTGGTTTTAAGTAAACTTTAAGTCCTTTCAGAGCACTGAGCTGCAGGAGTAGTTTGCTTAGTTGGGGTCCCCAAGCCCTGGCCACTATGAGCATCAGGGTTTGAAGTGGGCATGTTTGGCTACAAAAATCCGTGGGAGCTCCCCCAGAAAAGAAGGTGAGCTGGTCTCGGGGCTCTGGGTGGAATGACAATGGGGACAGAATTTCATGGAAAGCTAAGAACAGAAGTACAACCCGGGCAGATTCCTAAGAAGCACCAGAGACCTCTTGCACCAGAAATTCATGGCTCTTCACTTTCGGGTTTTGCCATCAATGTGATGGTGTCTCATGAAGGACAAGAGAGGTGAGGAGTTGGCGTGGCTCACGTGGTGCCAGATGCAGATCACAGATCTCAGGTTAGCCACAGATTGACTATCCTGATTAGGGCCCATTCCAAGTCTAGTTTGTTGGGGCTGGTGGGGGGTGTACAGACGCAGGGCTATGATATATAGGACATGGTCTTCCAAGCAGGCAGGAGCTGAGGTTTGGTGGGCCTGGGCCACATGCCAAGAACAGTCTCCTAGGCCAAGGAGACCTCCAACTCAGTTCCCCATGCCAGGACCCTCTCAAAAAGAGGCAAAGGGCTGGGCGTGGTGGTGCACACACTTGTAATCCCAGCGCTTGGGAGGCTGAGACAGGAGGATCGCACAGGTTTGAAGCCAGCCTCAGCTACTTAGTGAGGCTCTCAGCAACTTAGCGAGACCCTGTTTCCAAATAAAATAGAACATAAGTCTGGGAGTATAGCCCAGAGGTAGAAAAGCCCCTGGGTTCCACCCTAGTACCATAAAGAGAGAGAGAGAGAGAGAGAGAGAGAGAGAGAGAGAGAGAGAGAGAGAACCATGCCAAGTTCCCTGACATGTCCCCTGTCTCACATCATAAACCTGGGACTGTAATATTTATCACCTTGCTGCAGACAGGGTGTCAGGATGAAAAAGAAATAATAATTCTAAATCTTACACAAGGGCTTTGGAGATCAATGGGGGTAATTTATATGAAATGATTTTGGTCCTCTGGAAAACAAAGTATGGCATAAATTTAGGCTTTTGCACTGGATGGACCTTTATGCCAATAACTCACACCAGTTAATGAAAAACTCCTTGGCTGTGTAGACTGCAGGCTGCTGTCTGGGTTAAGAATAGGTTTTTGTGGGGTGTGGGTACTGGAGGTCGAATGCAGGGGCACTCTACCTCCAAGCCATACCCCCGGGGTTCTGTTACTCTAGCAAATCCTCAGAACACGATTTGGTTGAAAGTATGTGCGGATGCTCACCTGCCCTCACAGAATGCATCCCCACACCCATCCCATCTGCCAGAGTCCTCTCGAAATAACAGCTGCTTTATCATCAGTCTGTCCTGCTGACGGGGACAGTCAATCCGTCAGCACCCTGAGGTTGGATGTCTATGTCCTTGTCCACCAACCACACAGAGAATTACCATTACCGAACACCTTCATTTTGCCAGGATTTGAAATTCTTCAAAAGAATCATGTATGCGCATGCTCGTGCAGTGTTGAACCCCATCCGATCAAGACTTCGCCGGCCCTGCTCCAGTGAAATGCCCTTGTGGAAGCCATCACTGGTCTCTGCGACCCTGCAGTCAATGGCTGATCCCTCTCTGCACCCGATTCAAACTGGCAGCAGTATTGGATACCACTTATCATCCCCCAGAGACACGGCCCAGCTGGCTCCCAGAACACCATCCCTACCATGGTCTGCCTACCAGGCACAGCTGCGGGGTGCCGCTTGCATCTGCCAGGGTTTGGAGAACTACAGACCAAATACAGCCTGCATCTGTTTGTGGAGATAAAGCTTTACTGGCGCCCAGCCATGTCCATTGGCCGATTTCCTCCTATGATAGGGAGTCAAGGGCAGCAGCAGTGACCACGTGGCTCACGGGGCCGAAAATGTCTAGGATGCGTGGAAAACATCCGTGGACCCTCGGCACAGGTGCCATGGTGACCTGGGTTTCCTGCTACCCCAGCGGCCATTCCCTCTAGTCTCCTTTGCTTCTCATCACCCTGCTTGCTAATCCTGCAGTCCTGGAACTCTTCCCTTCTCCATCTGGTCCTGGGGGTGGGGGACACACATCCAAATCCTCAGGTCTCAAACCGGGTGTGGTGGTGCACGCTTGTAATCCCCGCGCTTGGGAGGCTGAGGCAGGAGGATAGCACAGGTTCGAAGCCAGCCTCAGCTACTTAGTGAGGCTCCCAGCAACTTAGCGAGACCCTGTTTCCAAATAAAATATAAAATAGGTCTGGGAGTATAGCCTGGAGGTAGAAAAGCCCCTGGGCTTCACCCCCAGTACCACACACACACACACACACACACACACACACACACATTAAATCCACAGGTCTCAAAGGTTCTCCACAAAACTCTAGGTGCGTGAATCCAACTGTCGACCCCAATGTCTCCATTAGGACGTGCAACAGATATCATCAACTCAACACGACCCACACCGAGGTCAGATCTCACGTTCCTCCCTGCAGACCTGCTCTTTCCTGCGCTTCAGTCAGTGGCAGCTTCATCCTTCCAGGTGGGATACTCCTTGACGCATTATGAGGAAACACCCCCGGAAACTCACTAGAAGCTGAAAATATTATAAGTCAAAAATACACTCAGAAGCCAGGTGGCTTGGTGCACACTTGTAATCCCACTACTTGGGAGGCTGATATAAAGGGATCACAGGTTCGCAGCTAGCCTAGGCTACTTAGTGATGCTCTCTGCAACTTAGGGAGACCCTGTTTCAAAAAATAAAGAATGATCTGGGCGTGGTGGCGCACTCTTGTAATCCCGGCATTTGGGAGGCTGAGACCGGAGGATCAAGGTTCGCAGCCAGCCTCAGCTACTTATGAGGCCCTCCGCAACTTAATGAGATCCTGTTTCAAAATAAAGAATAAAAATTAAGGCAGGAGGTGTAGCTTGGGGGTAGAATGCCCCTGGGTTCTATCCCCAGACCTGCAAAAAAAAAAAAAAAAAGAAGGAAGGAAGGAAGGAAGGAAGGAAAGAAAACACTAGTTCAGGGGTAAAATGCCCCTGGGTTCAATCTCCAATACCATGCAAAAAAAAAAAAAAATTCACTTAGGGCCAGGCATAGTGATGCACGCCTGTAATTCTAATGCTTAAGAGTCTGAGACAAAAGGATCGCAGGTTTGAGGCCAGCTTTGGCAACTTAGTGAGAACCTGTTTAAAAATAAAAAATAAAATAGGGCTGGGAGTACAGCTCAGAGGTAGAGTGCCCCTAGATTCAGTCCCCAGTACCACCCCTACAATACCACACACACACACACACACACACACACACACACACACACACACACTGCATTTAGATTAACCTACAAACACTAGTCTACAGTTGGGAAAAATCATCTAATACATCTAAGCCTAATTTATAATTAAGTATTAGCAACCCCTCTCTTTATTTATTTATTTTTTTTAAGATTCACTTATTTTGCCAGGGCAGGGGAGGGGTACTGGGGATGAATCCAGAGGCATTCTACCTCCAGAAGACAACCCTAACCCATTTATTTATTATTAATTAATTAATTTATTTATTTTTGCAGTACTAGGGATTGAACCCAAGACATTCTACCTCTATTCTTTATTCTTGATTTTGAAACAGGGTCTCACTAAGCCCTCACTAAGTAGCTGAAGCTGGTTGTGAACCTGCGATCCTCCTGTCCTCAGCCTCCCAAGTACTGGGATTACAAGTGTGCACCACCATGTTTGGCGTACTGTTTTATTTTTAATTTTGAAACAGGGTCTTGCTAAGTTGTTGAGGCTGGCCTCAAGCCTGTGATCCTCCTTTGTCAGCCTCCCACTTAGTATGTCTTATCATTTATTGCATACTGTACTGAAAGTGAAAAGTAGACTGGTTGTATGTGTTCTCTCTTGGACTATTGTAAAGTTAAAAAAAATTTATGTCAGATCGGTGTAAGCTGAGGACTGCTTCATGTTAGGGTCATCCTCGACTCTTCTCTTACCCACAGCTAATCTGCCAACATATCTTGTTGGTCCTGCCTGCAAAATACACCCTTCACATGTAGACAGCCATCGTCTCTTTCCCGGATTGTTTTCATGGCCTCTAATTGGTTTTTCTGTTTCTATTCCTGCCTCATCTACCTCTTCTCTTTGCAGCTGACGGTGGACACTGCAGTCCGTTCAAAAACCTAAGCCAGCAGATCTTTTGCTTTTCCAGCTCAGGGTAAAAGTCCAGCTCTTTTCTGCTCCCTCCTATCTAAATATTTCTTTATTTTTCTTTTCTTGGTGAGACTGGAGATTAAACCCGGGGGCAGTCTATCTCTGAGCTATACCCTCTGCCCTTTTTATTTTTTATTTTTTTGAAACAAGGTCTCACTAATTTGCTGAGAGTCTGGTCACTGGCAGAGGCTGTCCTGGAACCTGTGACCCTCCTGTCTCAGGTGTGTACTGAGATCACAGGCATGCGCTGCCAAAGCCGACTCCAATTACCTCTCGCACTCAATCTCCTCCTCATCCCACCGGGTTTGCTCAGTTCCAGCTAGACGGGTCTCCCTGTTCTTTGCCTATCACAGCAGATTCTTGCTTTAGGACCTTTGTTCTCACTCTTCCGTCAGAAATCCTCTTCCCCCGGGTGTTCAGGACTCACTGCTTATTGGGAGCCCCTCCCCTGACCCCCTAAATACAACAGCAGCCTCCCTTCACCTTCCCCGCCCCTCTCACCACCATCCCTTCTATTCTGCCTTTGTTAATGTGTTTAAACAAAGTTTATGGGCTCCCCTCAACTATAAACTCCATGAAGTCAGACCTTTGTTTTATTCATTTTATATTCCCATTAGCTAACATAGGGCTTGGCAGAGAATAAATGCTCAATAAATATTTAACTATCTTCTCCTCCTGCTATTTCTGTGCACCCTGTTTTAGAGTTGAGAAGCTGGAGCCTCCTTGGAGAGGTTGAGGCCCTTGTATAAGGCCAAATGGAGGTGGTGGCCCGTAGACTTGGCATTTGTGCCTGGAGTTATTTGACTCCAAATCCAGTGCTCATTCCACAGCTCTGTGTTGTTCTCGGTGTCTGATAATGGCTGAGGATTATTCTGCAGAAGGGCAGTTGCTGCCCAGCGGTAGCAGGTTCTGGGATCTGCTGATAACTTCCTGGGCTTGGGTATTTTCATCTTATTTTGCTCAAATCACCCTGGGGATTTTAGATGCCAGTGTGTTCTGAGTTTGTCCTCTCCTGTATCAAGTAGAGCTCTCCTAGATTTGTCCTTGAACAAAATTCCCATTGACCTACACAATCTTTAACCATTTCTTCCCCAGTGACCCACAGCATTTTTTTTGTATGCGTGGTACTGGGGCTGGAACCCAGGGACGTTCTACCTCTGAGCTACACCCCCAGCCCTATTTTTTGTTCTTCTTTTTTTTTTTTTTTTTGGTGGTACTGGGGTTCCTGGAAGCCCTTCTACCTCCGGGCTACACTCCCAGACCTATTTTTACATTTTTTTTAAATTTGGAAACAGGGTCTCCTAAGCCAGCGCGTGCGGCTGGCTTTGAACCTGCGCGATCCTCCTGTCTCTGCCTCCCAAGCGCGGGGATTACAAGCGTGCGCCACCACGCCTGGCCTATTCTTTATTTTGAAACGGGGTCTCACTGAGTTGCAAAGGGCCTCACTAAGTAGCTGAGGCTGTCTACAAACCCCTCTCCTCACGATCCTCCAGTCTCAGCCTCCCAAATGCTGGGATTATAAGCCTGCACCACCACACCCACCTGACCCACACTATTTTTATGCTTGTTTGGGATTCAATAGGTTTTTGTGAATGGCCAAATGCTTTGAACTTTAGGTGTCTGTGCCCATTGATTCCTCTTTTGTACAGTTAATAAGCTTTTGTACAGTTAAAAAGTTTAAGAGGAGAATAATAGTTTCTAGCTAAAGAAAGCAGTAATAAATTTAAAGCATTTCACTGATGACAATTGCTAATTGACTTCGTTTCTAAACCGAAGGCCTTCCAGCCTTCCTCTGCTTTCTAGAACTGCAGAATCCTTCTCTCGGTTCCTGTCTGATAGTGTACAAATCTCCCATGTGACCTGAGAGGTGGAGAGTGAGGGGCTGCCTGTGCCAGGGCCCCTGGATCAGGAGAGGCTCCCGTCTCCACTGACTGCCAGTCCTCTGTGGAAAGTTCAACCAGGCTTCTTTTTTTTTTTTTTTTTTTTGGTGGTACTGGGGTTCCTGGAAGCCCTTCTACCTCTGGGCTACACTCCCAGACCTATTTTTTATATTTTTGAAACAGGGTCTCTTACGCCAGCACGGCTGGCTTCGAACCTGCACGATCCTCCTGTCTCCGCCTCCCAAGCGCGGGGATTACAAGCGTGCGCCACCACGCCCGGCTTCAACCAGGCTTCTTTTGATCCTGGGACTCCCTTCTCTTCTTCCAGACCACTGGACTCTTAGCTCCAGCCTGGGCTCTTTGTGGCCATTCTGTCCCTCACATCTTCCCCTAGGGAGGCCCCTTGCGGCATGAATAGCTGAGGGATACCATGCCCTCCTGTCCTGGAACCCCAGGTCATCCAGCTGCAAACCTGCCACCCGGCGCAAACCGGCCGGCACAAACTTTGCTCAGAGAGTCTGAGTTTAATCCCCTGGCCTGCCAGCTCCACCTTCTCCCAGCCTGCCAGGTTCAGTTTTTAATCTGCAAACTATTTGACTTCTTTTGAGAATCACGGATTCCAGGGACCATGTGAAAAATCAGGCTGTGGATGGGAGATTAAACCAGGGCTGGAAGCCTGCTCAGCTGTCTCCCTGCGCTCTTGTCCCTGTTCAGAGGTGTTCCAGGGGTGGCATTTGTTGTGCATTCCGGAGAGTTTTGTGCACTCTCTCTTCTCTCCTTTTCCCTGGCTAGACTCCTTTGGGCCATTTTGCCGGTGTTGGTGTGTTTACTCGGAGCTCCTCCCCTCTCCCACCCCAAAAGAATCCCAACTGTGCCACACGCCTGCTGTGACTGGGCGAGGAGCTCTCAGACCACCGGGAGCCATGACTTTCACTTCAGAGGAGGGCGGGGATTAAGTGAGTCTAGGCTCACCCTGCCCGTAGCTGGGGCCTGGTGTTGTTGCTGCTAGTGTGGCTGGTGCTACTGAAGAAACTGGAAGTTCTCTCTAGAAGAGTAACAGATGGAGAGACAGACAGCCTCCAGTGGAGGTATCCCGGGAGCCAGGTTTGACCATCTGAACAGAATCAAAATTCCCAGCCCCAGAATCCCACATACTAATGAGCACCCCAGAGGTTTTGAGTATGAGAGGATCCGCAGACCCCTGTCTTTGTGGCGGGAGAGAACTGACTGGGAGCGAATGTGCCACACTTAGAGGAACTTCAAGCCTTTTGGGGCTGCCAGGGCCCCGCTGGGGCCTCCTGCGTCTGCCATTTTGGGGACCGATGACCTCAGTTTTTTTGAGCTGGCCACTTGCCTGGATGGACAGGCCTTGGTGAAGGGGGCAGCCCCAGGGACAGTGTGAATCTGCCTGCTTGCAGCCCCTCCCCCCTAGGGAGCATAGCAGGCAGCCCCGGAGACCTAAGCTGAGGCTCCTGCTTGGGGTCCCCCACTTCCCTCCTCAACCTTAATATCCACTTCCATACAATGGAACATGTTTTTAGTTTAGAGGGTCTCTGAGAGATTACATAAAGAAATGACTGTGGATCCAGGCCCTGTGGCACATGCCTGTAATCCCAGTACTTGGGAGGCTGAGACAGGAGGATCACAGGTTCAAGGCCAGACTCATCCTAAAGGCGAGGCCCTCAGCAACTTAGTGAGATTGTTTCAAAATAAAATATAAAAAAGGCTGGGCTGTGGCTCAGAGGTAGAATGCCCCTGGGTTCAATCCCAGTATAGCAGAGAGAAAAAAAAAAGAAAGAAAGAAAAAAAGAAAAGAAATGACTGTGGGAATGTCTGACAGTGCACCCAAGTTTGACAAGAGGAAATTGGGGCTCCCCATGATGGGGAACACTGCAGAGTTCTCACAGATACTGTCCCAGCAGTCAGCAGGTCTGACCTCAGTCCTCACAGCCAGCCTGGGAAGCAGCTACTAATATTATACACGTTTACTGTGCAGAAAACAGTAGAGAAATGGAAAGCAGCTTGTCTAAGACGCCAGTGTGCTGTTCTGACACTGGGGAGGGTCCCACCAGGAGGGTCCCACCCTCCAAACTATTTATTTTTATTTTTATTTATTTTTTATTTTATTTTTGGTGGTACTAAGGTGGAACTCAGAGGCTTTCTACCTCCGGGCTATACTCCCAGATCTATTTTATATTTTATTTGGAAACAGAGTCTCACTAAGTTGCTGAGAGCCTCACTAAGTAGCTGAGGCTGGCTTTGAACCTGTGTGGTCCTCCTCTCTCATCCTCCCAAGCACAGGGATTACAGGCGTGCGCCACCACGCCCGGTTCCAGACTATGTTTTTTAAATATTTGTAAGCCTTGAGAATCCTTCTATTCTAATGAAATCTTGCACGTTGGTATGGTGGCTCACACCTGTAATTCCAGTACTTGGGAGAATGAGACAGAAGGATCTCAAGTTCGAGAACAGCTTCAGCAACTTAGCAAGACCTTATTCAAACTAAAAAATAAGCCGGGCGTGGTGGCGCACGCTTATAATCCCAGAAGTAGAAAGCCTCTGGGTTCCACTCCCAGTACTCACCAAAAAAATAAAAATAAATAAATAAATAAAAAATAAAAGAGCTGGGGGCGTAGCTCCCCCTAGGTTCAATCCCTGGTGCGCGCGCGCGTGCACACACACACACACACACACACACACACACACACCAAAACACCTTGAAAGAAAATCTAGTGCAGAAACAGGTCCTCGGGAGTAGTTTGCATTGAAAGTGGGGTGCTGTGTGCCACACAGACCATCCCCTCTCTTTCCCCTTCCCCCTTATCAGTGCATCTGGAACCTGGAGGGGCTCCATAGGGCGCTGGCTGAGAAACAGAACAGCGACATCACCTGAGTGAGAGCTGACTTGAGTTTGGCCTTAATGAGCTCTTGGAATTTGGGAGAGAAACACATGCCTTCTTCCTGATCTTCCGGACTGGGCCCTTATCTATCCACCCTTGTAATGAGTGCGCACACACACACACACACACACACACACACACACACACACACCCTCGCTCCTCCACACTCTGACGGGCCTAATCCTCTGCTGTCCCCCTGACTCCCCCTCCAGCGCTCACTCCAAGGGCCATTAGTTACCCCGCTTCCTCTCTCTCTGCTCACCCTGACCCTTCCTCCCTCCCTTGGCCACACAGGTCCACATGCCGGCAGGAGGGGCGTGCGCAGTGTGTGTGTGTGTGTGTGTGTGTGTGTGTGTGTAGGTGGGCTAAGGGCTGAGCTGCCGTGTGCCCCTCCTTGGAGTCATTCCCCTTTCATCAGGAGCTCTGTAAACAAGCCGCCTCATTAGAGTCCATTTTACAGATGGAGAAACTCTAATCACGGTAATGACATTGCACAGCCAGCAGCCTTTCATCTGTGGATCACAAAGGGCTCTTTCAGCACCGTAATTACTGGGCCCCCAGGAGCAATCACCCTGCTGTGCCACCTTGCAGTCCTAGAGGAGACTCTCCCGCTTCAGAAATGTGCAGCCTGGTTCTCAGTGGAGGAACCTGGCCGCTGAGGGGCTGCTGTGCGCCTCAGGACCCGGACAGCTAGGCACCTGGGGCAGGGACTTAGAGCCCAAGAGGCAGGCTGAGGACGGTGTCACCTTTAGCAGTGGTAATCACAAGAGCCTTGCTGAGTGACTGGTGCTTCCTACAAGATCGTCACTGGAGGGTGGGAGACAGAACTGTCAGGCATTGCCCAGCACAAGGGTGACAGGGGCCATTAGCCAAGTCCTGCTTTAGACCTGGGGCCACCGAGATATGATCTATGTTAGGATTCAGCCCTGGAAAAGAAGATCCATCACAAAGCAGCAGTCAGTGGGGCGCCCCGCAAATTAATACAGAAGACACAGACCAGAGACCCTCTGAGCTTGCCTGTGAGGCTTCGAGGCAGGTTTCCCAGGGATCTGGAACACAGGTGTGCCTCCCTTCTCTACGCTCTCGATTTGGATTCAATCGCCCTGGCGTGGGGTTGGATGTGGCCTCTCCTGTGCTCGTAGTGGGCAGCAGGAGCTGAGCATCTCTGTAAACCCTCAGGAGGAACTTACAGTGACCTGCAGCAGCACAGGTACCCCTGTGACCTTGTTGAAAACGCAGATTCTCAGGCGCAGACCCAAGGCCCATGGAATCCACATTCACCACCTAAGTGCGCCTCAGACTTGGACGCGCCTGCGCGTCGCCCGGCTTCCCTGTTACAGTGGAGACTTTGATTTTGATTTGGGTCTTCCTGAACCCTCAGTCTGAGATCCAAGCCCCGTGCCGCTAGGCTGACAACGTGCTAGCGTGTAATATTGCTATATAAAATAAAAAATAAAAAGAAAATAGGGCTGGGGTGCAGTTTGAAGACAGAAGGGCTCTGGGTTCAATTCCCAGTGCCAAAATAAATAAAAAATAAAGTGAGCTTATATTTATTTTGCCTTTTTATTTTTTGTATTTATGTTTTGGTGCTGGGGATTGAACCACTGAGCCTCATCCTAGCCCTTTTTAATATAATTATATTCATTATTTATTATTATATAATTACTTAGTATTATATACTTATTATATACTTCTTATTACTTATTTGTTAAATATACTTATATACTTAATATATAATAATATTTATTATTACTATATATTTTGATATATATGTTTAATTTATGGTCTAGAGGATTGAACCCAGAGACATTCTACCTCCAAGCTGATACCCTCAACTTGTTCTTTATTTTTTTACTTTTTGTTGTTCTTTAAACAGGCTCTTGCTCTGTTGCCGAGAGTCTCACTGTGTTGCTGAGGCTCATCTTGAATGTGCGATCCTCCTGTCTCAGCCTCCCAAGAACTGGGATTACAAGTGTATGACACCATTCATGCCTGGCTTTATTTTTTAATTTATTTATTTTTCCTTTTTGTGTGTGTGTGGTATGGGGGTTGAATCCAGGGGCGTTCTACCTGTGAGCTATCCCACCCCTCAGACCTACTAAATTTATATTAAAACAAGCCCTAGCTAAGTTGTTGCGGCTGGCCTTGAACCTATGATCCTTCTCTCTCAGCCTCCCAAGTACTGTGATTACAGGCATGCACCACCATGCCCTGCATGGCCTTGAACTCTCAATTCTCCCACCTCAGCCTCCCGAGTGGCTGCGATGCACCACTGCACCTGATCTGTATTTATTTTAACTCTGAACCTCATCCTGCCCCACAAAAAGGGCTGGCCAGACATAGGTATCCCTGCTTGAGTCTGTCTGTTTTACAAACTAAAGACTGAGGTGTGGAATTATAAAGCCCCCTCTTACCTAGAGCCCCGCAGCCAACATACGGCCAAGTTGGACTTGCCGCTCCAGCTTTTCTGGCATCAAATACCAGACTTCCCGGCCTGGGGTCACACACTTCCAAGACCTCTCGCTAGTTGAATGACAGTTTACCACACTGCGGAGGGGGAAGGTGGATGGCACGCGGCTGGAAGGAGAGGAGAGTCGTTGCAGATCAATGGTTCTGATTCATGGCTTCTAGGGAGCTTTCGCAAACTTCGAAGCCTGTGTCTCAGCCCCAGGGATTTTGGTCTAACTGATCTTGATGTGACTTGTCCTTTGAGACTTTCTAGAAGCCATCCATCCACGTGCAGCTGAGCTTACCTTCCTCTTTCTGTCTCCTGGACTACATGGCAGTCTTGTCCTCTGAGCATGACCATTCCCGGGCTGGGATTTGCTCCATTCTCCCAGGCAGCCTTGCAGTGGGGATGCCTGATAGGAAAACATGTTCCCTCAGAATCCCAACTTGCATCCTCATTTAGGACTGCCAGATGTCGGAAAGAACAAAAGCAAAAAGAAAATGCCCAGTTAAATTTGAATCTCAGATAATGAACAAGCAATTTGTCATGTAAGTAGGTCCCATTTCAATATGAGAGCCATATGCATACTAAAAATCTATTTGTCGCCGGGTGTGCTGGGGCACGCCTGAAATCCTAGCTACCTGGAAGGCGGAGGCAGGGGGATCACAAGTTCAAGGCTAGCCTGAGCAATTTAGCAAGATTCTGTCTCAAAATAAAATAAAAAGGTCTGGGATGTAGCTCAGAGGCCCAACATCCTTGAGTTCCACCCAGAGTACCATAAATAAATAAATATCTGTCATTTGTCTGAAATTCAAACTTACATTTATCTGAAATTCAAAATTCAAAATGCAGGGTGTCAACCAGGCCCAGTGGCGCGTGCCCATAACCCCAGTACTTAGGGAGGTTGAAACAGGAGGATTGCAGGCTTTAGACCAGTCTTAGCAATTTAGCAGTACTCTCAGCAACCTAGTGAGACCTTGTTTCAAAACAAAAAATCAGCCGGGCATGGTGGCGCACGCTTGTAAATCCCCGCGCTTGGGAGGCGGAGACAGGAGGATTGTGCAGGTTCGAAGCCAGCCTTGCTGGCTTGAGACCCTGTTTCCAAATAAAAATATAAAATAGGTCTGGGAGTGTACCCCGGAAGTAGAAGGGTTCCATCCCCAGTACCACCAAAAAATCAAAACAACAAAACAACAACAAAAAATAAATAAATAAAATAAAATAGGACCGAGGGTGTAGCTGCGAGGTAGAGTGCCTCTGGGTTCAATCCCCAGTACCACACACACACACACACACACACACACACACACACACACACACACGCCAGTGTTTTGTATTATATCAGGCAACCCAGATTCTTCCCAGTGACCAGGTGTCCCCAAATGAGCTCTGAGATGAAGGTGTCAGGACCTGATTCGGGGCAGCCAAGCTTGTCGGGTGACTGCTGGCAGAGACTGGGTTTCAAGTGTGTTTGTTAACGCTGCCCCAGATGGAAAGACACAACACCATCCTTGTCTTTTTGTCCTCAGAGTCAGTTTTCCATGAATACACATCACGTGAATGAATAAACCGGTTTCTCCTCTTCCTGGCACCAGGCACTGCACACCAAAACATAGCCCAGCTAAAACCTGGGAGCCCAGAATTTGAACGTGGGAAGATTTTCCCCTGTGAAACTAAATAACATGAGCCAAACAGCGCTCTATAAAACTTGTGAGAAATGCTGTAGATCGCGCTGAGAAGGTCAGAGGTGGGTTATCTAGACTCAGAAGTGGAAGCTGGTGTTCGTGCTCTGACATTATGTGACAAAAATAGTCATTGCTGAGAAGAGGCCGTGTAAAACACGGGGTACCAATCAGCATGTAAACCAGGCGTGGTGTAATCTGCAATCCTAGTGCTTGGGAGCCAAGACAGGAGGATTGCCAGTTTGAGGCCAGCCTTGGCAATTTAGACTTTTAGAAACCTGGACTCTCAGCAACCTAGTGAGACCCTGTTGCAAAAACAAAAAATAAAAATGGCTGGGGGTATTGCTCAGAGGTAGAATGCCCCTGGATTTAATCCCCAGTATTACACACACACACACACACACACACACACACACATGTAACTTGCCTATTCACTCAAAACTGATTTCCTAAACCAGGCATCGTGGCGCACACTTGTAATCCCAGCGTTCGGGAGGCTGAGACCGGAGGATGCAGTTCGCGGACAGCCTCAGCTACTTAGTGAGGCCCTCTGCAACTCAGTGAGACCCGGTTTCAGAATAAAGAATAAAAAATAGGGCAGAGGGTATAGCTTGGAGGTTGAATGCCCCTGGGTTCCATCCCCAGACCCACAAAAATTTAAAAAAAAACTGATTTCCTACCCACCTACTATGTGCCTGGCAGTGGGTATGTGAAGTTGCACTTCACACTCAGGCTGCTCTAGTGTGTCGGGAAAAACAGAGTGATCTGGGGCCTCCAGGTCTGCCAGGTGACGCTGCCCGCAGAGTGGGTTTCAGGCTCCTTAGCCTACGAGGAGTGCAGGCAGTTATCACACAGCTTGCTGAAAGTGTGGATTCAGGTGAGCGCAATGCATTATGGGGACCTTGGAGGGGCTCACCCAGAGGGTTAGACCCTCAGGAGAACACCTGAAGCGCAGATGGGATTGGTGGGTGGAGAGGTCGCGAGTGATGGGGAGTCAATAGCATATGCCACAGTCAGGAGAAGGGAGAACCTGGAGCCTCAGAACACCAAAACTTATGGGGCACAGGTGGAGGGCAAGAAATTGGGGGGCTAAGCAGGGACACTGGCTGACAAGGCCTTTGGTAAGCCTGGAGCTGGGAGCAAAGCAATGTCTCATGGGTGGATACTTAAACCAAGGAAGTCCAGGCATGGTAGTGCACACCTATAATCCCAGTCCTTGGGAGGCTGAGATAGGATGAATGAAGATGGCAGGTTCCAGGACCAGATTCTAGCAAGTAGTGAGACTCAGCAACTTTCCAAGAACCTGTTTCAAAACAAAAAATAAAAGTGAGCTGGGCGTGTAGCTTGGAAGCAGAAGGCCCCTGGGTTTAACATCGTGGCTCAGGTATGGAGATGGAATGGAAGGGAAAGGCTGGAGTCAGGGAGGCCAAGTTGGAGGCTGATGTGGGCATTCACAGGAGGGATAGTAAGGGGCCTGCCCAGATGGTGGTAGAGGGGTGGGGAGAAGTGGGTGTGGTGAGCGGCATTACAGGGCAGGGGCTGAATGATGAATAGGACAAAAGGCATACACTTTTAATTTATTACTTATTATCTATAAATATATTATTATTATTATTATTATTATTATTATTATTATTATTATTATTATTATTATTATTGTGGTACTGGAAACCCTTCTACCTCCAGGTTATACTCCCAGACCTTTTTTATATTTTTTTAAATTTGGAAACAGGGTCGCTTAAGCCAGCAAGGCTGGCTTCGAACCAGTGCGATCCTCCTGTCTCTGCCTCCCAAGCGCGGGGATTACAAGCGTGCACCACCACGCCCGGCTTATTATTTTTCATTTTGTTTTATTAAGACAGGATCTCACTCTGTTGCCCCGGCTGTTCTCAAATTCCCTAGTTTAAGCAATCCTCCCATCTCAGCCTCCTGAGCTGCTGGGGTGACGGGGGCCTGGAATATTTTAATGAGAGAGAGAGAGAGAGAGAGAGAGAGAGAGAGAGAGAGAGAGAGAGAGAGAGAGAGAGAATCTTGTAGAAAAAAAAAAAAGCCCTCTAAAGCAGTTAGGCCTGAGTAATCATATATCATTTTATTTATTTATTTATTTATTTATTTATTTATTTATTTGGTACTGGGGATGGAACCCAGGGGCATTATACCTCTCAGCTACACACCCAGCCCTATTTTTTATATATTTTTTAAATTTTTGCAGGTCTTGGGATGGAACCGAGGGGTATTCGACCTCCGAGCTACACCCCCTGCCCTGTTTTTTATTCTTTATTTTGAAACAGAGTCTTACTGAGTTGCAAAGGGCCTCACTAAGTAGCTGAGGCTGTCGATCCTCCTATCTAAGCCTCTCAAATGCTGAGATTATAAGCGTGTGCCACCACACCCAGCTACAACCCAGCCCTTTTTAAATTTTGTTTTTCATTTTGAAACAGGGGTCTCACTAGGCCACTGAAAGGCTCACTAAATTGCTGAGGTTGGCCTTGAACCTATGATATTTGTGTCTCAGTCCCCAAGTATTACCTCTAGCTATACCCCCAGACTTACCTATTTATCTATTTATCTATCTATCTATCTATCTATCTATCTATCTATCTATCTATTTACTGTAGTGCTGGTGATGGGACCCAGGGGCATTCTGCCTCTGAGCTCCACCCCCAGCCCAATTTTTTATTCTTTATTTTGAAACAGGGTCTCACTAAGTTGTGGAGGGCCTTACAAGTTGCCGAGGCTGCCACCCAGGAAGCTCTCGGTACATGTTGCAATTAAGACATAGTCATTCTGGGCGCCGTGTGCATGCCTGAAATCCCAGAAATTCTGGAGACTTAGGAAGGAGAATCACAAGCTCAAGGCCAGTCTGGGCAGCCTGGTAAGACCCAGCCTCAAATTAGAAAGGGCTGAGGATGCTGGGGATGGTAGCCCACACTTGTAATCCCAATATTTGGGAGGCTGAGACTGGAGAATTGCAGGTTTACGACCGGCCAGTCTCATCAACTTAGTAAGGCCCTTCGCAACTTGGTGAGACCTTGTTTCACAATAAAAGAATAAAATAGGTCTGGGGGTGTATCTCAGAGATAGACTTAAATAAAACATAAAAATAAAAAAAAATAAAAAGGGCCAAGGACGCAGATCAGTAGGCGTGCTACTGGGATTAATCTCCAGTACTGGAAAATATCCCATAATAGATACTTTTATTAATAGTAGTCATTATAAGAGCCAGGCCTGGTGGTACACACCTGTAATCCCAGTACTTGGGAGGTTGAGACAGGAGGATCTCAGGTTCAATGACAGCCTCAGAAAGTAATGAGACTCTTATCAACCTAACAAGACCCTGCCTCAAAATAAAATATAGTAGGGTTGGGTGTATGGCTCAGAGGTAGAATGCCCCAGGGTTCAAGCTCCAGTAACACACACACACACACACACACACACACACACACACACACATACACATCATTATAGCTGGGTGTGTTGTCACATGCAAGTACTTGGAAGACTGAGCACAGGAAGACCACAGGTTTGTGGCCAGCCTCAGCAACTTAGTGCGATCCTATTTCAAAATAAAATAAAATGGGGGTGTAGCTCAGAGGTAGAACTCCCAGTATGACAAATAATAACAGACATTATTATCATCTATGCATTAGCAAATGTGGTGAGCAGTAAATGAGGTGCAAAATAACATTGAGCACCTACAGTATGCCAGGAACTTTTCTGCATTTCACACAATTCATGAGTTCTCTGAACAACGTATTGAGAGTAGCACTATAATTATTTTTATTTCATATTGAAGAATCCAAAGCATAGCAGAGTTAAGTAACTTGACCAAGGTTACTGAGAAACAGCCCAGCCTAGAAGTGGACGCCTGTAATCCCAGTACTTGGGAGACTGAGACAGGAGGACCATAGGTTCAAAGCCAGCCTCAGCAATTTAGCAAGGCCCTCTGCAACTTATGAGACCCTGTTTCCAAATAAAATTAAATAGGGCTGGGGATGTAGCTCAGAGGTAGAATGCCCCTGGGATTGACCCCCAGGACCACTGAAAGAAAACAAAAGGCGTGTTCTGAACTTGGAACCCAGAGCAGAGGACCGCACAGATGGCCGTGGAGCTACCAGAATGCACACGGCTGGCATCGTTCAACTTTGCTCAGGCTCTTGCACTCCTCAAGCCTCTCTTCCTCCAGTAAATAGAACTTGACACCCATGCAGCTTCGATTGTTTCCCCACCAAAGGCACCAGATCACCCAGATTGGAGTCACTCAAACTGTGTTCCATGGACCACTGTCTTCTGTAGCAACAACATGTTGACAAAAGTTGTGCTCCCAAAGGGTTACAGAACTTGCAAAACGTTAGACGGAGCAAAATTGATTCAGTAAGCTGCAGGATTTTTTAGGTTCTTTAAGTGCCAATGGATACTGGGCTATGAATCTCTGAATAGGAAATAGAAAAAGCAGTCTTTCTCGAACACATCGAACGATAGAACCCTTTGATTTTTTTTTTTTTCAGAGAGTATCTCATGAGACTTTTTTTTTTTTTTTGCAGTACTGGGAATGGAACCCAGGGGCATGTTACCTCCGAGCTATACCCTAAGCCCTAGTTTTTAGTCTTTTTCTTTTTGAAACAGGGTCTCACTGGGTTGCCAAGGGCTTCACTAAGTAGCTCATGAGACTCTTGATCCATGGAAGATAATCTGGGAAATATTGACCTAGGTACTAATATTGAAACAAAATGTCTGAGAGGCTGGAGAGACTGAAAGTAGCAGGACAATTAAAATATTTAGTTTGGCAATAAAAGCCAGAAGTTTGAGAATGAATTTATCAAGAACAGGAAACTTATCTAACTTAGAGATCACAAAAAAGGGCAAATTGTACCATCAATTTTGGTTGGCCTTCAATGTCTTGAAAAAAGGAAGTGCCGATCTTGGCACATGCTTGTAATCCCAGCATTCGGGAGGCTGACAGGAGGATCATAGTTCACCGACAGCCTCAGCTACTTAGCGAGGCCCTTTGCAACATAGTGAGACCCTGTTTCAAAATAAAGAATAAAAAACAGGGCTGAGGGTTTAGCTCAGAGTTAGAATGCCCCTGGGTTTCATCCCTAGTACTGTAAAAAATAAAAAAATAAAATAAAAAAGGAAGCAGCGAGGGATAAATATACAGTAATGTCCAGTATCAGAGCAGTTGATAACCCTGGCACATGATGCTACAGGACAATAATTGGCTGCCCTGTTTGGATTAGGCAAATGTTCTCAATTTGCCACAATCCCCACTGCACCCTATTATAATATAATTGGCCCACTCTGTCATTTTATTACATGGAAGTGTTTGAGTTTTTGACCCCTAATTATTTTCTCCACCAAGAATGCTAAATAACCTAGACCTAACTACATCTTGTAAACCTCATGGAAGCTGCAGTAGTGGTTTATACTCTATGATTATCACCAAGGCATTTATTTTTTATAACTTGTTGTTTTTTTATTATATAAATTATTTATGCTGATTATAGAAAACTTGGAAATACAATGCAATATTTAAATATGAAACAGTAATATGTATAATAACTAATTCATAGAGAATGACCATTAGTCTTTCAGTATAATTTTTCATCTTTTTTTAGACATTTAAATTTTAAGTCATTTTAGATCAGACCATATTTGCAATTTTGTATTTTGCTTTATTCAAGGGACATTTGATGAGCTATATTACAGTAGTTGAGTTTCTAAGTAAAGTCATTTTATAAAAAGTTCTTACAATGGGACCAGAGAGTTTAGGGGCTAGAAAGTTTTGCATTCTTAATTAAAAACGTATTTTCTGCTGGAGTCTATCTTAGAGTTGTTGTTTTGTGTGTATGTGTGTGTATGGTTATAAGAATATAAGGGTATATTCTAAAAGTTAAACAAAAAAATCCAACATTATATGCTTGATTCAAAAGTCACTAATAAAAAGGAAACTTATAGCTGGGCATGGTGGCACATGCTTATAATCCCAGTACTTCGTAGGCTAAGACAGGAGGATCCCAGATTCACGGCCAGCCTCAGCTACTCAGTGAGGCCCTCTGCAAATTAGTGAGACCCTGTTTCAAAATAAATAAAAAATAGGGCTAGGGGTGTAGCTCGCAGGTAGAATGCCCCTGGGTTCAAAAGGAAGCTAATGTTGAAGTGGTGAATATGAAGGGCTTAAAATCTTTAGTTCAAGCCAGACGTGGTGGTGCACACTTGCAATCCCAGCATTTGGGAAGCTGAGACAGGAGGATCGCGGTTCAAGGAAAGCCTCAGCTACTTAGTGAGGTCCTTTGCAACTTAGTGAAATCCTGTTTCAAAATAAAGAATAAAAAATAGAGCCGGGCGTGGTGGTGCATGCTTGTAATCCCAGCATTCGGGAGGCTGAGACTGAAGGATCGCCGTTTGCAGACAGCCTCAGCTACTTAGTGAGGTCCTCTGCAACTTAGTGAGATCCTGTTTCAAAATAAAGAATAAAAAATAGGGCAGGGGGTGTAGCCTGGAGGTTGAATGCCCCTGGGTTCCATCCCCAGACTCGCAAAAAAAAAAAAAAAAAAAGTTCACTAACGTGAGAATGGAAAAGCAACTTTTCTAAATTAATATGTGAAAATTTTTTATAAGTGGATGACAAGATTTGTGCAACTTAGTAATATTTAAATATTAAAAGCATAAGTAGACAGTTGACTATTTCACCTACATTTATAAAAATTCATATATTTATTTTTCTCAAAATTTTTTTCGTTGCAAAAATTAGAAGTGCCCCTTATATTAGGGACATAAATAATAATCAAATTTGGCACTTGATTAAGAATCCTGGCATCCTATAAGAGAGAGGTCTTTTGACAGACACCCATGTAACTCCTTGAATTAGAATTCCCACTTGGGCACAGGTACACTCCTGTAACCCCCGCAAAAATGAAGAGGAATACCCTCTACAAATCACAAATAAGTGAGTGTCTTGTCTATTTTCAACATGAAGGTCATTTGCGATGGGAGCCACAATCTCAGAGCTGCAAGTGAGAGCTCAGTTTTTAAGAAGTGTCTACTGCTGGACTCCACTCAGTGTCCTGGTTCTACTTTCTGAGTCTAATTTTTTCCCATATGACAGACTTCTAAGTAAGAGAGTTATTTTGCTATTAAGCAATCTTTTCTAAGCTAAGTTAAGCATCTCTAATTTTTTTATATCTCTGCTATATCACGGTTTCCAGATATGTCTAGAAACTCAGCATGGTTTAAGGTTACATAAAATTTAAAAAACAGAGTTAAATGAAGATAGCTTTGGATCAGAATGAGAACAAGGAAGGAAAAAGAAATTGATCTCATAATAGGATGAATGAACTCTCTTTCTTTCTTTCTTTCTTTCTTTCTTTCTTTCTTTCTTTCTTTTTCTCTGTCTTTCTTTTTCTTTCTCTGAGAGTTTGGACCCAAGAACACTCTACCACTAAGCTAGATTCACAGTCCTTTTTATATTTTATCTTGAGACAAGTGGTGTTAAGTTTCCCAGGCTGGCCTCAACTTGCTCTCCTCCTCCCTCAGCCTCTCAAGTCACAGGGACTGCTGGCATACACCACTGCACTCAACTGGGAGGAATTTTTCATGGCATCTTGACTAATCCTCACAGCTGCCAAAGAGACAGAGTGTTGGTCAAGAGTTACTGTCATGTAAGTGCCAGAAAACTAAAAAAAGTGGCTTAAGGAAAACAAACAAGCAGAAGCTTGAATGAGGAATGGAAAAGCCCATGAGTTTGTCTTAGTTTTGGATATAATTTGAGACAGAAATTCAAATAATACCATCAGGTCTTGGTTTCTTTCTTCCTCTTGGCAATGCAATCTTCTGTTCTGCCTTCAATCTTGGTTAAAGTTTTGATGCCTCCTGCAGCTCAAGCTTCACATCCTTCCCAAGTTTAAGCTGATCAGGAGAGGTCACTTGATATTCCAATAAGTCTCATTGTATCTCTCTGGCCCCCTGACTCCATGGTTGAGTAAGGGACATGAACAATCTCATAGGCCAAGCCTACCTTCCACATCACTCCTAACACTAAGGGCGACCTCCAACTGAGACATATAAGAGTGGGGAAGATGTGGTCCCCAGAAGGAAATCTAGGTGTCATTGCTTACAGAAATGGGAGCCGAGCAGCAAAGCAGCCATATCCATGTATGTATGTATATATGTATGTATGTATGTATGTATGTATATAATATGTATTTATATTTTTTTCGGTACTGGGGATAGAACCCAGAGGCATTCTACGTCCAAGCTACACCCCCATTCCTATTTTTTTATTTTTTGTTTTGAAACCAGGTTTCACTGAGCTGCGGAGGGTCTCACTAAGTAGCTGAAGCTTTCCGTGAACTGCAATCCTCTGGTCCCAGCCTCCCAAATGCTGGGATTACAAGCATGCTCCATCACACCTGGCTTATTTATTTATATTTATTTATTTTCTGCAGTACTGGAGATGGAACCCAGGAGCATTCTACCTCTGAGCCACACCCCCAGCCCTATTTTTTATTTTTTGAAACAGGGTCTCACTTAGTTGCAAAGGGCCTCGCTAAGAAGCCTGATCCTCCTGTCTCAGCCTCCCAAATGCTGGGATTCCAAGCACGTGCCACCACGTGTGGCTTTGTATATATGTTCTTTAAATTCCTCTCTTGGAGACAAGGAAACCAAAGTGCAGGTAAAGGACACTCTTTTCCAAGGTCACACACTGAGAAAGTGGCAGAGCGGGGATGTATGCATGCTTGACCTCAAAGCCGTCCCTTCCGGCAGTGTCCACAGGGTGGTTGCGCTCGCTGGACCTGGACCATTGCAAAGGCTTCTCCACTTTCAATGATTCAGTGACTCGGAGTGACAGAGTAACTAATGTTAAGCCCTGGTGATTGATAAACTCCCCCAAACTGTTTGAGCTAAGCTACCCATTTTGTCTGAAATTCCTGGCAAAGGTAGTGGACCTGCTCCATGATTGTACCTGGGGCTCAGCAGCATCTTCCCAGAACTGGGGTGTGCTGCCGTGACTGGAAGCCAGGCCCACTCTGCATCTTGATTTTCATTTCCTGTTAGCGCCCTGGCATCGTCGTCATGGACCCTTGTCTGAGGCAGCCTCAATAAGAAGTGTTCAGTGAGGGCTGCTACAGGGTGAGATGTGTTTTAACACGGGGACGTGAAAGCCAAGCTTGGTGGTGCACGCTTGTAATTTTAATACTTGGAAGGCTGAGACAGGAGGATTGCTGGTTGGAAGCCAGCCTCAACAATTTAACAAGATCCTGTTTCAAGATTTAAAAAAAAAAAAAAACCATAAGCCGGGCGTGGTGGCGCACGCTTGTAATCCCCGTGCTTGGGAGGCGGAGACAGGAGGGTCCTGCTGGTTTGGAGCCAGCCTCGCTGGCTTAATAAACCCTGTTTCCAAATAAAAAATATAAATATAAAATAGGTCTGGGAGTGTAGCCTGGAGGTAGAAAGGCTTCCAGGAACCCCAGCACCACCAAAAAACAAAAAAACAAAAGCCAGGTATGGTGGTGCACACTTGGTAATCTCAGTACTCGGGAGGCTGTGACAGGATCATCACAGGTTTATGGCCAGCCTCAGCTACTTAGTGAGGCCCTCTGCAACTTAGTGAGACCCTGTTTCAAGGTAAAGAATAAAAAATAGGACTGGGGGTGGAGCTCGGAAGAAGAATGCCCCTGGGTCCCACCCCCAGTACCTTATAAAAGGGGGGGGGGTGGGCTCTGATTTGCAGTGAGCATTGGTCCTTGTTATTGGCTCTAGTGTGTCACACATTTCTCTTGTCTGATTGTCCTGAGGACATTTGAAGTGCCATCCCCAATAGACCCGAGAAAGTTAAACATACCCCTCATCAATAGCAGAATTAAGGGCGTGTGTTCATCCGTGGAATATCATTTAGCTGTTAAAGAAATAAACCGATATGACTACCTATAGGTATTAGCAAATGTCAAAAATGTAATGTTGAGCAAAAAAGGCAAATTGTAGAAGGATGGATGCAAAATTCTATCTGATGCAGGGCTGTGTAAAATGTACTAAAAGAAACACATGCATGGGCATTTCAAAGGTATGTCCTGCAGGGTATGGTGGTGCACACCTCCAATCCCCGTGACTCTGGAGGCTGAAGCAGGAAGAGCACAAGTTTGAGGTTAGCGTTGGCATTTTAGCTAGATCTGGTCTCCAAATAAAAAAGGGTGGGGTTGGGCATATTGGTGTAGGTCTGTAATCTCAGTACTTAGGAGGCTGAGACAGGAGGATCACAGATTTAAGTCCAGCTTCAGCAATTTGGCAAGACTTTCAGCAACTTTGTGAGCCTGTTTCAAAATTACAATAATAATAATAATAATAATAATAATAATAATAATAACTAATAAGGGCTGGGGGCGTAGCTCATAAGTGTAATGCTCCCGGCCAGGTGTGGTGCTGCACATTTATAATCCTAGTACTTGGAAGGCTGAGATAGGAGGATCGCAGGTTTGAGGACAGCCTCAGCAACTGAGAGATACCCTGTTTCAGAATAAAAAAATAAAATAGAACTGGGGATGTAGCTCAGAAGTAGAACACTCTAGGTTCAACCTTCAGTACCAAAAAATAACAAACGGACAAAAAAGCACACCCCTGGGTTCAAGGTTCAATTCACACACACACACACACACACACACACACACACACACACACACACACACACACAAACGTGATGATGCAACTCACTGGTAGAGTGCCCCTGGGTTCGCTCCCAGTTCCTAAATAAAAAGGGTAGGAAGGATTCAAAAGGTAAAAAAGAAATAGACGTGTTAATTTTGTTTATAATGTTTCTCTCCTTTATCTTTCCGAGGCTAGGGATTGAACCCATGGCCTTATATAAGCTGGGCAAGCTTAAAAACTTGAAGATCCATGCAGAGTCAGCTCCGAGGGAGCCGCTGCGTTTTACAATCAGGACTCCTCAGCTGAACTGCAAAGCCAAGGTGCAAAGCCAGACCGCACTGGAGCACTGGGCGCGTCAGGAACAGGCCTCCGCCTAGCTCCTTCCGGTTGGGGGAACTCACGTGCACCCGGAACCCTGGAGCCTGGCAACTGTTGTGCTCTCTTTCCCTCTGCAGTGGAGGAAGATGCACCAGGAGAACACAGGAAGTGCTAATCCGCCACATTTCTCAAAGGTTGAGCCTTTTCCCATCACCTAATTTCTTTTACCCATACACCACGTAGGCCTCCGCCCTCAACTCCCCGCCCTGTACCATTCAGAACTCTCACCCCTGGTCTCGGCAACAGGTTGATGTTGGCAGTTATAGGGCCTCTAGTGAAAAAAAAGATGCAATTCAGTAGGCAGGCACTCTTCTAAGATGTTACGTCTGTGCAAGTAGTTACGTACAGGGTTGGGGCAAATGCATTAGACCTGGAAAGAAGGGGTGGGGGCGTGGCTCTCTGGTAGAGAGCTTGCTTAGCGGTGTAGGCTCTGGGTTTAATCCCAGTACTGCCAAGAATTTAAAAATAATAAAAATGGAAATAAGTTTGTGGACCTGGAAGACATCTTTGCGCACAGGGAGGCACAGTCAGCGAGATGGTCCCCAGGAAAGGAAGCGGTGCTTAACGGTGAGACGCTTGGCTCTGAATTCAGCTGATGTCAGACCGTTTTGCTAGCCTAACTTACTAGAAGATGACCTTGGGTGGATCCCTTAACCTCTCCGCCCTTTGGTTTTCTTATCTGCAGAAGCAGGATGATGATGATAATAAATCTCCTTTACCAGGGGGTTGTAAAGATTAAGTGAAACAAAAATAACAGTAATTACCAGAAGAGCAGTGTGCGCCCTGTCCCCCGTCTGCACCGAGAATGGTGTCAGCTCGTCCTCCTCAGGACACTGGAGGTGGAGCCTTTGGTTGTTCTTGTCCTACAGAGGAGGAGACTGATTTTTAAACCTGACAAGCTGGGTTCAGACTCTGTGTTCATGATCAATGCCTGCTGCTCCTCTCAGAACAGAGAAAGGGCTTAGGACAGGCTAAGCACCTGGTGAGATCCAGGTAATTTTTAGCTGTCAATTCTGGAGAAGAGAGAGGGGGGAGGAGAACTAATATTAACATCCCATCTAGTCAAATGGCAGCCATGAGTTGCCTATGGGCCTGGGGCATAAATGGACCAGTCTCTAAAGGCTGGTGATGTTATCTGTCATCTGCCATGTGTGATATGCTCCCCCCTACAATATATGGGTGCGCCATGTGAATGGAAGGAGAGCCTAGAGAAAATCAGTTGCTTTTGTTTGTTTGTTTGTTTGTTTGTGGGACTGAGAATTGAACCCAGAGGTGTTCTACTGCTGAGTTACACCCACAGCCCTATTTTATTTTTAATTTTAATTTATTATTTATTTATTGGTGGTACTGGGATTCCTGGAAACCCTTCTACCTCCGGGCTACACTCCCAGACCTATTTTATATTTTTATTTGGAAACAGGGTCTCTTAAGCCCGTGAGACTGGCTTCCAACCTGCACGATCCTCCTGTCTCCGCCTCCCAAACACGGGGATTACAAGTGTGCATGCACCATCACGCCCGGCTATCTTATTTTATTTTATACTCAATAAGTTACTGAGGGTCTTGCTAAGTTGCTGAGGCTGATCTCAAACCCGTGATCCTTCTGTCTTGGCCTCCCAAGTACTGGGATTCTAGGCATGCACCATCACTCTTCTACCAAATCAGTATTGATTTGTATAGATCTTTAGGAGTAAGGCTTTCTGTTTCAAGTAGCAGCCACCCAGCCCACTGAGTCCGAGAACGAATTGGAAGTGTGTGGGCTCCCTCAAGCACCGGGGCTGGGGAGTCCTTAGAGATAAAGTCCTGGAGATGACAGGTCTCCTGGTTCTCTAGATGGAACCCGCTGCCACAGCCTCCCCAGAGAGCTTCTCACCCCTCAGTGTCCTGACTAAGGACTGTGCCATGTGGGCCTGTGCTCCAAGGGGTGGGAAAGACTGGGGGGGGGGGTATCTTTAATTTGAGCCAGATATTTCTGCATGGAGAAAGTTCTGAGTCTGTGGTTTCCTTCCTACTGCTTACAAAAGTGATTTATCAAGTATCCACAGACTGTTAAAGACGCGCTAGTGCCCAACTGAGACTTTCACACAAACTCTATGCAATGACACAATTCTACCTGGAGTTCTGGAACTCTTTCAAAGAAATGTGTATCTCACTAAATTCAAATGACTATATCCCTTTGAAAAGCAGCAACAGATTGATATGCAAAGCGTACTCAGCAGTCAGATAATGAGTGCTTGCAGGTGAGCACTGGGACTTGGTTTTTATCTTGTTCCCAGGGGGTGAGAAAAAGGAAAATCTTTCAACCCCCACCTTCTCTCATATCTTTTAGGCAGGACCTGGGGCATAATTTGCAGGGCTCAATGCAAAAGAAAAATGTGGGTTCCTGATTAGGAAAATATGAATTTTAAGATAGTGGCAGCAGAGTACTAAGGGGAGTGCAAGGACTTTCTAAGTGTGGGATCCTGGGTTACACACACCTGAGTGGCCCTGCCAGGAGGGAACTCTCCACAAATAGGATGCTAGACTTTGGATGCTAGACAATCGCCACACCGCTAGAACCCCACCCCCCTTTTCATCTCCGGAAGGTCAGCTGAGCCGGGGATAGGCCATTCCTGTAGAGAATCTCAATATATGAAGCTCAACGGGCTACCTATGCTAACCAGCCCTTCTTAGTACAGATTTTTATTAAGCATTTTCTCAGGATGGGAAGGGACCCTGGGCAAGACATGGTTCCAGCTTTGAGATGCTCCCAGTTAGGCAAGGGAGATAGTTTTGCAAACAGCTAAAGTCTAGTGAGGTCTTGGTGCAAGGGAGGGCTGTGGGGAGTGCACTGGGGAGAGGTCCCCAAGTTGTCCCAGGGGAGGCCAGGAAAGATCCTCCCATGGGCCTTTGTGTACACTGGGTAGGCAGAGTTCTGGTTTGTGTTTTAGAAAATCTCGTTGGCACAGGGAAGAGGCCAGGCTGGGACCAGGGTGTTGTCCTGGAAGTGCTGGCTGCCTGGTGAGACGCAGCAGGTCCTGCTCTATAGCCCCCAAGTGACACGGGAAAGGGAGTGGCCTCCAGTTCAGAGAGAGACTTAGCCAGGTTGCCGACTGATTGGATTGGGCGGAGGTGGTTGGATATCAAAGCTAGAGTCTAATATTGGCTAATTGGTTCTGACTTTGGGCAGATAAATGGGCACAAGGAGAAGATTAGTCTGCAGAGAAGGATCTGCCTGTTATTAGTAATTTTGTAAATCAATAAAGTGGTTGGGAAGCCAGGCGTGGTGGCGCACACTTGCAATCCCAGCATTTGGGAGGCTGAGACAGGAGGATCGAGGTTCGCAGACAGCCTCAGCTACTTAGGCCCTTTGCACCTCAGTGAGACCCTGTTTCTAAATAAAGAATAAAAAATAGGGCAGGGGGTATAGTTCGGAGGTAGAATGACCCTAGGTTCCATCCCCAGTACTGCAATAAATAAATAAATAAATAAATAAATAAATAAATAAAAATAAAGTGTTTGGGAAAACTGCATCTCACTAAATGCTTCTTGTCTTTTGCATAATCCTCTTCTCTTCCCCACCCTACACACTAACCACCCCAATCACCACACGCTAACAAAAGCACTAAAGAATCACCAAGAAACGCTTTTAGTAGTCAGGTGTGGTAGCACACACCTGTGATCCTAATACTTGGGAGGCTGAGACAGGAGGATTGCCAATTCAAAGCTAGCCCCTGCGACTTATCACCCTATTTTAAAATAAAAATAAGCCATGTATTTTGGCACAAATCTGTAATTCCAGTACTTAGGAGACTGAGAAAAGAGGATTGCAAGTTCAAAGCCAGCCTCTGCAACTTTTCAAGACCCTGTTTTAAAATAAAAATAAGTTGCTGGGCGTGGTGGCTTCCAGCATTTGGGAGGCTGAGACAGGAGGATCACTGTTCACAGACAGCCTCAGCTACTTAGTGAAGCCCTTTGCAACTCAATGAGACCCTGTTTCAAAATAAAGAATAAAAAATAGGGCTGAGAGTGTAGCTCAGAGGTAGAATGACCTTGGGTTTCATCCCCAGTACTGCAAATACACATAAATAATAAATACTAATAAAAATAAGTAGTATATGTTGGCACAAACCTGTAATTCCAGTACTTGGGAGACTGAGACAGGAGAATTGCAAGTTCAAGGCCAGTCTCTGCAACTTAGTTAGACTCTGTTTCAAAAATAGAAATAAATGGGTGTGTAGCTCCGAGGTACAATGCCCTGGGTTCAGTCCCCAGCACATAAATAAGTAAATAAATGTAAAAGAGAGGTGGAGATGTCCCTGGGTTCAATCCCCAGAAACATCCCCCACAAGAAAAAAAGAAAGAAAGGAAAGAAAGAAAGAAAGAAAGAAAGAAAGAAAGAAAGAAAGAGGGGAAGAGGGGAAGAGAGAAAGAAGAAAGAAATATGTCAGAGTTTGAAACTTGGAAATAAGGTGAATTCACACCTAGTCAGGCACAGTGGCACATATGTGCAAGTTCAGTATCTGGGGAGCTGGGACAGGAGGGTCACAGGTTCAAGGCTAACCTCAGCAATCTAGCAAGGCCCTCAGCAACTTAGTGAGACCCTGTTTCAAAGTAAAAGATAAAATAGGGCTGGGATTGTAGATCAGAGGAAGAAAGTCCCTGGTCCAATCCCCGGTAGCACCACTAGCATCACAATAAAAAAAGCACCTTAATGGTTTAATTGCTTATTGGTCACCTTGTGTACACAATACAAGTCCTTGAAGTGATTAGCAACAGGAAAAGATCAGTGGGGCCCGAGACATTCCCCTTATTTAGAAAGCATTTGGGCAGATTTTATAATGCAGTCTTAAAATAGTCACTAATCAGATTCGGGTTTCAGGAGCTATAACTATGTGGTGGCCCCGGCCACTCACCTGGACAGCAATTAGCATTAAGAGCCCATTTCTCATTTCACACTTTATAGACCCCTTAGTTCCACTTCAGCAGTGATGGAGGGAGACTATTTAGATATTTATATATGCCGAATCACGATGGGTATCCTCGGGGGAGGAAATGGTCTCTGAAGGAACTCAGCAAAGAAATTCCTGCCCATTGAAATACACTCAATACACTCCAGTTTTAAAGTTACCCAGCTCTGGTCTTAAAGCAAGTCCTCCTTTTTTTCTTTTCTTTTTTTTTTTTTGGCGGGTCTGAAACCCAGGGGCATTCTACCTCCGAGCTACCCCACCCCCTGTCTTATTGTTATTCTTTATTTTGAAACAGGGTCTCACTAAGGTACAGAGGGCCTCACTAAGTAGCTGAGGCTGGCTGTGAACCGTGATCCTCCAGTCTCAGCTTCCCGAATGCTGGGATTACAAGTGTGTGCCACCACGCCCGGCTAAAAGCAAGTCCTTTTAGCCTATAATCCCAGTACTCAGGAGGCTGATGCAGGAGGATTGCAGGTTGGAGGACAGAGCACATTAATTAATTAATTTATTTATTTACTTATTTATTTATTGGATCTGGGGATGGAACTCAGGGGCATCTGACCTCCGAGCTACACCTCCTGCCCTATTTTATTTTTATTCTTTATTTTGAAACTGGGTCTCACTGAGTTGCGGACGGCCTCACTAAGTAGCTGATCCTCTGGTCTCAGTCTCCTGAATGCTGGGATTACAAGTGTGCGTCACCACGCCTGGTGGCTAGTGCACAGTAATTTAGTGAGACCTTGTTTCAAAATTAAAAAAATGAAGACGGGCTGGGAGTGTAACTCAGAGGGAGAAAGGCCCTTGGTTCAATCCCCAGTATAGAAATAGAAAGGGAAGGAAGGGATTAGGAAAAGGAAGGGAAGGAGGGGGAGAGAAGGGGAAGGAAGGGAGGAAGGGAGGAAGGGAGGGAGGGAGGGAGGGAGGGAGGTGGGTGATTCTTGAATCGGGCTGAGAACTCAGACACCTTGTTTGCCACTCTGGAGCCACCTGCTTTTCTTGGCTGGGTCTGGAGACAGGCACAGGGACCACACTGAAATTCCTCAATCCCAGAGCTACTGTATTCTAGCTTCCTTCGTTCTTGGTTTTCTCTCTGGGAATGTGCTGTTGTAGCCTTTGGTAGAGATTCGATCAAAAGAGAGATTTTTCTTTTTCTCCATCTGGAGATGGAACTCAGGAACGCACACACGCTAAGCTTTTCCACTGAGTCCCACTCCCAGCTCCAAAGAAGGCCTGTTCTACTGCTGTTAACTGAGGTGCTGATGCATGTTTCGGATAGGTGCTTTCTCTGTGGATTTGGAGGTTGAGTCCTGCCACCAGTGGCAAGGTGGCACTGAATAATGCATCATACCATGGGCCCTGATGGCACGGCTCCTCTCTTCTCTCCCCCCGGGGGACCCTGGCTTTTGTCTGAGGCCAGCTGTGTCCTGGAATGTGTATCCCTGGAAGGCTGGGGGTCTGAGCCGGCCTCAGGGACCTCAGACATGAGAATGCTATTCTGATTTTTTTTTTTCCACGAACGCTCTTCGGTGAGCTTAAACTCCTCTCTAGGATAACAGTCAGAGTTGGTGTAAAAATGCTTCCATCTCATGACAGATTTTTCTTTGGAGATTGAAGAATGACCAAATCAATTCTAGAAATGTAAAACATCTTTAAGTGGGGTTCTTCACATTCCCATGGCATGTGAAGCAAAACAGGAATCTGTCCCAGGACTTTTGCTGGAAGCAGGTGGAAGTTTTATAACCAACCTTTGGGGGAAGATGCCAGATGTTTAGATGGATGCGTGTGTGCGCGCGCGCACACACACACACACACACACACACACACACACACACACACACCACCTTGATGAAGGGGGCTGCCAGCCCAGAGGGCCCGAGTGACACCTCCAGTTGTACTCTGTTGATTTTTTAAACATTTTTACCAATTGTACTTTGGAGGCAGGATGGAAGAGTTGCTGCTTCTGGAGGAGTCACCAAGAAGCTCTCTGCCATAAGGCTTTGTGTTGGACCATGAAAAGTGTCTATTCTCCGTGACTGTGACATGACTGGGTACAGAGCCCATCAGTGCTGAAATAGCTCCACACTTACTACTAAATTAGCAAGAGGCATCGGTTGGCTACCGGCTCTCGCCAGCCTGCAGGGCAGAGCCCTGGATGGCTAACCCAGAGCTGACAAGCAGCTTCTGAGCGAGATGCTGCGCCCAGTGCTGAGGACTCCAGGTCCTATGAGGGCAGCCCTCACATTGGCCTTCAGTTATGCAAAATTTCTTCCAGAAGCCAGGACTCTTGAGTTAACTCAAAAATCCTTATGGCAAAGAGATGTGGTTGTTTTGTCTCCATCTCTCCAGCTCAGGGAAGCTGTTGAGGGCTGAGGCAAGGAGTCTTCATCAGAAAAGAGGCGCCCCTGAGATCTAGGAAAGTGGGTTGAAAACGATCCCAGATGTTTCTTTTTCAGAAGGCCTTTCACCACCACCCCATAGCATTTATTCCTTATTCCAAGCACTGCCCACCATGTCTTCCTTCTTTCCTTCCTTCCTTCCTTCCTTTTCTTTCTTTCCTTTTCTTTCTTTCCTTTTTCCAGAAGTGGGGCTTAAACCAAAGGGTTTTCTACTTCTGAGCTATAACTCCAGACTCCTTTTCAGTTTTTTGTTTTAGCTGCGTGTGGTACTGCACAACTGTAATCCCAATACTTGGGGAGCTGAGGCATGAAGATTGTAGGTTCAAGGACAGCCTCAGCTTCTTAATAAGACTCTTAGCAACCGACCGAGACCTACCTTTCCTTCCTTCCTTCCTTCCTTCCTTCCTTCCTTCCTTCTTTCCTCCCTCCTTCTTTCTTTCTTTCTTTCTTTCTTTCTTTCTTTCTTTCTTTCTTTCTTTTTCTTTCTTTCTTTGTGGTACTGGGGTTTCTGTAAACCCTTCTACCTCTGGGCTACACTCTCAGACCTATTTTTATATTTTTCTTATTTGGAAACAGGGTCTCTTAAGCCAGCACATCTGGCTTTGAACCTGCACGATCCTCCTGTTTCTGCCTCCCAAGAGTGGGGATTACAAGCATGCGCTACCACGCCCAGCTGAGACCCTATTTAAATAAAATAAAATAATATTTTATAAAAAGTTCTGGGAGTGCATCTTGGAAGTAGAATGCCTCTGGCTTTAGTACCCAGTATCAAACACACAAAAAAAATTTTTCTTGAGCTAGGCATAGTGGTGTACGTTTGTAATCCCAGTACTTGGGAGGCTGAGACAGGAGGATGGTGCAGGTTTGAAGGCAGCCTCAGCTACTTAGTGAGGCTCTCAGCAGCTTAGTGAGACCCTGTTTCCAAATAAAATATAAAATAGCCTGGAGGTAGAAAAGCCCCTGGGTTCCATCTCCAGTACTACACACACACACACACACACACACACACACACACACACACACACGTTGTTTTGAAACAGGGTCTTCCTATTGATGAGGTTGGTCTGGAACCTGCCATCTTCCTGTCTCAATCTTCCAAGTACCAGGATTACAGGTATGCATGATGTGTACCACCACACCTGGCGATCTACTATCTACCACATCATTCGGATATATTTCCATGTATATATATAATCATTATTGTTATATATCACATTTCATAATATATCATTGTATATTGTTATATATCATAATAGTTATAGTTATCTAAAATTGCCTTGTTCTTTTAAGGGTTTTCTTGCTGATAATCTCTTCCCATCTCAGGTGGGAACTCAGGGTCCCATCTGTCTTACCATCCTTCACCCTCAGTGCCTAGCACGCTGCCTGGTCTAAGCAGGTGCTCAGTAACATGTTGGATGAGGAATAAATGAAGGGATGGGCTGGCTGTGAGCCTTCCATAGAGCCCCCATACTTTAAAAAAAAAGATAGACATTTGGCATTTGGATTACAAATTAACTAAAATTAATTATTTAGTTTTGTACCATCTGCAGATAGATGTTACCAGAAAACTAAACCTATTCTGAATGCCTGGCCTCATCATGAACATCAGTTATTATGCTAGGCTATCATCCAGGCCCACTGAGTCCCTGTTGAATTATTGGATTTCTCAGCCTTTCGTGTTTCTCTCTCTTTATTTTGGTCAGGCTACCGGCCCTTTTCTTCTAATCATCAAACCACCTGCAACACCTGTTCTCCTACTATTCATTCATAATTTTGATAGATGCTGCACAGTAGAGCTTGTAAAAAAAAATAAAAACTGACTTTCTCTGCACCCTACCCTATAGAGAAGAAGAGGCCTATGCACAGGCCTCAGGGTTTCTTTTTTCTTTTCTTTTCTGGTACTGGGGATTAAACTCAGGGGCATACTACATTTGAGCTACATTAGTAACATAGTACTCTTTTAGCCAGGCATGGTGGCGCACATTTGTAATCCCAGTATTCAGGAGGCTGAGACCAGAGGATCGCGGTTTGCGGACAGCCTCAGCTACTTAGTGAGGCCCTGTGCAACTCAGTGAGACCCGGTTTCGAAATAAAGAATAAAAAATAGGGTAGGGGGTGTAGCCCGGAGGTCAAATGCTCCTGGCTTCCACCCCCAGACCTGGAAAAAAAAAAAAAAAATATATATATATATATAGTCCTTTTTATTTTTTATTTTGAGACAGAATCTCATTAAGTTGCCCAGACTAGCCTCTGGAGTAGCTGGGATTGCAGGTGTGTGCCACTTTGCCCAGCTCAGGTCTCAAGATTTTGTGATGGTCCCGTCATGGTGGGACTGAAATCTCAGCACAGTTTCACAGTTCCAGGCTCGGGACTTGGTGGTCCAGCTCAGATCCGATGTCTCCTTCCTGTCCAATCAGCTGAGGCCCTGCAGGACAGAGACCATCTGAGCACTCTGCCAGTGTGGACTACAGGAGGCAGGCACTTTGCACACAAGTTGAAAATTTCTTGTGGGATCTGATTCCCAGAGTACTGTTACATGTCTGTACTCCCAGGACTTGGGAGGCTGAGACAGAAGGACTGCAGGTTCACAGCCAGGCTTAGTACTTTACGGAACAAGTAATGAGATCTGTACAACCTAAATAGGACTGAGGGTATATCTCAGAGGTAGAATGTTCCTGGGTTCAATCCCTAGCAACACACAAACACACACACACACACACACACACACACACACACACACACACACACAGTGGGTTCAGTGCCCCTCAGATTCCACAGTTAATCCCAAATGTGAGCTGCTGGCCACGACAGCCCTTTTTTCTCCTCCAATGGACCGAAAGAGGATTAAGGGCCGATTGGTCAGGCCAGTTACCCCTCCTCAGCACATTCCCGGGAGCTGCCCTGCGAAGCTTGTTCTTGAGTCTGGACTACTTGTGGCCCAGAAGAAAGCCTTTTAGGGCTAGCGTTACTCCAGTCCTATCTGAGATCAGCAGAAAGTCTTAACTGTGGGTATCTGGAATGTGGGCCAAGGGAATTAGTCTATCCAGAAAGGCCGTTCTGGTGGCCCAAAGGTTGCTGAGACAGAATGCATTTTGTGGTTAATTTATTCCAGGGTTTTCCTGATGAGAATTTGTCTTCCTTTTATTTAATTTTGAACTTTATTTATTTATTTATTTGTTTATTTATTTATTTATTATTTTGCAGTATTAGGAATGGAACCCAGAGGCACTACTTCCAAGCTACACCCACAGCCCTATTTCTTATGCTTTATTTTGAAAGATGGTTTCACTAAGTTGTGAGGGTCTCTCTAAGGCTGGCTGTGAACCTGTAATCCTCCTGTCTCAGCCTCCCAAGTACTGGGATTACAAGTGTGCGCCAGCATGCCCAATTCAATTTTGAACCTTAATATTAGCAGGATTTTTTCTGGTGTTGGAGATCAAACCCAAGCGTGCTTTACCACTAAGCTACATCCCCAGCACTTTTTATTTATTTATTTTTATTTTTTGTTTGTTTGCAGTACTGGGGACAGAACCCAGGGGCATTCTACCTCCAACCTACACCCACAACCCTATTTTTTATTCTTTTTTTTTTTTTTTTTTTTTTTTTTGCAGGTCTGGGGATGGAACCCAGGGGCATTCTACCTCCGAGCTACACCCCCTGCACGATTTTTTATTCTTTTTTATTTTGAAACCAGGTCTCACTGAGTTGCAGAGGGCCTCACTAAGTAAGCTGAGGCTGTCTGTGAACCGCGATCCTCTGACCTCAGACTCCCAAATGCTGGGATTACAAGCGTGCACCAGCACGCCTGGCTTATTCTTTATTTTAAAACAGGGTCTCACTAAGTTGTAAGGGCCTCTCTAAGTAGCTGAGGCTGGCCGCGAACCTGTAATCCTCCTGTCTCAGCCTCCCAAGTACTGGGATTACAAACGTGTGCCACTACACCTAGCTCAATTTTTGAACTTTAATATTAGCAGGTCTTTTTGTGGTATTGGAGATCAAACCCAAGGGTGCTTTACCACTGAGCTACATCTCCAGCCCTTTTTATATCTTTATAAATAAATAAATTTATTTATTTATTGTTGTTTTGTGGTACTGGGGATGGAACCCAGTGGCATTCTATCTCGGAGCTCCACCCCCAGCCCTATTTTTTATTCTTTATTTTGAAACAGGGTCTCACTGAGTTGCAAAGGGCCTTACTAGGTAGCTGAGGCTGGCTGTGGACTGTGATCCTCCTGTTTCAGGCTCCCCAATGCTGGGATTACAAGCATGTATCACTATGCTCAGCTCTTACTTTTTATTTTGAGATAGGGTCTTGCTAATTTCCCGAGACTGGCCTCAAACTTATGATCCTCCTGCCACAGCCTCCTGAGTAGCTGCAACTACAGGTATGCACCACCGTGCCCAACTATTTACCATTTGCTTTTGATTAGGTCATAAAAATACTCAGGGGCCTCCGAGTTTGAAAGTGCAAGAGTGTGTGCAATGGAAAATCCCCTTCCCCGCCAGGGCCCACAGGCAGCCAGTGGTCACCGGCAATGGTCACTTCCTTGTGGGGACATCCTGCCCGACGAACACAAGTTGGAGGTGGTACAAAGAATTTCCCGCAAGATAAACTGTGGGCTGGTGTTTGCTCCTCCTGAACCCCGGCCACGCTGGGTACCATCCAGGTTTGCCACGAGGTTGAAGACAGGGATTGGAATCCAAATGAGTCTGTTTCTTCTGGGATCAGGGGAGCCTCATCTGCAAACCCAGAGGGAAGAGAGAAAAAGCTTCCTATGGCAGGTTTCTTGAGAGGATTACAGGAGGCCACACCTGTTCCTGGCCTGTTATCAGGCACAAGTGTGGCAAGAATAATTCTTGCCGTTCAGAGTCTTATTTCTCCACTAGAATATGAGCTGTTTAAGGCAAGGCTGTGCACAACACCACTGCACACCGGCTCCCTGGCACGTGGCAGATGCTCCATCAATCACCACCAGGGCTCATGTTCTGAAGCACTTGCTGTCAGCAGGCACGGTGATGCATACCTGTGATCCTTGTACTTGGGAGGATGTCAGGAGGATCACAGGTTCAAGGCCAGTGTCAAAGACTTAGTGAGACTTTATTTTTAAAAAGGGGAAAAATGGGGCTGGTGTGCTTGGGGTGTAGCTTGAAGGGACAACACTCTCATGTTCACTCTCCTGATTCAATCTCCAGGACCAAAACTTTTTTTTTTTTTAAAGAACAAAACATGAATGCAAAAATATCTTGCACTTGTATGGCTACCATGCACCAATTAAAAAATATATATCTTCATTTTTCTGAGGATCTTCCATGCTGTTTTTCAAAGTGGTTGCATTCATTTGCAATCCCACCAATAATGTATTAGAGTTTCTACTTCTCCATGCCCGATCAATTACAGTTTATCTCTTCCTTGGAAGTCCTTTTTTTTTTTTAATTTTCCACACTATTTCCTGTTTGCTGAAATCATCACAACCAGAAGGTGAGTGACTTTAAGGAGATGATCCACTCATACCCAATTTTTTAATAGAGATCACTTGGATCTGGAGATCTGCTGAGAGATGGGGTGAGGCAGCGGCCCCTTCAAGTACTTCCTGAGCACACAGTTGCATGGATCTGCTGGCCCTTTGCTGTGCAGCAGGCCCTGGTCCAGCCTCATTGCACAGCAGGCTCCTTACTGTAAGATCCAGCAATACCACCTATGGGTATCTACCCACAAATAACGAAAACCAGACTACCAAACCAATACACGAGTACCTATGTTCATAGCTGCACAATTCATCATTCCCAAACCATGGAACCAGCCAAGATGTCCATCAACGGATGAGTGGATTACAAAACTATGGGATATGTACACAATGGAATTTTACCCAGCCGTCAAGGGGAACAAAATTATTGTATCTACAGGGAAATGTCACAAAAATAAGAAATCAGATGCTTTCCCTAATATGCAAAAACTAGGGAAAAATGAGTAACTGGAGGAACTCTAGATAAAGAAGGGACCCTATAGAGAAGCAATCAAGGTGACCTATCCGAGGGGATGTGAGGGGGGAAGATGGAAACTCTTTAAAGCGCATGACGTATTTAAACAAACATATCAAAGCCAATCACTAAATCAAGCTTGGGAACGAGGGAGAGGGAAGGAATGGGGTGGGGACTGGATAAAGACTAATTGAGTGATGTCTGCCTGTGTATCTTCACAAGTTTTTTTATTCCATTAAGATGTTTGACTACAATGCACCAATAGGAATATATTAAAACTATATATATATATATAAAATCTTGCACAAGATGTTGTCACTTCGCCAACACTTACAGATGGGAGAACCGGGGGAGGGAGACGCGATGAAGGAAAAGCATGAGTAGCCTCAGGCAGGTCAGGGAGACAGGGAGGCTGGGCCTCTCCACCCCTCACAATTGGGACCCAGTGAGCCTTCCGGTCTTCCTTGGCTTCGGGTCTCAGCTGAGTGGTTTCCACAAGGAGAAGGTGTGGGCTGGCCCCCTTGGAGGAACGCAGAAGGCAGGCTGGTCTCTGAGGCAGTATGCAGTTCAAGGGACAACCTGGGAATGGAGGCCCAGCTCCACACTGCAAAGCATTCTCTCTTACCATCTGTAGGAGAGAGGACCAGCTCTGCAGGGAAATGTTCCAGAAGCCCATTTGCTGCAGAGGCTGCAAACCCTGGGCTTCCTAGCAGCGCAGGGAGAGCTGGAGCAGCCTGTGCCGAAGGACCTTGGAAGGGCTGGAGACAGAGAAGAGTGTTTCTACAATAACTTGATGTGACACCCCCCCCCCCCCAGTCTCCCTGGTCTTCCTGAATTAAATTGAAAACATCAAGCCGGGTGTGGTGGCCAACACCTGTAATCCCAGTACTTAGGAGGCTGAGACATGACCATTACAGGTTCATGACGAGCCTCAGCAAATTAGCAAGACCCCATTTCAAAGTTAAAAAAATAAAAAGGGTTGAGGGTGTAGCTCAGAGGTAGAATGCACCTGCCTGGGTTCAATTTCCAGCACACACACACACACAAAAGAAAAAATTGAAAATATCACAAAACTGCCCTGGGGGGTGGTCTGCAAGGAGACTTCAGAGCCCGCATCCCCCACTCCAGATCCAGCCCACCTCTGAATTCGCTAGCACCATACCTTCAGGAAATGGGTGTGCCTCTCGTTCTGGGAAGGGCTGCTCATTTGTGCCTGGGAACCAGCAATTACAGATCCCGGAGGGCTTTTGCTATTGGTCAGATGCCTATTTCTGTATCCACTTTCCATCAGTCTGGGGAGCTGTAGTTCTCTCCAAGGGTGATCACTGTGGCTTTGCCATTCGGCAGAGATTTATGGAGCTCATTATGGGATCTGAGAAAGCCAAAGTCTTTTTTTTTTTTTTTTTTTTTTGTGGGTCTGGGGATGGAACCCAGGGGCATTCAACCTCCAAGCTATACCCCGAGCCCTATTTTTTATTTTTTATTTTGGAACAGGGTCTCACTAAGTTACAGAGTGCTTCACTAAATAGCTGAGGCTGTCCGCGAACCGTGATCCTCTGGTCTCAGCCTCCCGAATGCTGGGATCACAAGCGTGCGCCACCGCGCCCGGCTCTAGAAAGCCAAATTCTCGATTGTCTCGTTGAACCTGATTGTGTCTCAATCCCCGCATCCCAGTTAATGACATCACCGTCCACGCAGTTGCTCAAGCTGAGTTCCTATCAGTTTCCGCTTCCTTCCTTCCTTCCTTCTTTCTTTCTTTCCTTCCTTCCTTCCTTCCTTCCTTTCCTTTCTTCCTTCCTTCCCCCTTCCTTCCTTCCTCCCTCCCTGCTCCCTCCTTCCTTCCTTCTCTTCCTTCCTTCCTTCCTTCCTTCTTCGCTCCCTCCCTGCTTCTTTCTTTCTTTCTTTCTTTCTTTCTTTCTTTCTTTCTTTCTTTCTTTCTTGGGAATTGAAGCCAGGGGTATCTACCTCTGAGCTACAACCTGCAGTCAAATTTTAATTTTTTGCTTTGAAACAGACTCTCACGAGGTCACTGAGAGTCTCACTACTTACTGAGGCTGTCCTCAAACCTGTGATCCTCCTGCCTCCGTCTCCCAAGCACTAGGATTGCAGGCATGTGCCACCATGCCCAGATCTGCACATTTCTTTCTTTTCTTTCTACCACATCCACCAGTGAGCCAGGTGGCCTTGGCCTCACCCATGGTGGTCTAAGATCACTGTTCTCTGCCCAGTTTGCCAGGGACTTTTCTATTTCAGCATTGAAGACCCCACGTCCCAGGAGACCCCTTGGTCCCAGGCAAACTGGGTTCATCAGTCACCCTAGTCTCCCATGGCCATGCTAGTTTCTTTTTTTAAAAATTGTGTTTTTTTGGTACTGGAGGTGGAACCCAGGAACCCAGGGGCATTCTACCTCAGAGCTACACCCCCAGCCAAATTTTTTATTCTTACTTTTAAAACAGGGTCTCACTGAGTTGCAAAGGGCCTCACTAAGTAGCTGAGGCTGGCCATGGGTCATGATCCTCCTGTCTCAGCCTCCCAAATGCTGGGATTACAAGCATGAGCCACCATGCCTGGCTTTATTTTTACTATTCCACACCCTTCTCCTGGGCTCCCTGCTCTGCTCTGGACCCATCTAAACTTCTCCACCCAGTGGAAGAGCTAGCTTTAAGACAGCCAAGTCAGGGGCACCATGGATTGACCTTCTGTGCATGGGGGCCTCAGAGGGCCCCCTCCCCAGGGGGCTCACCCTTGAATGTGCCAGGACCTCTGCCCATACCTGGCTGCCTGTCCCTGGAGTGTTGTCTTTGGGTCTCCATGTGGCCCCATTTCTCATCCTTTGGATCTCAGCAGAAATGCCCCATCTCAGAAAGGCCCACTCAGATCTAAGACGGGGCCAGTCCTGACTTAGTGAACGATAAAGCCTATCAGTGGCTAATCAGTTATTAGATTGAAATTGGTCCTTTTGTCCCCTCTGTTTTAGACTCCTGCTATATGCATCACGACTCAAGCAACTGTGCCTTTTGTTTACACCATTATTGCCATCCTTCCCCTCCCACCCCTTCCAAAACAGAAGTTCCCCAATGGCAGGAACTTTCTGCATTTTATTGATTGAGTGATTGATTGAGTGTGGGACTGGGGATTGAACTCAGGAACATTCTACCTCTGACCTACACGCTCAGCCCTTTCTATTTTATTATTTGGAAACAGGGTCTTATTAAGTTACCGACAGCCTTGCTGAGTTGCTGAGGCTGGCTTCGAACCTGTGATTCTCCTGTCTCAGCCTCCCAAGTACTGCGATTACAAGCACGCCTGGCAGGGACTTTCTTTCTGAAATGCTCCACTCTATCTCCAGTACCTAGATCAATGCCTGGCACACAGTTGGTGTTTAATATATGCTCCCATGCATTTATTTAGCATATTTTCTTTTTCTTTTTTTGCATTACAGGAGATGGAACCCAAGGGCAGTGTACCTCCGAGCTACATCCCCAGCCCTATTTTTAGTCCATTTATTTATTTATTTATTTATTTATTTATTATTTATTTATTTTTGTGGTACTGGGGATGGAACCTAGAGGCATTCTACCTCCGAGCTGCACCCCCAGCCCTATTTTTTTTTCCTCTTTATTTTGAAACCCGGTCTCACTGAGTTGCAAAGGGCCTCACTAAAGTAGCTGAGGCTGTTTGGGAACCACAATCGATCCTCTGGTTTCAGCCTCCCTAATGCTGGAATTACAAGCGTGTGCCACCACACCCTGCTGTCTTTTTATTTTTGGAACAGGGTCTCACTGAGTTGCGAAAGGCCTCCCTAAGTAGCTGAGGCTGTCCTCGAACAGCGATCCTCCAGTCTCTGTCTCCCGAAAGCTGGAATTACAAGTGTGCCCCACCACGCAGGCTGCAGAAGTTCTTTTCAAGGATCAGGGCTAGCAGACACCGGAAGCCGAGAACACGTGGCCAGGTGATAGTTGAACTATTCCAAGGAAAGGAGGTCCCGGAGTTTTCTGTAGATTGTGAGTCTTGATGGAAAACGGGGTTTCCATGGTTACAGTGGAGGGCACTGAAAGGGTTAGAAGATGGAGGAAGGAATGAGCTTCAGTCAGCCCTGATGCAGCCAGCAGAGTTGGTACCAAGTGATAGAATCAGCCCTGGAGGGAGCAGGGAGCCATAGAAGAATATGGAGCAACACCTCTGAATGGTATTTGGTGTATATATGTACTAAAATTTTGTATCTATATACTTTATATATACATACCAATATTGTTATATATGTATATACTGAAAATTTGATAGATTTAAAAATTTCTCTCTCTTTTAATTATTTATTTTGTGGTGCTGGGGATCGAACACAGGGACATTCTACCTCTAAACAACATCCCCAGCCCAATTATATTTTTTTGTTTTGAAACAGGATTTGGTAGGTTGCTAAGAGTCATACTATTTGCTGAGGCTCGTTTTGAACCTGAGATCCTCCTGTCTCAGCCTCCCAAGTACTGGGATTATAGTCATAGGTACCACCACTCCCAGCTTAGTTGTCTTTAGTGTTTAGCATGGTTTACCTACAGGAGTTCAACTTAACTCACAAGTCTCAAATAATTTTTCAATTACCTACTTAAATAACAAATAAAGTGTTAATTAATAATTAAACAATTTGGTTAACCTATCACAAATATTAATGTGCTAAATTGTCCTTAATTTTTTGTGTGTGTGTCTGTGTGTGGTACTGGGGTGGAACCCAGGAGCTTTTCTACCTCCGGGCTATACTCCCAGACCTATTTTATACTTTATTTGGAAACAGGGTCTCACTAAGTTGCTGAGAGCCTCACTAAGTAGCTGAGGCTGGCTTCGAACCTGTGCGATCCTCCTGTCTCAGCCTCCCAAGCGCGGGGATTACAAGCATGCGACACCACGCCCGACTCATCCTTAATGTTTTAAGACATTAAAATAACAGATTTGTATAGATTAATTTTAAATTTATCACAAAATGTTGGTATTCTAGGTTTGATTTACTTTGAAACTCATTTTTTCTTTTTGTGGTACTGGACATTAAACTCAGGGGCACTCTACTTCCAAGCTATATTTTGAAATCTTGCTAAATTGCTGAGGCTGGTCTTGAACTCTGATCCTCCTGTCTAGCCTGGCAAGTTCCGGGATTATAGGTGTGCTCTACCACATCTGGCTTTATAGCTCTTCTTAATTCTGAATACCCACTGGAAGTTAATTTTGCTTGCCTGTCAAGAGACAAAAATCACATCACACCAATGTTGAGCCTTTTTGTGTGTGGGGGGGTCTGGGGATGGAACCCAGGGTATTCGACCTCCGAGCCACACCCCCTGCCCTATTTTTTTTATTCTTTATTTTGAAACAGAGTCTCACTAAATTGCAGGGGGCTTCACTATATAGCTGAGACCTCTACGAACTGAGATCCTCCAGTCTCAGCCTCCCGAATGCTGGGATTACAAGCGTGCCCCACCACGCCCGGCTTGTTGAGCCTTTTTTTAATAGTCATGTCCAGGGCATCTCAACTTTAAAAGAGATTATCCCCGGCCGGGCGTGGTGGCGCACGCTTGTAATCCCCGCGCTTGGGAGGCAGAGACAGGAGGATCGTGCAGGTTCGAAGCCAGCCGCGCGCGCTGGCTTAGGAGACCCTGTTTCCAAATATAAAATGTAAAAATAGGTCTGGGAGTGTAGCCCGGAGGTAGAAGGGCTTCCAGGAACCCCAGTACCACCAAAAAAATATAATAATAATAAAAAAAATAAAAAAAATAAAAGAGATTATCCCTAATTTACTCCTAAAAGCATCTGTATCTCTATGCAGGAGAGTATATAATCACATTTTCTTTTCAAAAATGAGATTAAATCCTGTGGGCTTTTCGTTTGTTTTTCTGCTCTTAGGATATTTTATTAAGTTAGTTAATTAATTTTTTTTGTAGTACTGGGGGTGGAACCTAGGGGCTTTTCTACCTCCTGGCTATACTCCCAAACCTGTTTTTATATTTTATTTGAAAACAGGGCCTCACTAAGTTTCTGAGAGCCTCACTAAGTAGCTGAGGCTGGCTTTGAACTCTGTGCGATCCTCCTGTCTCAGCCTCCCAAGTGCTGGGATTACAGGCATGCACCACCACGCCCAGCTCTTAGGATTTTTTTCCGGGCTACACTCCCAGGCCTATTTTATATTTTATTTGGAAACAGGGTCTCTTAAGCCAGTGTGGTCTCTGCCTCCCAAGCACAGGGATTACAAGCATATGCCACCACGCCCAGCAAGGATATTTTAAAAATGTCTTTTCTGCTTAACCCAAAGACCTTGAACTTGATGGAATTCTTTCTTCTTTCATGGTGTTTGCATCTGGGGGACCCCACAGCTCAGACAATACAATTGGATCTGATTGGATCTCTCCAGGCTTTGCCCAAAGTTCCTGGTCACATGATCTCAGGCCATGTCAGTGACAGCAGCCAGGTTGTAAGAGGCTCACCACCCTCAAGCTAAGACCCCCCCGAATTGCACTAACAGTCAAATTTAGAGGAAGCAGAGAGAACTTGTTTTAAGGGGCGAGCTAAGTCAAGATAAGGTGTTGCACAGACCAGCGGCCACAGAATTGAGCCGAGAGCAGAGAACTGAACCAGAAAGGTGCAGTGTCACAGAAGCCAGGGGTGGGAAGTTTCAAGACAGGGACATTTATCAAAAATGTCAAAACTACAGAAAGGTTGAGATGGATAAAGTCAGGTGAACCACCAGAAGTCACTTGGATGACAAGAGCTTAGTTTCTGAAGCAGACCGTTATCTGAAGCTTCTTTGATTCTAGGCCCAAAGGCCAGCACTGGGTGCCAAGCCTTCGCGTCTAAAAAATATTGGAATTTCTTTGTCCACAGTACTGTATTATAGTTGGGGGCAGCTGCATCCTCTCCCACAGGCTCTATATTGTCCTACAGGGTATCTCAGACTTCTGCCAAACTCCTTTAATCTGCTATTGTGAGGACTAGAAGAAGAAATTGATTGTTTGTCTTTCCTTAAGGTCACTTTTTGATCTCTCTGGGAGAGAAGAAATAACTTATTATTATTTTTTTTAATCCAGCAAGCTTCCTTAGCTGGAGTGGAGAAGCAGTAATGCATGGCAGATGGACCTAGACTAAGGGCAGAAACTGCAGAGGCGGCCTCTATCAGTGTGGAAGTGAACGGAAGCACTCAAGTTCTACATTTCTCTACCAGGGCGCTAATGACCTCTGCGCTGGACCATTCATAGTCGTGGGTCTATCCTGGGCATCAAACGGTGTATATCTAGTGGTCTCTCTCCACTAGATGCCAGCAACAGTGCTGGCTCCCCATGGCGACAACCAAAAAGGTCTCTAGCCTTTGCCAAATGCCCCCAGAGCAATGTCTTTTGAAGAGAGCCCTTTGGTCCAGCCATTTTATGCAAAAGGGGTTTGATTCAAGAAATGAACTGCTTTTCCAAGCTCACTGTCTGTGGGAGCTTGGCTCCAGGAACACGCGAGGATTGGCTCTTCCTCGGCTCTGCCACATCTCTGGGTAAGCATCATTGCTCATTGCTTGGCCTTGAAGGAGGGCGGCACTTGGCTCCTCCACACCTTCTACAACCAAAGGAGTTCTTTTACATATACTTTTATTGGCACATTGGTTTTGACTTCTGTTTGTTTTTGGTTTTGTTTTTGATGCTAGGGGTTGAACCCAGGGGCATTCTACCTCCGAACTACACCCCCAGCCCTGTTTTTATTTTTTATTTTGAAACAGGGTCTCGCTAAATTGCAGAGGGCCTCACTAAGTAGCTGAGGCTGGCCACAACCTATGATCATCCTGTTTCAGCTTCCCAAAGTACTCGGATTACAAGCCCGTGCCACCATGCCTGGATTATTGGGGCACTGTCAGCTCATATCAAAATGTAGTTCAGAGTGATAGTGACGTCCGTGGTCCATGCACACAGCACTTGGTGAGCTTTCCCTTGGCTCCCTCCCCTTTTCTGTACAAGATATGAGATTGGAAATGGTATTCTCACATAGGTACATAAGGTCGGTCCCAAAGGATTTGGATTTTGCATCAAACAGAGGAGTGTACAAACCCTTGGTTCTGTCCCTTGTCAGCTCAGTGCTGTGGGATAAGTCATTTAGTGGCTTTTTTTAAACCTCCTCTGAAATGGTAGCACTTACTCGGACCAGTTACTTCACTTTCTATCTTCCTCAAATGAAACTACTAATACTATACTTGGTGGGGTTATTGTGAGGATAAAATGGTAAATGCACTTAGAGTGCTTACAGCTGTGCTAACTTGGTAGCGGCTCAACCTGGGTTAACTACTTTGATTACTTTCTGGATTAAATGATCTGGGCTTGGTGGTACACACCTGTAATCCCAGTCCTTAAGAGGGTGAGACAAAAGGATCAGAGTTTTGAGGCCAGCCTCAGCAATTTAATTTTTTTTTTTTTTTGCAGGTCTGGGGATGGAACCCAGGGGCATTTGACCTCTGAGCTACACCCCTGCCCTAATTTTTTATTCTTTATTTTGAAACAAGGTCTCACTAAATTGTGGAGGGCCTCACTAAGTAGTTAAGGCTGTCTGTGATCCCCCAGTCTCAGCCTCCCAAATGTTGGGATTATAAGCGTGCGCCACCACACCCGGCTCAACCTCAGCAATTTAGCAGGATCCTGTTTTAAAACAAAAAAATAGAGCCGGGCGTGGTGGCGCACGCTTGTAATCCCCGCGCTTAGGAGGCGGAGACAGGAGGATCCAGGTTCTAAGCCAGCCCTGGCTTAAAAGACCCTGTTTCCAAAAATAAAAAATAGGTCTGGGAGTGTAGCCCGAAGGTAGAAGAGCTTCCAGGAACCCCAGTACCACACACACACACACACACACACACACACACACAATATATATATATATATATATATATATATATATATATATAGAGAGAGAGAGAGAGAGAGAGAGAGAGAGAGAGAGAGAGAGCTGGGTGTGTAACTCGGAGGTAGAATGCCCCTGGGTGCAATCCCCAGTACTGACAACAACCAAAAAAAGGATAAATGATAGCTTGTGCAAAGAACCAGCACAGTATATAGGGAGGGGCACTTAGATGATCAATAGATGAGCTGTTAGTAGTAGTAGTGGTAGTAGTGGTAGTATTGGTGTTGTTGGATCTAATCTCCAATAGCAGAATGTCCAGCCACTGTCTACATCTGGCCCTCCTTGAGTTTCAGCATGATTTCAGGGCAGGTAGGAAACATCTGTTTCACTTGAGAAACTGAGTTAGGACCTGTTTTGGGAAGTACTTTTTTTTTGTCCTTGTGGTACTGGGTACTGAACCCAAGGACACTCTACCACTGAGCTATATTTCCAGCCCTTTTACTTTTTATTTGGGGTTAGTGTCTTTTTAAATTTCCCAGGCTGAGCTGGGCGTGGTGGCAAGGGCTTGTAAACCCGGCATTTGGGAGTCTGAGACAAGAAGGTTGTGGTTGTTCATGGATATCCTTAGCTATTTAGTGAGGCCCTTTGCAACTCCGTGAGACCCCGTTTCAAGAGAAAGAATAAAAAATAGGGCTAGGGTTGTCGTTCGGAGGTAGAATGCCCCTGGGCTCTATCTCCAGTACTGCCAAAAAAAAAAAAAAAAAAAAAAAGCCGGGCGTGGTGGCGCACGCTTGTAATCCCCGCGCTTGGGAGGCTGAGACAGGAGGATCACACAGGTTTGAAGCCAGCCTCAGCAACTTAGTGAGACTCTGTTTCCAAATAAAGTATAAAATAGGTCTGGGAGTAGAGCCTGGAGATAGAAAGCCTTTGGGTTCCACCCCAGTACCACCAAAAATAAATAAATAAATAAATTTCCCAGGTTGGCTTTGAACTTATGATACTCCTGTGTCAGCCTGGAGTTGATGGGATTACAAGCATGTGCTACCGCTCCCAGCTGGTACAGCTGATTCTTGAAGTCATTATTAATTTTGTTTATTTATTTGTTATTTTTTGGCACTGAGGATTGAACCCAGGGGCATTCTAACTCCAAGCTATACCTCCAGCCCAATTATTTCTTATTTGGAAACAGGATCTATCTAGATTGCTGAGAGCCTTGCTAAGTTGCTGAGGGATTCACTTTGAACCTGTGATCCTCCTGACTCAGCCTACCGAAGTACTGGGATTGCAAGCATATGCCACCCTTGGCTATATTTTTAATTTGCAAAATGAAATGGAATGCCTTTCACTTTTCAGACCAAACACTTAGCATTTTTCCAAGACAAAGAGAAATTATAAAAGCTCTCAAGTTCGTTCGTTCTTTCTTTCTTTCTTTCTCTTATATTTTTATTTATTATTATTATTATTATTATTATTATTATTATTATTTGCAGTACTGGGAATGGGAGAATGGGGCCCGGGGCATTCTACCTCCAAGCTACACTTCCAGCCCTATTTTTTTATTCTGTATTTTGAAGCAAGGTCTCACTGAGTGAGACCGAGGGCCTCACTCAGTAGTTGAGAGTGTCTGTGAACCTGGGATCTTCCTTCTTAGCTTCCCAAGTACTGGGATTACACGTGTGTGCCACCACGCCTGGCACCCGCGAGTGTTTTCAAACTTTAGATAGAAATATATATTATGATGTCTAAGATTTGGCAGCACTTATCCCTCCCCAGGTTGTGTGTGTGTGTGTGTGTGTGTGTGTGTGTTACCAGGAATTTAACTCAGAGGTGCTACATCCCCACCCCTACTTATTTACTTATTTATGAGTGCTGGGAATTAAACCCAGGAATGCTCTACCACTGAGCTCCATCCTCAGCCCTATTTATTTATTTATTGTACTGGGGATTGAACCCAGGTGCATTCTACCTCCGAGCTACACCTCCAACCCTATTTTTTTTTTTATTATTTCTTTTGAAACAGGGTCTCACTGAGTTGCAAAGGGCCTCACTAAGTAGTTGAGGCTGGCCGCAAACCTGCGATTCTCCTGTCTTAGCTTCACAAGTACTGGAATTACAAGCGTGCCCCACCATGCCTGGCTCTTTTTTTTTTTTAATTTTGAGACGATCTGGCTATGTTGTCCAGGATGGCCTCAAGTTTGGCATCCTCCTGCCTCAACCTAAGTCTTTGGGACGATAGGTGTGTGCCACCATGCCCAATGTTATGTTTCTTAATAACTACTTATCTTAGATTTCCCCCTGACTGGAATTACCAATAATGCAGGATTGTTCCCTACCACCATAAGTCATCAAAAATTTAAACAAAGCTGGGCGTGGTGGTGCACACTTGTAATCCCTCCGCTTGGGAGGCAGAGACAGGAGGATCGCGTAGATTCGAAGCCAGCAGCGCTGGCTTAAGAGACCCTGTTTCCTAATAAAAAAATATAAAATAGGTCTGGGAGTGTAGCCCGGAGGTAGAAGGGTTTCTAGGAACCCCAGTACCACCCCCCCAAAAAAAAATCAAAACAAACAAAACAAAACAAAACAAAATAAATAAAAATGAATTTTTCCATTGACCTTAAAGGCCTTCATAAACAAATGTTAGCAGAGGTCTATTTGGGACTTTTTTTCCCCATTGATTCATCTTGCTGCCCTTTGACTATTATCACACTCTTTTGGTGTCTGTAGTTATTTAGTGTGCTTTGATATCTTAAAGAACTTTTTCCATCTCGCTTCGACATTTTCTTCTGAATTTTGTTCTACTTGTTTATTCTTTGGACGAGTTTTAGAAATGTCCTGTGTCTATTCCCCCCCCCCCCCACCCATGGTTAGTCAGGGTGGGCTAGCCTAAGTGCCTTGGGTCTGCGGAGTCTGGCCAGACAGGTCCTCGGGGCCAGAGGGGATTAAACTCCCACCTTAGGGTGGGGTTGGGCGGTTGGAGGCTTCTGGCCTGGGCAGGGTTACTTAGCCCTAAGGTGGAAACTAAATAGGATAGATTAGCAAAATTGATGGCATGGGTGGAGCTGGATTAGATCCTGTCTTACCCTTATAAAAGCCGGCTTCTTCTCTTTTCCTCAGAGAGCAGTGGTTTCCAGCTGTTCCAGTTGCTTCCCGTAGCATCCTCAGGTAGGAATGCTGCTCTGGGTTCTGCAGGATCTAGAAATTCCACCAATGGGCTTTGGTTTCTCCAAGTCCTGCACGGATGGAGCGGGTCTCTGGGGAGGTGGTGAGGTTGGGGTTGGGGTTGGGGTGTCAGAGGGCCATGTGTGGCATGGGATGGTGAAGTTGGGGTGAATGGTGAAGTGGTCTCCATTTTCCAGCCCCAAAGGCTTTGTGTGTGTTGGGGGAGCACAAAGGCAGTGGAGTATTTTTGTGTCCCTGAGCTCCCCATGGAAGGATGCCTGCTGGGGAGTCTGGGTCTTGGGAGGAGAGGTCACCATAGGTTCTTAATTAGGTCTGTAGAATGTAGTTGTTGAGTTTGAGTCCTGACAAGAGCAGAAACTAACTTATAACTTGGGCAAGATACCCAACTGTCCAAGCTTGAGTTCCTCAGCTGCAAAATGGAGATAAAGTTATTAGATACTTTATGGTCATTGTAGAAATTCAACGAGTCATGCCGTGCAAAATTTTCAGAGATGAAAAGCAGAAGGTTTGGCATCTCGGGTTGATTGTCAGATGCAAGTAATCGGTGATATGTGGGTGATGCTGGTGCCAAGCTCATGAGTGGTCAGGAGAACTAATGGAGGCAAACCCCAATTCTGGGTTCGTCTGCAGGCTGCCCGGTGTTACTGCTGCACTCTTTGCAAATATGAGAGGATTTCAGACCCCTAGGGCATATTCTATTGCATGGCAAAGGTTCCTGCTCCACCTTCCCTAGATTAGAGGGAGGACTTGGGTCTTTGATACCTGTGGCATTGCTTCTAGGCTAAAATAGATTGCTTGGTTTCTTTCTTTTGGGGATTAAGTTGGAGGACAGTCTCTCACTTGGGTCGAGGGATCTTATCCTTGGTTAGGTGTCCAGAAGACTTGTTCCTCCTAGGTGCTAGGGATTGAACCCCCCAGGGGCATTCTGCCTCTGAGCTATACTCCTAATCTATTTGAAAACACAGGTCTTGCTAAATTGCCGAGACCTTACTAAACTGCTAAGACTGGTCTCATATCTGTGGTCCTCCAGTCTCAGTACTGAGATTACAGACACACCCTACCACTCCTGACCACAAAGATATTCTCTCTCTCTCTCTCTCTCTCTCTCTCTCTTTTTCTTTTTCCTGTGGTACTGGGATGGAACCTAGGGGCATTGTACCTTTGAGCTACACCCAGCACTATTTTTTATTCTTTATTTTGAAACAGGGTCTCACTGAGTTGCGAAGGGCTAAGGCTGTCCATGAACCGTGATTCTCCAGTCTCAGCCTCCCCAATGCTGGGATTATGAGTGTGCGCCACCATGCCTGGATCTCTCTTTTAAAGGCTTGATATTTCTTTTAAAAATTTTTTTAGCCGGGCATGGTGGTGCACGCTTGTAATCCCCGCGCTTGGGAGGCAGAGACAGGAGGATCGCACAGGTTCGAAGCCAGCCCCGCGCTGGCTTAGGAGACCCTGTTTCCAAATAAAAATATAAAAATAGGTCTGGGAGTGTAGCCCGGAGGTAGAAGGGCTTCCAGGAACCCCAGTACCACCAAAAAAAAAAAATTTTTTTTAGTTTAATTTTATTTTTATTATTTTTATTGGTATACTGTAGGCATACATCTTAATGGGGTACAAGATGGGAGAAACATACATGCATGCCCACATCACTCATTTAGCCCTTCCCCAATTCCCACCCCATTTCCTACTCCCTCCTTCTCATGTTTGGCTTAGTGGTTGACTTTGATATGTTTGTGAATGTGCTTCATGTGCTTTAGGGAATTTCCCTCTTCCCTCCTTCAATCCCCCTCAGGTCACCTTATTTGCTCATGTATAACTTCTACTTCGTCTAAAGTTCCTCCTATAACTCTTTTTATCCCTAGCTTCCGCATATTAGGGAGAACATCTGATATTTTACTGACTAATCTCATTTAGCATAATATTCTCGTTTCATCTATTTCCTCGCAAATGATGTGATTTTGTTTCTGTATGGTTGGGTAAAATTCCATTGTGTACATATCCCATAGTTTTGTAATCCATCTGTTGATGGACATCTTGGCTGGTTCCACAGTTGGGCTATGGTGAATTGTGTGGCTATGAACATAGATACACATGCATTAGTTTGGTAGTTTGGTTCCATTCTTTTGGGTGGATACCCAGAAGTGGTATTGCTGGATCATGTGGTAGGTTCATTCCTACTCTTCATAAAGACTCTCTTAATGCTAGAGGGAGCCACTTAGTGTAGAGGTTCCCCATAAACAATCCTCTTTGAAAGATGCAGAATGGTTTAAGAGAAGTAAGGGTGATGGCACACACATGTTTCTCTTGCAGGAGAGAGCAGGATTGGGAAGTGTTTTCATGTTGGTCAACAGCATCAAAGAACATTTAGTAGCCGTGCGTGGAAGTGCACACTTATAATCCCAGCATTTGGGAGACTGATATAGGAGGGTCACGGTCAAGGACAGCCTTGGCTGCTTAGTGAGGCCCTTTACGACTCAGTGAGACCCTGTTTCAAAATAAATTTAAAAAATAGGGCTGGGAGTGTAGCTCAGAGGTAGAATGTCCCTGGGTTCCATCCCCAGTACCATACACACACACAAAAGAACATTTAATGACAAAGAAAAGGAACACACACAATATAATACAAGGGGAGGTAGAGACGTCAGTCTATATACTTAATGATAGCAATCCCCCCCTTTTCTTCATACTGAATTCATGCACATGTGCCATTGAGTGGGGGTAGGGATGTGCCAAGGGCCATGACCATAAAACCTGAGGGATGTTCCTCCCAGACCTGCCCTTCAGGTGCCCCTGCTCTTCCAGAGGGTGGATTGCCAAGTGCTCCTCTATTTACACAATGCCCCTAAGCCACGTGACCTCTACCAGGCCTCATAAGAAAAACTGTCCCTTCCGGAGGAGGGAAGATGATCTCTGGACTAGCTAGAGAAGGCTACTAGCCTCCCTTGGTTTTGCCCCCGTTGCAGCGTTAACTGGAGTAAGTCACTGAGGGTTCTAACCTCAGGTCCCAATGTAGTTAAGTGAGGAAGGTCTCAGACTCCAAAGACCCTTCCCAACTCTAATGTTTTTGAATTGAAGCCAGCACCGCTCCCCCACCATTGATAGACTGTGAGAGGGTTCCCATTACTTTAGCCCAGTGGTGTTTTGGGTCAGATAAGGTTTGTTTTGCAGGTGAACTTGGATGCTTTAGGCCACCTCTCCCTACTTTGTCTCATTTCTCTATCAATTCTGTAGTCACACTCGAAGGTTGGCCAGCTTAGACTGAACGCATTTAAGGTCCATTTGTTTTTTTTATTTTTCTGTATATAGTAATTTATTTGTTTTATTTCATGTGATAATTAGTCCAAGCCAATGGGTAACTACAATTTCTTTTTTTTAATGAGGTCAGCAGGTATCAGAAATGTGTGAGAAGGTCAGTGGTAAGTCCATAAAGATTGGTTTGTACCATAAGGGGGTGAGTGCACATCTTTCCTAAAAATATTCCTATTGATTTTTAACACCTTTCTGTCCATGTACATTTGTGGCCTCTAAATGTCTACCTCAAGTCTAGTGAGAAGAATTCTGCATTAGAATTAAAAAAAACTCTTAAGCTTCATAACTGTGAGATCTTGAGAAAATGACTTAACCTTTCTGAACTTGTTTCCTCCTTAGAAAAAAGAAATTGTAGTTACCCATTGGTTGGGACTAATTATCACATGAAGTCCATTTGTTAAGTCAACAAATATTTACCCAAGTCCCTATTGTGTGTCAGGCACTTGGTAGACCCAGTGAACAAGAAAAGCCACCCCGAAGGAGCTATGGTTTTATAGAAAGTGGAGAGTGTGGAACCAACCTAACAATGTTATATGGTGATTAAGTTTGACAAAAGGAAGCAAAGTAAGGGGCTGAGCAGCTTCCAAGTGCCCAAGGAAGCCCTCCCAGAAGAGGGGATGTGTAAGCAGAGGCCTGAGACCCTCAGGGGAGCAATTTGTGCAAATAACCCGCGCCATCAGGGAAAGGGGACCAGAAGGGGATGGCTCTGACAGAACATGCTCATTGAAGCCGAGGAACAGCAGGAAGGCTGAATCTGGAGTGGAAATGAGGGTAGGTAAGCTGTGTTGGATTCTGGGAAGATGTCTGTTCGAGCTGTAAGTGGGAAAGGGAAATCTGGTGAAGTTTAAGTAGGAAAGAGCTGAGTGGAATTGATGTCTTTGTCAGAGTTCTTTGGCTGCTGTGTTGGAGAATGGTCTAGAGAGACCATTCAGGCAATTGCTCAGGAGGCCGTCAGAGATTCCTGTCTGAAGCCCAGGTCCAGGCACGAGTGTGATTTGCATATAAGGTTGATCATTGTGTTGTGAAGGATATTTCCATTGTGTTTGTGTGCATGCATGAACTGGGTCAGTGTGTACAATTTATTTTTTTGATCAGTGTGAGTCCTACTCAGAAAACATGTGAAAGCCACTGGCCACTAAGGTGAGTGGAAGAGCTGAAGGCTGAGCCCTGGGGCCTTTGGCAGGTTGAGATCAGGGAGTGGATCTGGCTATGGAGACTTGGGGGAAATGACCAACGATGAGGGAGGTAGATCAAAACAAGGAGAAGGGTGAAAGCATTTCGAGTTGGAAGGAGGGATGAGGAGCGTTTTGGTAGAATGAAAGATTTGCTGTTGGGTTTAGTGGCAGGGAAGGCACTGGTAACATGGAGAGGAACTTTCAGTGGCATGTTGGACAAAGCCTGGGTAGAATGCATTAGAGGAAGAATGGGATGGAGGGGAAAAGTGGAGTGGGACCATGGAAGACCCTTCTAAGGAAATTTGCTATAAAGAGAAAATAAATGGAACCGAAGCTTAAGAAGGGATGCGATGGGGGAGGGACTCCTAAGATGGAGAAAACCCCAGCACGTAGTTAGGCCAGTGCAAAAGCTCCCATAAAGGGAAAAGCTAGAGGTCACAGGAGGAAGTAGGGGTACTTGGGGATAGGGAGAGGGGAGAGAATTTGGCGCATCTGCTGGCATGCTCCATGGGAGCCTGGAGCCCCCAGCCACATCTCAGGGGCAGAGCACAGCCTATGGTGACAATCTAGGATCAACTAGCCTGGTGGAAGTGTGGGAAGGTCTCTGTTGAAGGCTTCACTTTCTCAGCAAGATTAGAACAAGTATTGTCAGCTGGGAGTTTAAGAATGGGGAGTATGATCTCTGACAGCCTTGCAGCCTGTGCTGGAACACGCCCCTCCTGAATCCTTGTAGATGCTTGTTGGAGTCCCATGTGGCTATAATTCTGACCTCTTGGCAGCCAAGTGGGGTACCCACGTCCCCATCAAAAAATAATCTTCCTGGGAGCCGGGTGTGGTGGCGCACATTTGTAATTCCAGCGCTTGGGAGGCTGAGATGGGAGGATTACACAGGTTCGAAGCCAGCCTCAGCTACTTTAGTAAGGCTCTTAGCAACTTAGTGAGGCCCTGTTTCCAAATAAAATTATAAAAAATTGGTCTGAGAATGTAGCCCGGAGGTAGAAAAGCCCTTGGGCTCCACCCCAAGTACCACACACACAAAATAATAATAATAATCTTCCCAAGCCGGGCATAGTGGTGCACACTTGTAATCCCAGTGCTTGGGAGACTGAGACAGGAGTATCCAGGTGCCAGCCTCAGCTACTTAGTGAGGCAATCTACAACTTAAAGAATGAATAAAAAAGCAGCCAGGTATAGTGGCGCATGCTTGTAATCCCAGTATTTGGGAGGCTGAGACAGGAGGACCACAGTTTGAGGACAGCCTCAGCTACTACATAGTGAGTCTGTTTGGAACTCAATGGGACCCTGTTTCCAAATAAAGGATAAAAAATAGGACTGAGGGTGTAGCTCAGAGGTAATATGCCCCTGGGTTCCATCCCCAGTACCACAAAAATATAATAATAATAAATAATAAAAAATCAGGCTAGGGAGGTAGAATGCCCCTGAGTTCAATCCTCAGCACCACACACACCACACCCTCCTTCCCAAGGGCCTGGATCTGTCACTTAAACTTTAAACATTAAAAAATGAGGTCATCACCGGGCATGGTGGCACAAGCTTGTAATCCTCGCACTTGGGAGGCGGAGACAGGAGGACCGCGCAGGTTTGAAACCAGCCTCACTGGCTTAAGAGACCCTGTTTCCAAGTAAAATATAAAAATAGGTCTGGGAGTGTAGCCCAGAAGTAGAAGGGTTGCATCCCCAGTACCACTAAAAATAAAATAAAATAAAATAAAATAAAGTCATCGAGCCAGGTAATAATCCCAGTATTTTGGGTAGGCTAAGACGGGAATTGCCAGTTCGAGGCCAGCCTCCACAACTTAGCAAGGTCCTCAGCAACTTAGTGAGATCCTGTTTCAATATAAAAATGGAAAAATGGCTGTGAATGTAGTTCAGAGGTAGAATCTCTCTCTCTCTCTCTCTCTCTCTCTCTCTCTCTCTCTCTCAGAAAGGGCAGTTGTGGTTCTCCACAGTTAAGGCAGCCAGGTCGAAATTAGTCTGGGTAGCTACAAAATACCGCCAGCAGCAGAGTATTTGGGGAATGATGCCCTGATTTGTAGTTAGACACAGCTTCAGGGGAAAAACAACACATTTGTGTCAAAAGGTCTAAAATCCCAAAGAAACACCAAAATACTGCTAATAGGAGTTACTCATTGATAGTATCTTTTCCTCCGTTTTTGGAATTTTCACAATTCCCACAGGTTCTTTTTATAGTAGGAATCTCCCATAGAGGCTTTTCCCCCAAATATAAGGATCAGATTTTGAAAGTGCGATTCAGGAATCCCCGGAGTTTCTCAGCGCCCTCCCTCCCTGCTCTGCCCACTGCCTTGGGCCACCCCAGTCCCGGGAGGCTCGGAAGCTCAGGCCAAGCAAGTCTTGCTGTTGTTTTTGTCTATTTGCACTGACAAAAATTATAGGGCCAGATGATTTCTAAGGCTCGGTCCAACTTAAATATCCTGTGTTTCCATGTGACTGGTACAGCACTGTGATTTTAACTGAACGTCCATTTCCTCCGAGAATTGTCTGCAAGTGGTGCCTTAACTGGCTCGGCAAAGAGAGTGCTTTGACAGGTTCAGGTGAGAAGGGTGCAGGTATTACAGGGTCAGGGGCGCAGAAACGACTCCAGAAGCTTCTGGAACAAAGTGAAATCTGATCAGATTTACAATAAAGAGGAGAGACTATGTGACTTGTGCAGTGACCCTCAAATTGGGAGAGGCCCAATTCCCGAAACAGACAAGACAAGGTTGGCTGCCCTTGCCTGAGTCACATTCAAGGCTCCGACCCCCTGCAGATCAGAAAGAATAAAGCAGCAGCAGGAGCCTCGCCACACCACACCACGTGGCCTTTCTCAAGGGTTATAAATCCTCCAAGAAGGCAGAGAGAAGATGTCAATTTTTATTGAGTTTCTTTGAGATCAAAGAGCTTATATTGTTTCTGTTACACTCCCCCGCTGTGCATTCTGGGATGGGGTGGAGTGCAGGGGGAGGCAGCGGAGTGTGGAAGAGCCAGTATGGGCAGGAGATGCTGGGGCATTTCCTCAGAGAGGCCACAGGTTCTGATGAAGAGGGAATCGGCGTAGAGATGGGGCATGAAGCTCTGGGCTGTCCTCTGGTTATTTGTTCATTCTACAAATGCCAACGGAGCCCTTCTTTGAGTCAGACACCCTTCTAGGTTTAGGGGACACCGTAGTGAAAGGTCAAGCACCCCTGTGCTGGACATCGGGGATCTCAAGATTGGAGGCAGAGAGGTTCCTCAAGCAGGTAATGCAGAGGGAGGACACAGAAGAGACTGGAGGAGTATGCAGGCTCAGGGGGCACTGCTTCCTAGACCAGCAGGGTTCCAACTTAGGCACGCACCGCAGCGTCCTGAAGACAGCTGCCTGGCTGCATTCCTGGACTTGTGATCAGAGACCTGGGGCGGGGCCGAGTCGTTGATTAACAAGGTGTTCTTGATGTTGCCAACCCCGGGAACCACACTTGGGGAGCTACTTACTGTTCAGATGAAGGGCAGCTATTGTGAGTGTTCTGGCCTCCCTCCCACCAGCCTGCTATCTGCTTCCGTGCCTGGGAAATGGATAAAACATACATGGTCATGTGTACAGTGCACGGTCCAGTTGCAGCTGGATCGCTGCTCCGGTTGAGTATGGAGACTGGAACCAGCACAAAGGAGCATGCTATGCTTTTTTGAGAGACTACAGGCCCAGTGAAATGCCAGGAATGGACAATCAACCTGTGCTGTCGGGATTCCTCGTCTCTAGAATGGAAGCAATTAATAAGTCACTGGAAGGATGATGGGATAGCATGGTGAGCCAGATTCAGAGCTAGAAACAGGCTGCCTATATCACGACTAAAGATAATAGACACTACTGCACACCCACTGTATGCCAAGCATTCTATCTGACACCGTACATCCATCTGTTTACTCTTTATGATAACCTGCTGAGTTGTAAGCTCTATGGGACCAGGCTCTTACTTCATCTCCAGTGCTGAACACAGTAGGCGCTGGGGGAGGATCTCTGTCTAGAATAAAGATGATACTGGCCAGGGAGAAGGGACAGGAGATAACGCCATTTCCAGAGAAGAATAAATTTTTGCAAGACTGCCTGGTGGCCTACAAGAGGAACTGTTCATGGTTAATTAAACTGGTCCCAGTGAAAGAAAGAACATCAAGGATGGCAAGGGGACCTTTACAACTTAGAAGAGCACTTGCCATGTCACACGTATAAAGATGGTGTGTTGGGAAGGGTTTGAGGGACAGAGGTGCTTCTAATTGTAACAGATTTGCAGAAAGGAAAATGGAATAATGGTCTTTACTGAGCCCTTACTGTGGATCAGGCATATGGTAATGCTTCACATACATTACCATACCGTTAACCCTGTAGAGAGATGTGCAGCGGTTGATAGCGGAACCTTAGTTAAAGCTCCGGCAAAGCATTCATGTTCTCTCACAAGTACTAATGACCACGTGGTGATGGGTCTCCTGTGTTCAGGGCCCTCTACCCTCAGCATCAGCACCACTTGCCAATTTTGTGTGTGATTCTGTTCTCTCCCTGACTTAACTCTTTGGGTATATTTGTTAGTTGGCACCAGCACAGTTCCTGTCTATTGCACCATTGAGTCTAGTACACAACTATTTATATATATAAAGTTTCTTCATTTTTCAGTCAGAGTCTTATTATATTGCTCAGGCTGATTTCTAGTTCCTGGGTTCAAGCTCTCCTCCTGCCTAAGCCTTCCTAGTATCAGCACCACCGTACCTGGTCAGATTTGTTAGCTTCACTTCATATCACACAATCTTATTTGAATACTCCACCACCTTTAGAGGTGGGTTGAGTAGGGCTTTCCCCTTGTCAAGAAAGAAATGGAGTTAAACTGCCCTAAATGTAAAGACTCAAAGATGGAGGACTCAGGAGCAGCACCATGCTTCCTAAAAAGTACTTACTTAAATCTGATAATGAAAGGGGAAAAATGCTCTCAGAAAATATAGAAGGAAAGTTTTGAGCATCTAATCTGGTTTTGCCTGATGCCCACCATGGGGATGTAACTGGTTTCCTGCCTCCAGTTGTCTGCTTAGTGCCAGCAAATGCACATCTGCGTTTCTACCAGGTTGAACCATATGGAATTGGGCTCTTTTCAACTCTAGCATGCTGAAATAAGATCCATTTCAGAGTAGCATACAGATGATAGAAAATAGTCACCCCATCCCCACAGACCAGAGAGGACCACTAAAGAACCCTTCTGTATTACTTTCTAGTGTTCTTTGCATATTTACATGCATATCGAAGCAAGGTTGAAAACAGTCTGTAATCATGTCTGTCCTGCGCCTTGATCCTTTTACTTCTTTTCATTTCAACCTGATCCTTTGAAGTCTAGCACTCTCTCCTGACTGTGTAATGCATTATTAGACATTTCTTGAATTCTGCCTGAATCCAAGGGGGGATAGATTCCCCGTCAGTGGCCTGACCGATCAATTCTAAGATGATCATCACTGCCACAGGGCTGCCAAAGAAGCTCCTTACGAGTGCACAAGTTCAAGGTGGTTTCGTTCAGGTGTTTTGGAGCCCCTGTCTCGGGTTTTCGTGACGCAGCTTGTTTTCTGCCCTTCTCCCGGGGAATGCAGCCAGGAAGAAGGCAGCGCCCAGCAGTTTCCCCACTGGCCTTGGGGATGGGAACCCAAGCACGTGGGCCCATTTCTGGCTTCAGCACAGGGTGGCTTCATTCTCCCGGGGACTTTGGAATGAAGAGGGCAAGGCTCGGGCTTTCCCCAGTCCCACTGAGCTCCTGGGTTTCCCCTGGCCAGCTGACTCACAGGGGTGGGGCCCGGAGCCCAGTGTCCAGGAGGGGAAATGAGAACCTGGGCTTGTGGGTTCTCACTGCAAAACTATCTCCCAGGAGAGCGTCACTCTCCCCGAGTAATCTCTGCCACCTCCACTTTTTAAAGAGCCTTAACCCCAGCCAGTGAAGAGGGAGGTGGTGGGAAGAGGCACCAGAGGGCCCTAGGATGTGCGGGCTGGTCGGGCCACGCACCTGAGGCCACTTCCAGAGTCAGCTTGAGCATCAGCAGGGCCTGCTTTGCCATGCTCACCCAAGCACTTCTTAATGGCATATGTCACGTGAGACCCTGGGTACCTAGCATCTCCAGAAAAGCCCAAAGATCTGGCAGAATCAGACCAGATATTATCACCCAACTCGTGCAGCAGCCAGTCCCACGTAGGACATTTCCTCCCCAGGTAAACTCGGAGCCCACCTCTCTAACTCCTGCCTCCTCCCTGCGTGGCAGACCAGGTGCCTGCTCCCCACGTGGCCGAGGCTGCTCCTCTGTCCTCTGTCTAAGACGGCAGTGTCAGGATGAGAGGTCTCCTACCCCGATGGTTCGCCCCGCCCTCCATCAGGGCCAGTGGAGAAGGGCAGTTGGAAGGAAGGCAGGGATATTTGTGGAGGCCAAGTCTCTCTCAGGTTGCTGGATTCCCAGGAAGAAATAGGAAAAAAAGGAAAAAACAGCATGAGGGGAGATTTATCATATTAAGTCTTGAGGCTTTCAGACCTGAGATCAGAGCTGTGAGCTCCTCCTTAAAATTATCTAGACTTTTATTTTTTTGTGTGGTACGGGGGATGGACCCCAGGGGCATTCTACCTCCAAGTCACACCCCCAGTCCTATTTTTTCTCCATTAGTGGGGGAATTATTTTAGGAGGAAGAGAAAGGACAGGTACAGACTATGCTCCCCTTAACCAGGCTGTATCTAACCTCCTGATAGTGCAGGCCTCAGTACACCCCAGGTAGATTCCTTCAAAAGCTATCGGGGTCTAACTGTTGCATATCCATACAATGCCTTATAGTTACCAAGTCTTTTTCTCCTGTTATAAAATTTTTATCACATGAATAAGGTAAAGTAGGTAAGTCTGAATGCTGCCCCCATTTAGCAGGTGGGAAAACTGAGGAATAGTACTAAATTTATGGATGTCTTTTTTTTTTATATACGGTACTGAGGATTGAACCCAGGGGCATTCTACTTCTGAGCTACACCTCCAGCCCTATTTTAAATTTCTGTATTTTGGAACAGAGTCTCACTACGTTACGGAGTGCCTCACTAAGTGGCTGAGGCTGAATCCTCCTGTCTCAGCCTTCCAAGTTTGAGATGACAAGCTTGTGCCACTATGCCCGGCCCCATTTATTTAATTTACTTATCTATTTTTTAGTAGTAGGAATTGAACCCAGGGGCATTCTACCTCCAAGCTATACCTCCAGCCCCATTTTTAATTCTTTATTCTGAAACATGGTCTCATTTTGTTTCCGAGGTCCTCAGCAAATGGCTGAGGCTGGATCCTCCTGTCTCAGGCTCCCGAGTCCTGGGACTACAGGCCTGCACCACCACACTTGGATTAAATCCTCATGGTTTAAAACTGTTCAAAGCTGCCAGGCGTGGTGGCGCATGCTTATAATCCCAGCATTAGGGAGGCTGAGACCAGAGGATCGTGGTTCGCGGACAGCCTCAGCTACTTAGTGAGGCCTTTTGCAACTCAGGGAGACCCGGTTTCAAAATAAAGAATAAAAAAAAATAGGGCTGGGGGTGCAGCTCAGAGGTATAATGCCCCTGGGTTCCATCCCAAGTACCGCAAAAAAAAAAAAAAAAAAAGAAAGAAAAAAAAGAAAAAGAAAACAAAAAAGAAAAACCTGTTGAAAGTTGTAGGGGGGCGGGGAGACCAGAGGATCACAGTTTGCGGATGGCCTCAGCTATTTCGTGAGGCCCTTCACAACTCAGTGAGACCCTACTTCAAAATAAAGAATTAAAAAATAGGGCTGGGGGTGTAGCCCGGAGGTTTTCATCCCCAGTACAGCGAAAAAAAACAAATAATTAAAACTGAAATAAATAAGAGCAGTTTGGACCCTAGATCCCAATTCCTTGACTAAAGAAGACCCATTTCATGGGAGCTCTTTTGTGGGAAAAGGAGGTTATAATAGACAGTGGCTGGGGACAGGGAAACGCTCAGTGTGGCTCTCAGATGGCAGGAAAGGGGGGGTGTCCCTGTGGAGGTCTGGGGAGCACAGTGTTAGAGGAGGAGAGGATGGGCTGGGCCAAGGCCCTGGGGCAGGCCTGAGTGCTGGAAACAAAGAAGGCTGGAGTGGGAGGATCCTCGGCCACCACCAGGCTGAGGCCCAGAATTGGATCCATGCTGAGTATCCTGGGCCCTCTGCAGGGCACTAGCTCTTCAGCCTTGTTCTTAATGTGGAATGGCCTTGTAAGCTGGGAATTTAGTTAGTGCTGGTGGGTTCAACTGTTTAGAGTCTGGCCCAGGACTACATGGCAAATGGTTCTTATCTGAAATATTGGCAGTAAAAAAAAAAAAAAAAAAAAAAAAACACATAAATGGACTCATCAGACCCCAAGCTTTCTTACTCTTACTTTACAGGCAAATTTTTTTTTTTTTTTTTTTTGGTGGTACTGGGATTCCTGGTAACCCTTCTACCTCTGGGCTACACTCCCAGACCTATTGTATATTTTTTTATTTGGAAACAGGGTCTCTTAAGCCAGCGCGGCTGGCTTCGAACCTGCGCGATCCTCCTGTCTCCACCTCCCAAGCACGGGGATTACAAGCGTGCGCCAACACACCCGGCTACAGGCAATTTTTAATGACTGCTAGGCAGATGGATAAACGAGGTGAGCTATTTTCTTAATTCACAACAGATGAGACATTCCAAAATAATATATAATTTTATATCATACATATCATAAAATTTGGTTATGATGACCAAAGTGATTATGAATAGTTTACCTGCTAACAGCACGGATCAAGGGAAGCTGAAAAATTATTACTAAAAAATAGCACACACACACACACACGTGCACGTGCACACACACCTGCAAAAAAAAAAAAGGAAAGCATCCCTGCTTAGGTCTATTTAAAGTATTTTAAATTGTCATTGGGATTTGTTACATGATTGTAGGTTCTTATAGAATTTAGTCAGCATTAAGAAGCTCAGCTTAGCCAGGCGTGGTGGTGCACGCTTGTTATCCCAGCATTCGGGAGGCTGAGACAGGAGGATCAAGGTTTGCGGCCAGCCTCAGCTACTTAGTGAGGCCCTCTGCAACTTAGGGAGACCCTGTTTCAAAATAAAGAATAAAAAATAGAACCGGCGGTGTAACTTGGAGGTAGAATGCCCCTGGGTTTCACTCCCATTACCGAAAAAAAAGCTCAGCTTAAGGTGGTGAACTTGCCTTTGGGAAACGAAATGAATTGTAAAGATGGTTGCACAGGGAAATGGTGTGGTTTTTAGGTGAAAGTACAGTGGCTTGGGCCCGGCTACCTGGGTCTGTATTCTAGCTGTGTCATGCACTTGCCATGAGATCTGGGACAAGATACTTAATCTTTCTGTATCTGTTTGCTCGCTAATAAAATGAAGATAGTAATGTTATCTAACAGGAATATGTGAGTCAAGCCGAGAATCACTTGGAGCAGTATCTAGTGCAGGACGAGCAGCAGGGTCATCTTAGTGTATGATCATGGTGCCCATTTCGCTGACCGAGCCACTGAGCCGGCTTCACGAGGGCCCCAGCTCAGTGGAAGAACCCGAAGCCCATCTTCACTGTTCTCCCTCCCTTCCAACATACCATTCAACTTCAAAAACCTCTTCAGAGTGAAATGCGTCTTACAGATGCATAGACATAGCCGGGCAGGGTGGCGCACGCTTGTAATCCCAGCATTTGGGAAGTCGAGACGGGAGGATCTGGGTTCGAGGACAGCCTCAGCAACTTAGTGAGGTCCTCTGCAACTTAGTGAAATTCTGCTTCAAAAAAAAAAAAAATAGGACTGGGGGGCCAGGCATGGTGGCACACGCTTGTAATCCCCGCGCTTGGGAGGCTGAGAGAGGAGGATCACACAGGTTCGAAACCAGCCTCAGCTACTTAGTGAGGCTCTTGGCAACTTAGTGAGACCCTGTTTCTAAATAAAATATAAAATAGGTCTGGGAGTATAGCCCGGAGGTAGAAAGCCTCTGGGTTCCACCCCCAATACCACCAAAAAAGAAAAAAAAAAAGGATAGTGTGGTAAATAGAACTGTCACTTGGAGGTAAAATTCTCCTGGGTTCCATCCCCAGTACCACAAAAAAAAAAAAAAAAAAAAAAAAAAAAGCATAGGCATAATATACAGTGCATGGTTTTACCATGAAATAAAGAACATAACCAAGACCAGCCAGGGCCTCAAATCCAGGTAACCTCCAGCTCCAACAACCACATTGTTCTCCCTCCTCGCCTGCGAAGTGACTTCTGCAGTTGTCGGCCTCTTCATTGTAGCCACTTGGGCACGCATCTTGGGATCTGAAGCTGGCTTTGGTTGATTCTGTAATTTCATATCAATCAGTGCAGTCGAACAGTGTGAATTCATTATGGCTTCTTTGACTTGGCATTGTGCTTGTGACATGAATCCATTTGGTTGCCAGTAGCAGTAAAATGCTTACTTTCGTTGCTCTGTACCATCCGGCTACTTTTTGGCTACAAAGAGTGATATTTATAGTAAATCGCATCTTACTGTATGACCTCCCACAACATTCCATCCTATTCATGAACCGCTCGCGTCTGAGCTGTTTCTGGGGATGTGCTGTTCTGGGCGTTCTCTTGGTGAGCCTTAGTGCATATTTCTCTTAGATTTATGTCTAGGAGTGGATGCTGACATCTCTTTCTCTGGTTCTGTGTCTCTTTGTTTTGCTTTTTATTCTCATTAGTACATCTGGTTATCTTGCATAAGAAGCCTTTTGCTACCCCAGGTTCACGAGTTGTTTGCCTGCACTGTCCTCTGGAGTTAGTTCTGTTGTCTTGCTGTCAACATTTGGACACACATCTGTGTGCATATGGTGTGAGGTACGGGGTTAGGTTGCATTCGTTTCCACTTGGGTATCTGTTATCTTTACTAAGTCTTCCTGGGTGATAGTGTGGTAAATCAAATGTCTAGTTGCCCTGTGTTCTCTATTCTATTTCTGAACCCAGGATCTCAGAAGGGATTTTTTTTTCTTTTTATTGTATGTAGTACTGGGGATTGAAGCTAAAGGCATTATATTCCTGAGCTATACCCCCAGCCCTATTTATTTTGCAACAGGATCTCACTAAATTGCTGAAGGCTCTGCTAAGTTGCTGATGCTGGCCTTGAACCTGTGCTCCTTCCTATCTCAGCCTCCCAAGTACTGGGATTACAGGCATGTATCACCACACTGGTTTCAGAAGGGATTTTGTTTTTCTTTTTTTTAATGTGCTTTTATTGGTGCGTCACAGGCTCACATCATAATGTAAACCATGTTTACATTGACATATGGGCACACAGCACTTGGTGCTCTCCCTCGCCTCCCAGTTTCCTCCTTCCCAATACAGAGTACTGAGATGGACATTGCTATATTTACATATGTACATATAGTCAATGGTAGTCAATGGTAATCTTTCTTTCTTTCTTTCTTTCTTTCTTTCTTTCTTTCTTTCTCTCTTTCTTTCTTTCTTTCTCTTCTTTCTTTCTGTGTCCTTGGGATGGAACCCAGGGACCTCTACCTCTGGGCTACACCCCGACCTATTTTTTTATTTTTTATTTGGAAACAGGGTCTCACTAAGTTGCTGAGAACCTCACTAAGTAGCTGAGGCTGGCTTCGAACCTTGCGATCCTCCTGTCTCAGCCTCCCAAGCTCTGGGATTACAAGTGTGAGTCACCACGCCCGGCTGTAGTGTTTCTGCTCATGAACCTCAGTCTTCCTCCTCCTCTTCCCTTAGAACTCCTCCCTGGCTCTACTGAGGTTTCTTCTCCATTATCTGAAGGGATTTTGATCCTATATCAGTGATACTGGACTATATAACTATCTTTATATATAACTATCTTTATATATATACATATAACTATCTTTATAGTTATATAGTACTAGGCAAGATTCTCAGTGGACTCAAGTCTCAATTTTCAAATGAACAATGCCATTTAATTTTAATCTATTAAATTCTAACTTAAAACAAAGCAACAGGCATAAAATATGCTGAATTAATTGGGAAAATGGTGGTACTTTTTTTTGTGTGTGTGGTACTAGGGATGGAACCCAGGGACAGTCTACCTCTGAGCGATATCCCCAGCCCTATCTTTTTATTCTTTATTTTGAAACTGTCTCACTGAGTTGCAGAGGGCCTGACCAAGGCTGTCTGTGAACCACGATCCTCCTGTCTCAGCCTCTTGAATGCTGGGATCACAGCGTGCGCCACCATGCCCGGCTGGTTGTACGTTTTTAAAAAGAATTCTAGAAGTCTGTATATAAACTGCTCTGTCTAAAGTACTCAATGATTATATTCTTATCAGAGCTAAAATAAAGATTAGACAACATTTTGCCGGATACTACCTTCTGCCAAAAGGGAGAGATTTTGGAGCGATGGCACACAAATATGCACACTACTTTTCCTCCACACTGTGCAGAAAGTAAGACAAAAAACGACATCCAACACTAGAATCAGATACCATCCCTGATTTATTACTGAGATACACGTGTATTTTTTAAGCCCCCTGGGTTGAACCTGTTTTGCTTTCTTGACTGGGACATAAAAGTGAGCTCTGCCGCTTTCCGAGGGTTTTGAATGTGGGTCTCTGCGTTCACTCTTTGTTGGGGTGATGCTAAAGCAAGAAGACAATTAGGTTGATCCCCGCATCAAAGCAGAGTCACGGGGAGGGGGCAAATGGGATGAATGTCCATTTAAGGCCTGCTCTTATGAACCCTGAGTTGGCGTGTCTGCCCGCCCTGCCCAGCTAGACGCAGAGCTGAGCTCCACCAGCACACAGGGGTGGGTCCCTGTCACAGGGTGGTTCCTTGGAAAGGTGCTAGTTGGCCACTGTCTTGGCCACGCACTAGCAAAACCACTATCCCTCTAATAGGCTGGTGCCTGCTCCCTGGTCCATGAGTCCTGGCCTCTGGGCTGCTGTGGACAGAGGTCAAGGCTGCAGAATTGAGTCCCAAGCTTCCAGATGTGTCTGAGGCTTCTCATCTTCTCTCAATGCCAGAGTTTTCCCTGTGGATTCTAAGATGGTTAGCGTGGGCTGAACACTAATACCAAGTACTCTTCTGTGAATTTAAATATTGTAGTTCATTCTAACAGGGGCCATCACTCCCATTTCTTTTTTGTTTTGTTTTGTTTTGTTTTCTTTCTGTGGCACTGAGGATTGAATAGGGGTATCCAAGCTAAACCTCAGCCCTATTTATTTATTTATTCACTCATTCATTCATTTATTTGTTTATTTATTTATTTATTTTTTGCAGGATTGGAAATTGAACTCAGGGGCATTCTACCTCTGTGCTACACTCCCAGCCCTATTTTTTATTCTTTATTTTGAAACAGGGTCTCACTAAGTTGCGGAGGGCCTCCGCAAACCTGGGATCTTCCTGTCTCAGCCTCTCCAATGCTGGGATTACCGGTGTGCGCCACCACGCCCGGCTCACCACTCTCATTTCACTTAAGAGCAAACGGAGGCAGGGAGCACAAGGGGTGGAACAGGGAATTCACTGTAGGCGGCCTGGCCTGGAGTCGCTGCGCACAGAACCATCAGTTCTTCAGCCCCAGAGAGCCAGAGAGCTGGGTGCTGCAGGTTCCTGGAAGCGGAGCTTTCTGTTGGAATGAAACTAACTCCCTCCCCAGGGGTGTTAGTGGTGCTTCCACTAGTGTGTGTAGCTGGGAACTAGCAGGCTGGCTTAGCCTTACTGTGCCCAGCAATAAAATGAGGACAGCGGGGCAGAGAAGAAAGACCTGAGCCTGGGCACAAGACTGGGACCACTTGCTCCCTCTCCTGGGTCATCTAGAATCCCCTAACTCTTGTCCCCACGAAGGGAGCTACTTGGCCCCGGGGAAGGCGTGTGTGTGTGTGTGCGCGCGTGTGTGTGTGTGTGCGCGCGTGTGTGTGTGTGTGCGCACCTGTGTGTGCTCGCCTGCGCATGCATCATAGATGTTCCTGCTCAGGGCACCTGATGAGCAGTGCCTGTCATAAGCACCAGGGCCTCCTTCCCCACACAGGTCTTCTCTGAGCCAGGATGGAGAAAGATGTATAATCCCAGAAGATGGGGGCACAGGGCAGAGCAGGCTGGAAAGGAGGCACGCAAGCCCAGGGCAAGGTCTCTGGTGAGAGCAGCCCTCCTCCCCTTCCACAGCCGGGTCAGCTCAGCCTTTCCCATGCAGACCCACAGCCGGCCGCCCAGCCCAGACAGCAGCTCCGCCAACAATCCTGGCCTTGTGGAGCAGTCTGTTCCTGAGTTTTCAATCGGTGTTTTATCTGTGTCTCCCGCTCTGGCCTCTTCAGCTCAGAGGAGACAGACTCCTGGGGAGGAGAAGGCGGCGGCTGGGGCTCCGGGTCCGGATGGCGGGAACCTGGTGGGGCCGGGGTCGGGGCTGGCTGTCCGGGAAGCCGGACTGACTGAGGTTTCTCTGGCAGCCGCAGCCCGGCCGGCCGCCTGTCTTCCCTCGGCGCGGCGGGCGGGCGAGGCCAGGATGAGCTCCTGGGCCGGCAGGTAGGCAGTGCCCCGGGCGGCGGCAGGCGGTCCCGGAATGTGCGAGGGGCGTGCTGACCGCGAGCCGCCGGCCTCTTTGCGCAACACCTTGGCTATATATAACCGGGAAGCAGCTGCGCTCCACCTGGCTGCAGCTCCAGGCCTCTACCTGCGCAGGGAGCGCTGGTGAGTACCGCGGCCCCGGCTGCCTTCCCTCTCTCGCCCCTGCTGGATGGACTCTTGCTTGCCCTTCCCTCTCTCGCCCCTGCTGGATGGACTCTTGCTTGCCGTTAAGATACCTTTGGGGGCTGACCTCAGAGCACTTGAGCTGCAAAAGAGAAAAAGTACATCCTTTCAAAACTTTTCCGATTATTTTTTCTTCTTTCATAAAGTCAAGGCTATTGGGGTGACAATTCCACATTTACAACTGACAGTGCTTATCAGCTGCACCTGGGAATTAAAAAAAATGATAGGTGTCTTTGAGTCCTGTCTTGGGGGAGGAAAGAGGAGAATCTCCTACAGGTGGGATGGGTGTTTGGGCTAGCTGTGTCTGGCTCAGTGACTAGCTGTGTGACTGACCCCGAATCCCTGTAAGCCCCCGGCTTGCCCTTTCTTTACAAGAAAGGAAATGTGACCATTTCAGTCTTTCCTGCCCTGAAAATTCCAGGTTTGTGGTTGCCCCCCACCCCCGGTGATGGATGCACCCAGCAGCGTGGCTTCCACGTGCTCTGCTGCTTGTTTGAGTTACTTATGAAAGCCAGACCCCATTTGTTGTTGGGACAGGACAGGTGGCCACCAGCAAAGGGCCCATCCATCAATTGTCTTGGGAGACTAGTGACCAGAGTTGTCTTGTTTCAGAGGCAGAGGCTACCAGGCAGGGAGGCTTTGACGGATAAGGAGATGCGCACAGGGGTCCTTAAGTTAGGAATCAAGCATCTTCAGCCAGAAACAGGAGCCCCGGTTACGGAGTTAATTCACGTTTCCTGATGCGGATGCCTGCCACAGGTAGCTGGCACCAGGCAGGGAGAGCTGGGGTCCTTCCTTGTCTTTGAGGTGGGAATGTCCTCAGGCAGGTTGATTTCGGAGTCAGCTTCACCAGTCCTTCCCCCGTCCAGGTTCACCAGGAGGTTTTTGTGTTAGCCCTGATTGTTCTTGCCTTGTTTGTCTTTTCTCTCCTCTGCGCTCTTTCCCTCCTCCTCCTCTGGTAGTTCTTTAACTTGTTCTGTGTTGGGTATTCTTGGAAAGGTGGTGCTTTGGTAGCAGTGGCGTTGTTTGAGACTGTTAAAAGACTGTTTAGATCTTTTGTCTAGTGCCAGATGATGATCATCTTTTATTTTTTGCACTCTTGTAAAAGAGTGTCAAGAAGGGTATGCTTTGTAAAAGTTTGGGATGCCCAAACAGCTTCCTGTCCCTAAGCCCTTCCTAAATTATTTATCCAACTCATTGAAACAAGGGTGTGGGGATTATTGCTGTTAGATACAAAGTAGACACTAGAATAGCCTGACTTCAATCAACAAAGAAAGTCTTAGGATCAGAGATTGGGAATAAGTTGAATTTCAACACCATTTTCAGGCATCTACCACTCGTTGCCCCCCCCCACACACACACACCACTCTGCAGACAGGACACAGATAGCAGCAGGCAGGACATCCCAGGGAATTATTCTATCTCAGTGAGTTAAAAATGCAAAAAGAAGCCAGACGTGGTGGCACATACTTGCAATTTCAGTATTTGGGAGGTTGAGATAGGAGGATCGCAGTTTGAAGACAGCCTTGGCTACTTAGTGAGGCCCTTTGCAACTCAGTGAGACCCTGTTTCAAAATAAAAAATAAAAAATAGGGCAGGGGGTGTAGCTTGGAGGTAGAATGCCCCTGGGTTCCATTCTCAGTGCCACAAAAATTTAAAAAATTTACAAATTAAAATGCAAAAAGAACCAGATATGGTGGTCCACTTCTGTAATTCCAGTACTTGGGAGACTGAGGTAGGAGAACCACGGGTTCAAGGCCAGCTGGGCAGGAAAAAAGAAAGAAAAAAAGAAACAAAGAAAGAAACAAAGAAAAAAAAGAGGCTGAGAGTATAGCTTGGAGGTAGGATGCCCTACCCAATACCCAAAAAAGAGGGCTGCAAAAATGCAATATGCTCTAAGATGTTTGTGTTCAAATTTAGTCATTTGAACTCTCCTACAGTGCAAAATAATCAATACAGGTTAATTACACAATATAGGCACTATACTATGAGGGGATGGCTTGGCAGTAACTATCCCCCTGTTGGAAAATTTTCAAGAAAGTTTCTTGGGTGTCCTGAGAACATTGGACTGGCAGAGTTTGAACCATCGCTGGTGTGCTGTCTATGTGACTTCAGCAGATTTGCTGCCTCAGTTTCCCCCTCTGTAGAATTGTGATAAAATTGGTGCTAAAGGACAATACTTCATGTAGAGTTCTCGTGAGACTGAATGATAGGGACTTTCAACAGTGCCCAGCACAAAGTGCTCGACAGACACTAGGCTGTCTGGCACATTCCAGATGCTGTCCCGCAAGCTGAGGATACAGGCCAACCTCTCCACGTGTGTGGGGACCACTGTCAGGTGAGACAGTGCAAGTCTGTCCTAGTGTTTCGGCAGCCCAGGGCTCCGCAGTCTGTCACTGCGGGCCCCTTCGCCCCTCTTCTGTAGAGGGGCCTTAGCTGCTGCTGCTCAACAGTGGTAAGCAGAGGGCTTGGGTGACTGCAGTGCCCTACATCCCTCGCTTCCCAAGTCCCAGAAGAGCCCAGAAGGTTGTCTTTCTTATCCTGTCATTGGGTGCATGTGGGGGTGCAGGAAGTGGAGTCAAGGAGGTCAGGCCAGTGTGTGTGTGGGGGGGGACCAGAAAGCGGATGACCACCGGGGACCTGTAGACCTCTTAGTGCTGATCTCGTAGGCATTAGCACCACGCTGCCCAAATGGACTTCTCCCTTCTGGCTGTTGCTTCTGGCAGCTGGCAGGAATGTGCTGGGGTGTGGCCTCAGGAAGACAGAAGAGGGAGCAGCTGCATCGGGGTGGAAGAGAGCCTTTGGAGGGGTCCACGGGCTTCAGGAACCCCCGGTGGAGCCCCAAGGCCGCTTCCTCAAGCATCAGGTTCAGAGTCAGCCGTGTGTCTGGGGATAGTGACCTCTGCTTAACGTGCCTCCTCTGTTCGCCCTGTTCACTACATCCTCCCCTGCTCAGCAGAGACTCCTAAAAGACTCCAGATTTGCTGAGTCCAGGTCTCTGGTATGGCTGAAGCCTTTGTGGGACTCAGAAGCCTGTCATTACAGCATTCTTGGCCAGAGTTTCTGGCCATCTGAATGACTACTATGTAGGAGTGACCCCTGCAGACTGGTCTACCAGCCATCTCTTTTAGAAACAGGTAGAGTCCTCGCTGAGCTGGGCCCCAAGGCCCTTTGGCCCCATCACTTGGATAGGGGCTGGAGGACCCCTCCTTTCTCCCCCTGGCTGTGAGGTCTATGAAAGGCTCCTGGCATAAGTTTCAGGTTCAGATCTTATGCCACCTCCTGCATCTGTGGGACTTGAGGCAAGTTGCTTCATTTCTCTGTGCCTCGGTTTCACTGTCTGTACCTTGGAGAGGACCCCTTTCTGTGTTACAAGATCTAACGATGCTTCAAACTACCTTGGACCACCTCCCCTCCACCTGCCCCAGCCAATCACTGTTAGCACATTATTCTCAAGTGCTTTGAGTTCCTTTGCTGAACAGACACTAGCTGAGGGTCCGCTATTGTGCTGAGCACTGGGGACGAGCTCCAGTGGGGGCAAAGTGGAGCCCAGACCATCCCAATGCAATGCATTCAAGTTTCACATGCGATTACTCTGCCAGTGTGCTCGGGCCTGAAACGTACCCTTGTTAATCAATTAGTCCTCGCCACAGCTCTGCAGGGAACTTGGGATTGTCCCGTTTGGGAGATGACAGAAATGAGGCCCAGAGAGGCTCCAGCTCACACACAGTGAGAGGCGGCCTCTGCCGCACTGCCCTCACCCTCTCTCTCTCTCTCCCCTGCCTTCAGTGTTCCAGATGCAAAGGTCTCTGCAGAGGTGGCAGCCGAGATGCCACCATGCGGGGACCAATTGTAGGGAGTTTGCCTGCGCCAGGTCCCCTGGACTCCACAGCCCTGACTGGAGTCTCTACAGGCCAACTCGCTGTGTATCCACTTGTAGACAGAGCGAGCCAGGGACAGCCAGTGAGTGGGGCCTACGGGGCCTGTGCGACCGAGCTGCAGACTGGAGTGGCTGGGTAGCTGTCAGGTGTCCTACTTCCTAGGTGCAGCTTGCGCTGTGGGGGTGGACAGGGTCAGGGAGTGGCCGGTGGCTTCCTCCCAAGAGCTCTGGGCTGGACCAGAGGGCCTCCTGGATGTGTGTGAGAGGGGGCTGAGCCGAGGTGTGTGGACCTGCTGGGCCTCCTTCCTGATCTGCCTATATGCAGCCCAGTGATGCTGAGAAGGTGAGGGTACCAGAGACTCAAGGACTGAGCAAGGGGAAGTCATTGCCTCATCAGGGAAGTGCTTATAAAGAGGAAACTTGTAACCAAGAGTTGGACTCAGAAGAGGGAAAACAGAGGCTTCCAAGAACGACAAGGAGAAATGTTCAGTAGAAGTGTGACCTTGCCTTTTGGGGGCACTTGGCTGAGAGCAAATGTGGCTCTGGAGGTGAAGTCACGCAGGCCTCACAGAGGACAAGGAACTTTGAGCTGGCTGGATCCCCCACTATTCGGTCCTGTATATTCTGCACAGTTCAGTGCGAGTGGGTGCCCGATCATTGCTGGTGGTAGTATTATAAATTATGATGTGGATGTTGGACCATGGGCATATCTGTTTCCATATTAGACACTTTTTTGCTCAGTCCTTAAAATGATTCTGACCAGTTGTAGAAATCCAGCCACAGAAAGCATACTTTAAATAATAAGCAAATAAACATCCTCCTTGCCCTTACTGTTGGCAAGCATTTCCCCAGTGGGGCTGCTTTGACATCGGGGTGGCAGTTTCTTGATAGAGTTGCTTCACCCAACAGATCTTGGCCAATGTAATTTGCATATGGTAATGAGGGATAACCACCCACCAATAGGATTCAGGCTTGTTGTTTTAGTATCAGTCCCTGTGGACCAACTACATTCCTTCAGTGCCCCTCATATATTGACTCTCCACTCCTCCACTTGAAATTCCAGATAGAAAAAAAAGTCCTAGGATATAATTATAAGAAAAATGGTAGATCACGATAATTTTTAATTTTTTTTCCTTAGAAGTGCTTCTAGGAGGAGAGAACTAGATCTATAAAGCCCTACGGGTCTCTGAGTAGCCCTGAAGCGCTCATTGTAAGCTGAAAGCATTATTTTTTGTGTCTTTATTTTATTTTTGTGTCTTTATATAGAAATTATAATGTTATGTTTGTTTTAGTAAGATGGCTGATAATCACACCCAAGGTTCATAAAGCACCAGAAACTGTTCTGTTTAAAAAAAAAAAAAAAACCTAATCGACACAGTAGTCTGTAGTATTGTTATCCCCATTTTACATGTGGGGAGACGGCAGCAGGGTTAGCCCCAGGTTACAAGGGTAAAGCTGGAATTTGAACCCAAGGAGGTAGGACCTAAAAGTCCAGCTTCTTGTTCTCTGGATCTGTAGTTCTCAGCCCCTGAGGGCTATTGGGCAATGTCTGGGGACATCCTGACCGTCGAAGCTCAGAGTGGGGGTCGTCCTGGCATCTAGTTAATAGAGTCAGAGAAGCACTGCTAAATATACCCCAGTGCACAGGGCAGTGCCCACCCCCCGCCCCAACAGAGAGCCATCTGGCCCCAAAAGGCAGTGACGTCAAGGTTAAGAAACAAGATTGTGACATGTAAATATCAAATGTAAAACACCTGCCTGTCAAACCACTTAACATTCCCTTTCCCCGATTGTGAGTAAAATCAGAGCTACAGGAAAACAGTCACGTTGATGTCACGCCCCAGGGACACTGTGGATGAGGCCCCGGCTGGCTGTACTGACGGGGCCCTGTTTACAACTGGCTCTTTCTCACCCGCCGGACAACTTTGCCCAGAGTTGCTTCACCTCTGAGTTCCTTTTGCAATAGTATGATCACAATCCCTGTCTTGCACAAAGACTGGGTGAGATAGTACAAGGCAGGCACCAGCTCGGCACCAGGCCACTCTTTAGTGCTCACTAAATGGTAGTTATTAGGAATCAGTTAAAAGGTGTCACAGTGGTGTGCGATGGAGCGCCTGGTGAGTCACAGGGGAGCGCAGGCATGCCAGGGGCTCGGAGAAGGGTGAGGCTTGAAAACCCAGCTCCAGGGAAGAGGCGGGACGCTTAGGTGTTCAAGACCCCACTTCTAGATATGTACGGCTGCAGAAGGGGGATCATTGGGGGAAGTTGTGGGCAATAGAACAGAGTCAGCTCAACCCTACATCATAGCTGTGTGTTGAGGTTCCCCGTGGAAAGATCTGGGACCCAAACCAGCGCCAGGCTGGCCCTGGTCTAGGGGAACTTGGGGAGGCCCAGGTGGGGAGGTGCTCTGGGAGCATTCAAGTCTTGGTGCTGCTGGCCTTTGGAGCAGTTGGGTGTGAGTTTGAGACTGGAGGAGGCTGAAGACAAGAATCACAAAGGAAAGCTGTGCAGGGGGTGCACGTGGCGTGAGAGGGCTGGTGTGTTAGGTTGTTGAATGCTTTTGTATATGTATGGGATGGGGTGCTGCTTTGAGACCTGGATCATGGGCTCCTCTCCTTCCCCCTCCTGACTTCTGAATACAGTGAGGAGGACACTGATTTCACCTTCCAGCCAAAGAATCCTTTCCCCTCAAGCTGGAACATCTTTCCCTTTCAGCCAAAGTGTCTTCCCCCACCATGCCGAGTATGCGGCTTTACCCTAAATCATCTTTTTTTTTTTTTTTTTGATGCTATTAACTCATGACTTCTGCCACTCACTCACTGATTTATTCATTCAGATGTTTGCACCTGACACAGGTGAGCGTCTTCATATGTTTGGGTCATGTAGTAACTGAGAGGTGAGCATAGAATCTGGAATCAAAACTCTCAAACCTAACACCTCGCAGGGTTGCTTAGAGGAGTGATTGTACACCAGTTCATTTAACAGGTTATCCTAAGTGCACTTAGTAGAAACTTATTCTTAGGAGTTTTCTAATGATCCAGTGAAGTAGACACTGTCATAAAAACATTTATTTATGAGGAACCAAGGCACGGAATAATGAATGACTTGTTGGAGGTGACAGTGTATCTGGGCAGAGCTAGAGTTTAGTTCTGAGTCTCAGGATTATGAAATACCTGATTGAAATGGAGAGTTCCAACATTGTTCAGTTTCTTCTCCCAAGGATCCCTGTGTTAAGAGAGTCAGAGTGGCAGGCACTTAACGATAGTCAAAAACACATCGGGCTACTGTTTTCATTGTTAGTATTTTTGAACCTTTGAGCCATTTCACTTTTATGGTGACCTTGACCTGAGCTGGAGTTTAGTTTGCCCAGGTCAGCCTTGACTGCTCCAACCAAGAAGGGCTTCTTTGAGTTACTAGTCTCCAAGAAAGTCCCGTGTAATGTAGACTCAAAGAATCAGCCTTTTAGCAGGGCGTGGTGGCGCACGCTTGTAATCCCCGTGCTTGGGAGGCGGAGACAGGAGGATCGCGCTGGTTCGAAGTCAGCCTTGCTGGCTTAAGAGACCCTGTTTCCAAATAAAAACATAAAATAGGTCTGGGAGTGTAGCCCAGAGGTAGAAGGGCTTCCAGGAACCCCAGTACCACCAAAAAAAAAAAAAAAAAAATCAGCCTTTTAAAGTGTTTTTTTTTTTTTATTGGTAATAGCTGGGCGTGGTGGCACATGCTTATAACCCCAGCGCTTGGGAGGCTGAGACAGGATGGCACAGGTTCAAAGCCAGCCTCAGCCTCAGCTACTTAGTGAGGCTCTCAGCAAGTCATTGAGACCCTGTTTCCAAATAAAGTATTAAAAAAAAATAAGTCTGGGAGTATAGCCTGGAGGTAGAAAAGCCCCTGGGTTCCACCCCCAGTGCCACCAAATAAATACATAAATAAATAATAATAAAAAAATTGGTAATGCTGTGGATGAAACCCAAAGCTTCCCCATGTCAGCTACACCCTCAACTCTAGAATCAGCCATTTTTAATTCAATTTTTATTAGTCTGAACAACAGGAACAATATCAGGGGAGGAGAACTATCCCGACCTTTGTGGGTTGAGCTGTATGTACCATTTTAAGAGAATCTGGACATTTCAAAAGAAAATAATCATAATTCCACCACCTGCTCTGAGTACTGTGAGACATTGTTGACTCTTGTTTTTCCTTGTTGGTCATGCTGGAAATGGGACCAAAAAGTGCCTTTTATTCACAATTTAAAGAATTTTTTATGGGTTCATCATAACCTTTTCAGAGGGCATGGCGTTAACATCGCCTGGCGGTGCCGTAGTCAGTACTGTAGTAGTCTGTGAGCTGCAGGAAGGCAGTGCCCTGTTGGTCTGTGTTGCCTTCACTCTTCAAGAAGTCTTTCCTGGGCATCGTCAATGTGCCAGGCAGAGTTTCAGGCCCTGCGGATACAATGATGAACAAGACAAGGCCATTTTCTAGTGCTTGGTTCTCATAGGCAAGAAGGAGACTGATTAAGGAGTGAGGTAGACCCAGGTTCTGGAAAGCCCTCTCCGAAGAACTGATGAGAACAAGGCAGGTGTTCTTGATTTTCTAAGAGCAAATGTTCCTAGGTTTCTAATTCCTAGAAGCAAAATTATTGGGTTGAAGATGAGTGCCAGGAAGTTTTTGTGACTTTGGTTACTGTGACTGATCACTGAACTTGCCTGTCCAGGATTGCTGATGAGGTTAGACTCTTGTTTTTTAACCAGAATTTTAGCCATTTGTACTTCCTTTTCAGTGAGTTTTCTGTTTTACTTCTTGGGATTCTTTTGTCTAGTGTCTCTTATAGGCCAGGGACTGAGAGGAGTGGACTTCCAGGTGTGTCAAGTTACATAACGGAGAGGCATTGTGGAGAAAATGTATTATAAGGAAGTCTCTGCCTAAGGCTAGAAACAGTTTGGTCCTCATAAAAGGTCATTTATGCAGCTGCGAGGCAAAGCCTGCTCAATGCCAGGCAGTCCCAGGCCTTGATCTCATCATCAATCTCTGATTACTATTAATCTCGATTCTGTAAAGTATGAAGAATTACCTCCACTTAGAAATAGAAAACTAACACAGTGGCATAAATGGGCCTGTCTAAATGGCAGCTGACTAGAATCCCAGTACTTGTAGAGGCTGAGACAGGATTGCAGATTTGAGGCCAGCCTCAGGAACTTATGAGGCCCTCGACAACTTAGCAAGACTCTGTTTCAAAATAAAATACACACTGAGCTGGGTGTGGTGGCGCACGCTTGTAATCCCAGCATTTGGGAGGCTGAGACTGGAGGATCAAAGTTTGAGAATAGCCTCAGCTAGTTAGTGCGGCCCTTCGCAACTCAAGTGAGACCCTGTTTCAAAATAAAGAATAAAAAATAGGGCATGGGTGTAGCTCAGAAGTTGAATGCCCCTGGGTTCCATCCCTAGACCCGCAAAATAAATAAATAATAATAATAATAATAATAATAATAATAATAATAAACATCAACAGTATAGCTCAGAGGTAGAATGCCCCTGGGTGCAATTCCCAGAACCAATAAATAAATATACATTGATGAGTGGGACTGCTAGAGATTCTAAACCAGGTCCAATGTGTCACTCTATGAGAAGCCCCAGGTGTTAGGTCCATCAGGGGACATATATGAGCATATATGTAACATATACACATAAAGCTGCATGTATTTGCTAAGTCCACGGGATGAAGTAGTTGTACCATTGCACGTGCCTGGGTGTGTGTGGAGGATGGAGGGTGGTGAGGACTTGACACTCCACTCCATGAAAGGAGTGGATGGAACTCTAGACGTGAGGCCAGGATGAACCAGCTATGAGAGATGGTTTGATTTTATCACAGCCTGGTGCATGGTCTAGGGGGACTTCATGGGGTGGGGCAGGGCACACCAGACTCCACACTCACACATATAGGACATCCTTCCTTTCCTCCCCCTTGCCAGCAGAAGCTTTGTGATCACACTTCTCCTTCGCACGGCAGCTGGGTGCGTCTCCTTTCAGTGGCTCCTTCTTTAAGCTCACTCTTTCCATTCACAGATCATGGCTCCTTGGCCTGAGTTGGAAAATGCCCAGCCTGACCCCAATAAGTACATCGAAGGGTCTGCGAGTCAGCAGCATGCCACACTGGCCAAGGACAAGGAGCTGGACAAAAGTAAGTGTCCCTCCTGGCAATGGGCGGGTCCCCCGGGAAGACCCTAGGAGACTCGGTCTGATTCCTGATGGTCTTTGCTACTTGTTTGGTCAGATGGCACCGGGACTCCTGTGACCAAGATTGAACTTCTGCCCTCCTACTCCACTGTGGCCTTGATAGAGGAGCCCACGGAGGGAGATGACCCCTGGAACCTGCCTGAGCTTCAGGACACTGGGATCAAGTGGTCGGGTACGTGGGAGACCCGTTGAGGGCTGGCGGAAGAGCACCTCCCTGTCACTCTCCCCACCAACTCTGCTTCCATAGTTCTGGTGCCCTTAGAACAAGGGTCCTGAAGGCTGGAGCGTGGCTCAGTGGTGGAGTGCTCACCTAGCGATGCGCAAAGCCCTCCGTTTGATTCGCAGAACCCTGCAAAAAGAAAACCAGAGTCCTGGCCAGGGATGCCACCCTCACAGGTTGAGGACTAATATCAGAGCACAACATGTTGGTCAGGGGATCTTTTGTTTTTCTTTCATTCAACCAATGTGCCAGACACTGGGGTTATAACTAACCAAGACAGACATTGTTATGCTTATAATTCACCGTACTATTGGAGGAGCCATGGATACAACAGTGAACAGAAAAAGATCCTGCTCTCTGAGAGCTTCTCAGAGGGGTCCCCTTACTTAAGCATGGGCATCGGGGGAGACTTCCATAAGAGAGGCTACATGGCCAGGAAGCCAGGGTACAAGCAAGCTCTACATTTCTTTTTCAAATGCTGGGTGTGAGGTCAGATATCTGGGCGGTGTAGGGTGGAGAGAACAGGGAGGAGGGGAAGGGGCACTGGGAGGGAGGGCGAGAGTGGGGCAAACTGCACTCAAGGATGCTATATCCTGGATGGAAGAGAGCCCGAGCCCTCCACAAATTGAGGCAGCGATTGCTACCAAAAAGCCTCATTCTAGAACAGATTCTGTGCTGCTCTGAAGGTGCTCTGGGGAGCCATTATCCCTGACCTTGCACTTAGCAGGTGGAGAGAGCTCTTTCCTGCTTCACCCCATGACACTGTTGTGCAGCTGAGCATGGAGCCTGGCCTGCCTGTCTGTGCCTCCGGCCACAGGGGACCCCTCCCTCCAAATGCAAGTTCTTTAGAGACATCCAGGTGCATGGGGCATGGGGTGTCCAGTGAAATAGACCACAGGGATAGCTACTGGGAAACTGCATCAATGGGCACATCTCCAGGCTTTCCTGGAGGGCTCACAGCAGCCTGGCCAGGAGGGGATGTGGGGAACCGATCTCACAGCTTGCCAGTATCGCAGACACTGAAAATCTTGTGCTTCTTTTCCTCCTCCTGCAGAGAGAGACACCAAAGGGAAGGTCCTCTGCGTCTTCCAAGGAATTGGGAAATTTATTCTGCTCCTGGGATTCCTCTACCTGTTTGTGTGCTCCTTGGATGTCCTCAGCAGCGCCTTCCAGTTGGTTGGAGGTAGGAGGAAAGGCTCAGGGACTGGTGTGGGTTGTGGGGTGGTGGAGGGCAGGGCATTGGGTATGATATTGGCTGAGATAGTCACAGCTCACCGGCCCTTTCCGGCTGGAGAGCACAGGTATCTTTAGGACTGGAATGGGCCTCAGATCATCTTGGGAGGTCTATACCCCCTATTGTATAGAAGAGAAAACTGAGGCCTTTAAAGGAACTCTGACTTGGCTCTGGTATTAGTAGGCCAGGAGCCAGGGCTGGAGCCCACTGAGGGCTATCAGCCCTTTGTTCACAAACCCCAGGCAGAAAGCTATTTGACCAAGACTTATCTGAGGGATCCCTACTGTTTTTGGCCTCTCTGTTTGGAGATAATGAAATAAGAAAGAATGCTCTCTTAGGCCAAAAGCAAGTTTAAACAAACAAACAAAAAAAAGAAATCAAAGTCAAGAAAGTCAGGGGTCACAGGCTGGAGCGTCTGTATCCACAGGTGATGCCCACACACCTCCCAGCACCATGTGTGGCTACTCAGTGTGAGAGGAGCCCAGATGTGGGTTGACCATGCGCTTGGCTGCCTGTGTCTCCTCCATGGGTGACGGCAGCAGTAGGTAGCACTCTGCCTGTCTCCGACATTCCTCCCTGTTACAGAGGGAGGAAGGAGACTGAGATCACTCCCCAGCCCCAAGAGGCACAGCCTGCAATTAGCACAGGGGGATCAGAGCTCAGTGACACAGAGGACTTGGTTACTTTTTTGGGAGCCCAACTTTGACCTGGAGGGCTGGGGCTGGGGCTGGGGCTGGGGTTGAAGTCTGGAGACAGAATGAGAAGCTCCAGTCCCAGAGAATAAGTCTTCCTCTGCTTTGGAAGAGGCAGAGGCACTGGGGCATCAGGAAGCCCACTGGGCCCAGGTGGAGCTGAGGCCAGGCTCAGGATCAGAGATCAGCAAAGGGCTTGCTGATGAGGGAGTGGTTGAATTGTGAGGGTCCACAGAGCAGAGGAACAGGCAGGTGGGGATTAGGCCGGGATGGGGGTAAGCAGGAGGCACACGTGACCATGTAGCAGGCCTCCCCCCGTCAAGGCAGGCCAGGGAAGAGGCAAGGTTCCACAGGCCCCAGCAGGGCTGGAGGCTGCCCAGTGCCACCGAACTATCCCTCATCACGTGGCCATTGCTTTGTCTTTCAGGAAAGGTGGCCGGACAGTTCTTCAGCAACAACTCTATTATGTCCAACCCGGTGGCCGGGCTGGTGATCGGGGTGCTGGTGACCGTCATGGTACAGAGCTCCAGCACCTCCTCGTCCATCATCGTCAGCATGGTGGCCTCCTCGCGTGAGTCTGGGCTCCCAGGAGTCACACACATCCAGGCCTCCCTGCTCATCCGGGGAGCCGGCACTTAATCTGATCTGTGCAGGCCGTGCCGCCATCCTCTTGTCCAAGTATGAGAGGTCCTGCTTGTGACCCCGGCAGCCTTCTGTTCCCATTTGGCTGGCTGGGCCCCAAAATAGAGCCTGAGGCTGAAGGTTTCTGCTGAATTTTCTAGAACTATGGTGTCCAGTTCAGCAGCCACTAGCCTTGTGTGGCTATCTAATTTCACTTAACTTGAACTGACCTAAGGTTAAAATCCAGGTCTCCATTACCCTAAGCTATAGCTCTAGTCCACAGGAGCCACAGGTGGCTGGCACGTCTCTTTTCCTCCAAATATGTTAGTTTCCTGTTTCAAAAAACTGGCCATCTGCTGGTTTTGTGCACACACACACACACACACACACACACACACACACACACACTATCCTGCCAGGGATTTGTCAATAAATATCATGTGTTTGAAGTCTAGCAGTAGATGACGCCTCCTTAAGGACAAGCCTTAGTGCTATGTAAAACTGACTCCAACATACCTGTATGTGTCCTAAAACACCTGTGGTTTTCTGGGCCTTACATCTGGATTAGGGAGGTGAAGGGAATTAAAACTGGGGCCCCCGGAGGGCTTCGGTGTGTGTGTAGATGCCCCAAAATTATGTGCAAGGATTTTTGGGGGGGCACATATTTAGATTTCTAGGGCTACCTTCCTTAACTTTCATCAGATGCACAGTGAAGTGCATGACCCAGTGTTAAGAACAGCTGCTTGAAGGATTACCAGTTAGTGAGTTCGGGCTGCCTTGGGCTATGTCGGAGCGTGGTCCAGCTGCCTTCCTAAACCTGCTAACAGCTCTTTCCCACTCTCCAGTGTTGACCGTGCGTGCTGCCATCCCCATCATCATGGGGGCCAACATCGGGACCTCCATCACCAACACCATAGTGGCTCTGATGCAGGCAGGGGACCGGAACGAGTTCCGAAGGTAGGCAGCTCGGGACCAGCCGTGGCAGCCTCAGGCCTGTTTGGCACTACGCTGTAGTGACTGCTGTACTCAGGAGGATGGATGGGCTTCTCAGGCTCCTTCCTAGAGCTCCTGGAAGTAGCCACAGGGGAGACCTGCTGGGATTGAGTCCACATACTTCCCAGCTGATTAAACTCCGCTCCTGGTCTGCAGAGCCGGGATAATAATAGTATCTATCATCACTGTGTTTTCTTAAGGATTAAACACAATCATGCAGGCAAAACATTGAGCAAGCAGCCTGGCACACCGTCAGGGCTCATGAGGTACAAGCCCTTGCTAGAAACTTACCTGCTGGGTGGTGGAGTAGAGAGAAGGCCATTTAGGCTAGGGTTTACTGTCCTGCTTAGTCACGGTAATTATAACTTCCTAAAACATCTATTTTTGGCCAGCTCAACCCGTGCCATTTTTTCTTTGTTCTTTGGTAGCATGTTGAAAAAAAGGTCAAATATCACTTTTGTGGGTGTGTAAGATGTAAAAGCAAAGTGGGCTGAATATAGGGAAAAGGAACCTTTTGCTTATTAAAAAACATTTAATGTGAAAAATTGCCAGCTTCTCTTCTCCCAAGTGATAGAACAGTACCAGAGCTCATTAAAACACGGCAGGTCCCAGCTTGTCGGAGCGATCACTGTGTGGCTGGGCAGCTGACATTACGACAGGCGGGCTGGGGAGACAGCAACGTCACCCTCACCCGCTGGTGAGCTGGCAGTCAGTGTGTGTCCTCGGAGCCGCTGATTTGCCTTGGGCCACCTCATTGGTCCCTGATGAAATGTCCTGATGGCCACAATAATGATGCACATTAAATTGGGCGTCCTCTCATTTGTTCTTATAAGGTCAAACAGGTTTTTCTATACCCCCTTTTATCCATTTATTCATTAGGTACTCAAGGAAGCGAGGTGACTTCTTTGAGGACGCAGCTGGGATTCCATCCAGCTTTTCGTATTTGCGATCTGGGGTTCGTTGCACTGTTAACACTAAGTTTTGCCTCTGATCGCCTGTGAAATGTGAGCCTAAGTGAGGCTTTGTGGCATACACTTGTAATCCCATTACTTGGGAGGCTGAGACAGGAGGCATACAGGGTCAAGGCCAGCCTCCGCAACTTAGCGAGGTTCTCTGTAACTTAGTGAGACTTGGAATAAAGTTTAAAAAATATAGGGCTGGGAGTGTAGCTCAGAGGTAGAATGACCCTGAGTTCAATCCCTGGTGCCAAACAAACAAACAAACAAACAAACAAAGCTATGCAAGCATAAGAAGTTGAGGTGCCTATTAGAGGAATTTAACTGGCTTAGCTCATCCCCTGTTTGGGATATATGCTTTTAATAACATCTTTTCAAATAATATATATTTCTTTCCTAATGGTTTGGAGTATTTCCTTAGATTTCTCAAATGATAATTATTTTATCAAACACTTATAAGACTCCTGAAACATTTGCCATACTACTAGGAAATATTTGAATGATTTTATACTACATCAGCATTGCATGAAACTGTTTTATTTCATTCTCACCAGGAAGAGTAAGAACACTTTATATAAAAATAGTAGCTAATATGATAGGTGAAAATTTGTCCTTGCAAATTTTATTACTAGTGAAGGCAAGCACTCCTCATACATTTATTAGCTGCTCCTATCTGTTCATGTTTCGTGTTTCTTTTGGGGGTTGTAGACATGATGATTTTGTTAAAGAAACATCTTCAATTGAGGGAAAAAGTTCAGGGTACTGTCTCTGAATCTGGAGAGAGGATGGAATTCGAGGGGGCACCTGAGTGTCCTCGGATAGATGCAAAGGGTGGTATATATTGGCCTCACTTCCTTTGGAGACCGTGTAGGTGTTTTATTAGACTCTCAAGATGGTTTTTTACAGTTAAGAATTCATTTGCATATAGGGCTTTGATGGTTACCTGCCTGCTTCTCCTGACCCTTCCAAGGGCAGATTGCCTTTGGTGCCATCTATTAAAAATGGCCTGGATGCCATTCGCCAGGTACAGCATTGCCCTCCTATGATCCTAGTACTTGGGAGGCGGAGGCAGGAGGACCAAAAGTTCAAGGCCAGGCTCAGTAATATAGCAAGACTCTATATCAACATGAAAAAATAAAAAATAAAAAAGGCTAGAGATGAAGCTTGGAGGTAGAACATCTCTGAGTTAAATCCTCAGACAGTAATAACAACAACAACAATAATAATAATAATAATAATAATAATAATCATTGCAGCCATAACACGTTGGCTGCTTCTCAGCCTCCTCACCTGTAGAATGGGAATATGAACACTACCCACTTTGGAAACTGCTGCAGGAACGAAAACAAGATTGGTACACCTGTGTGCACATAGACGGGTGCCACCTACCAGATGCAATGACCCAGCTCTACTGGCGCCCCCTCCCTCGCCCACTAACCTGGCTGTCGGGGTTCCCTCCTTAGGGCTTTCGCGGGGGCCACCGTCCATGACTTTTTCAACTGGCTCTCTGTGTTCGTGCTCTTGCCCCTGGAGGCTGCCACCCACTACCTGGAGATCCTGACCAACCTGGTCTTGGACTCCTTCCACTTCCAGAATGGAGAAGATGCCCCAGCCCTTCTGAAAGTCATCACAGACCCCTTCACGAAGCTCATTATCCAGGTACCAGAAACTGCAGGGATGCTGAGTGGAGTTGCCGCCTCTGTGGTTTCCTTGACTTCAGCGTGTGTCATCTCTATTGGGGCTGGGGTAAAGAGAGTGTAAGGTTCTCCACTGGACACCTGTGATGACTTTGTTACTGTCCGCAACAGGGATGCACTTATAAATTCTAACTACTTTTAGGCAAGGAGAAAAAATGATGGACCTTTCAGCTAGAGGCCATTTCCTCCTTCTGGTCTGTCTTTATTATTGAAGTAAAGGGAGGGTTTGTGGGTGTTATCTTGGGAGAAAGGATCAGCTGGGACCTGGGGCCATCGCTTACCTTGTATCCACTACAGCCTTCTTCTTAGACACCAGTGTCCTTGTTCATAAATCATTCGTTCATTCATCTATGGGGTACTTGCTAATGGCAGAGTACCCCGCTGCCCCCTGGGGGGTATGGACCCTGAGTCCCAGATCATGCTCCCAGGGTCTCAAGGTCAAGTTCATCCCAGAGGCCCTCTGGCAGCCACTGCCTGCATTTCTGTCTCAAATTAGTCTGGAGGACAAGCTGACCCTCCTCTGTTTGTTATCTTCCTCAGCTGGATAAAAATGTGATCCAGCAGATTGCCATGAACGATGAAGGTGCCCAGAACAAGAGCCTGGTCAAGATTTGGTGCAAAACTTTTACCAATGTGGTAAGTTTTGATAAATACTGTGGGGTGGGTAAGTCCTGGCACCTGAGCTTTGGAGTCTTTTATTTGAGATAGCAAAGAAAAATGAAGAATCCTAGAACTACAGAACTGGCTGGTGAGATTCCTTTTGGAAACAAGTCCTCAAATACTAGAAGGATTTAACAGAAGGACTAGCAGCTACCCTTAGTCTCACCCTATAGATTCCCAGCTTGTCCTTATTTGGATAAGCTCATCTCTGGCTGCTTCTGTGTCCATTTTTTCTTTCTTTTTTTTTTTTTTTTTCTTGTGGTACTGGGGATGGAACCCTTCTACCTCCAGGCCACACTCCCAGACCTATTTTATATTTTATTTGGAAACAGGGTCTCTTAAGCCAGCGCGGCTGGCTTCGAACCTGCACGATCCTCCTGTCTCTGCCTCCCGAGCGCGGGGATTACAAGTGTGCCCACCACGCCTGGCTCTGTGTCCATTTTTGGAAGGACCCATGGAAACTTTGTGTCACACTGTCTAGGTACAGGCAGCAAGTGGTACCTGCCACCTTCTAGAGTCTTCAAGCACCTGCCTGCTTGGAAAGCCCACATTCTCTTGCCCTCCTAAATCAGGGATCTTGGTGGCTTGCGGAACAATAGGGTGTGGTACTCCCTCGATTTCAGGGTATATGTGTTTTTTCTTTGGGTTCTCAAGGATAGAAATTAAAAGATCAAGAGCCGGGCGTGGTGGTACACACTTGTAATCCCCGTGCTTGGGAGGCTGAGACAGGAGGATCGCACAGGTTTGAAGCCAGCCTCAGCTACTTAGTGAGGCTCTCAGCAACTTAGTGTCACACTGGAGGCTACCACCCACAACTTAGTGAGCCCCTGTTTCCAAATAAAGTATAAAATAGGTCTGGGAGTATAACCTGGAGGGAGCCCCTGGGTTCTACCCCCATTACCACAGAAAGAAAGAAAGAAGGAAAGAAAGAAAGAAAGAAAGAAAAGAAAGAAAAAAATTAAATGATCAAAACTGGATGCTTTTGAAGGACAAAGCCTGATTTTATTTGTCCTACTTGTTTCTAAGAGCTTTTCAAGATAAAGATGAATAACCAGTCCTCCAGAGAGCCAGGGAACCCTCTCTTGAAGCCACTCTGTAGGCGTCTCCCCCCTGGCCCCCTTGTTGCCACCCATTACCAGCCCAAAGTGAGAGCTATGACGTGTTTTTCATTTAGACTCAGATGAATGTCACCGTCCCCTCGCCTGAGAACTGCACCTCCCCTTCTCTCTGCTGGACAGATGGCTTTTCCACCTGGACCATCCAGAACCACACTTACAAAGAGAACATCGCCAAATGTGAGTGGAACTCAGCAAGCCGCCGCTGGGACGGGCTGTTGGGGTGGGGGCTCAGGAGCAGCAGCGAGCCCAGGAGGTGAAGGGAGCGGGGCGATGGGAGGTGCTGAGCAATGTGCTTCACAGCAGAAGCTTCCAAAGCTTAGAGACTGAGGCAACGGGCCCAACGTCACCCAAAGAGGGCAAGAACTAAGGCTTACAGCCCAGACCCTCTGGCCCCTCCATACCCCCTCAGAAGAGTGCTCCTTCTGTGTGCCTCGGTATCCCTGTGTCAATAACTCTGGGGTGGTGACAGCCAGATTTGAAGGCCGAGGTGGGGCTCACCCAGCGCAGATGTGTTTACTCAGTGAGTCCTGTGCAGCAAGGTTGTGAGCCTCCGAGGTGCCCTGGTGGGCCTAAGATGCTGTGATGTTGCTACTGGGGTCTTTTCCAACTCAGATCCTGAGCTCTTCCAATAATTCCCTGTGTACTGTTTTGTGCATTTTCCTCCCCCGACTCTGCTGACATTAATCCTGAGCAGCATACCTTAGTGCTCCAGGAACATTATGATTTTTTTTTTTTTTTTTTTTTTTTTTTTTTTTTTTTTTTTTTTTTTTTGCGGGTCTGGGGATGGAACCCAGGGGCATTCGCCCTCCAAGCTACACCCCCTACCCTATTTTTTATTTTTTATTTTGAAACCAGGTCTCACTGAGTTGCAGAGGGCCTCACTAAGTAGTAGCTGAGGCTGTCCTCGAACCACAATCCTCCTGTCTCAGCCTCCCAAATGCTGGGATTACGAGTGTACACCACCATACCTGGCCCTCAATCATTTTAAGTATCACAAATGAAAAATAGTATAGGGTTTAGAGGCAAAGGAACTGGAAGTGGGCTGGTGCCTGGGTGTGCCTCCCCCATGAACTGTGGGATGTTGAGGACCTCACTTCATTTTCCAGCCTCAGGAGGTCCAGTTGGCCTCACAGACTTACGTAGGAAGGAGACTGGAAAGAGCCACCTTTATTCTGAGATGCCACGTCTAGTGGACAACCAAGATTCTGTTACAAGAGGCAGAAGGATGTTGGGGCAGAATTACAGTCATGGCTGTGGGCTCCCCGGCCCACCCCCAGACATTTTCTGTGTCTCCCCAGGCCAGCACATCTTTGTGAATTTCAACCTCCCGGATCTTGCCGTGGGCATCATCTTGCTTATCTTTTCTTTGCTGGTCCTCTGCGGCTGCCTGATCATGATTGTCAAGCTCCTGGGCTCTGTGCTCAAGGGACAGGTCGCTGTTGTCATTAAGAAGACCATCAACACTGGTAAGAGCCCTGCCTTGTTCTGAATCTTCAAGGTGATGATGTCACATGCCCCCCCCCACACAGAGGGCACTTTTGATTCTCATCTTTCAATGGTCCCTCTGTGTGTGCAGCTTCTCTTGTGTCTAATAAGCTGCAGAAGTTAAGATATCACTTAGCCCAGGAATTTCTCTCCAGGTCCTATGTGTGTCTAGGGAGCAGGCACACCTTCAGGTGCAGATCTGCAAGGCCTGAGAAGGAGCCAGCCCATGTCTAGATTCACAGGACTCAGGCCTTCTTGTTGAATGGGCTCTCTATGTGTCAGGGACTTTCCTGGATCTGTCAGGAGCCCTTAGGAAAAAGGGTAACAAATATTCAACCTGAGCCAGGCATGGTGGTGCACGCTTGTAATCCTCGCTCTTGGGAGGCTGAAACAGGAGGATTGTGCAGGTTCGAAGCTAGCCTCAGCTACTTAGTGAGGCTCTCAGCAACTTAGTGAGACCCTGTTTCCAAATAAAATATAAAAAAAAATAGGTCTTGGAGTATAGCCCAGAGGTAAAAAGCCCCTGGGTTCTACCCCCAGCACCACACACACACACACACACACACACACACAATTCAACCTGGTCATTACAGCCCTTCCCACTTGGAAAGGAGATGTATTCTGGATCCTAAAGCAGCCAATGACAACCCACTGGCTATGAGGAACTCCCTCCCAGTAAGGCCTCCTAGCCAATGAGAGCTTAGCAAGTAATTCCATCACCACCCTTGAAATCTCCATGAAGAAACACCTCCCCAGGCTGCCAGGAGAGCGACCCTGAGCACCAGCAGCCCTGACTGGTTCAGGAGGGCAGAGGGCTGGGCTCAGAGGCTGTGCCCAGCTGCCGCTTTTCCTTGATGCTCTGCTCTGTTAGGTGAAAACAAGGGTGGAAGATTTACAGCAGGGAGACCCGGACCTCGAGGAAGCACCGTGGTCTCAGAGCACTGAGCAATTTGTGGGGAGAATTTTTAAAAATACTTATCAGTGCATTGTAATTATGCCTCATAGTGAGGTCAGAGTGATGCACACAGGCACACAGCACTTGGTACACTGCCTTCCACAACCCATCCCGCTCCCTACACCTCCCTCCTTATACATCTTAGTGAAATTGGTACTGAAAGCTTCACATATAAGGACATAGCATCATTTGAACTGTTTTCTTCCCCAAGCCTCTTCCACACCGCCCCAGATCCCCTCCCACCCTTCTACTGTAGGTCTCCCTCTTCACTAATCTAAAGTCCCTTGTGTTTCCTAGTTTCTCTTCTACTTTCCATATGAGAGGACATACAACCCTTGACACTCTGAGACTGGCCAATCTCACTAGCATAACACTCATCACAATAGTTTTCTGGCTTTAATTTTTGGAGGGAGATGCCAAAGAGCTCTATGGCTGAGTCATGGTGGTGATGGTCCTGGTCTGTCGAGGATCCTGCACACCCGGAGGACGGTTTCTTTTGGGTGGGTTCAGGTATTTCTAATCCAGTTCCAGCACAATCTGTTTTTGTCTTCAAACACTCACCTACATCTTTGGTTCACTCATTGTCTTGGGCCAAAGTCAATAGGGAATGAACCAATCTCTCTCTCTCCCTGTCTTCTAGATTTCCCCTTTCCCTTTGCCTGGGTGACGGGCTACCTGGCCATCCTCGTGGGAGCGGGTATGACCTTCATCGTGCAAAGCAGCTCCGTGTTCACGTCTGCCATGACCCCGCTGATCGGTGAGTTTCTCCCTGGCTTCTTCCTTGGGCCACCATTGCTATTTCCTGCCACCCCCTGGAACCGGTGCCATGTGATCTGTATGGCTTCTTTTGCCAGGTATTGGTGTGATAACCATAGAGAGGGCATACCCCCTCACACTTGGCTCCAACATTGGCACCACCACCACCGCCATCCTGGCTGCCCTCGCCAGCCCAGGCAACACGCTGAGAAGCTCCCTCCAGGTAAGGACGTGCTCCAGGGGCTGGGGCTCTGAGTGAGGCATTCTCCTGTGCGGCCTTGAAAACTGATTTCTAGTAAGTGCCAGGCTATCTGTTATGGCCAAAAGATGCAACAAAGATGTCATGGAAAAGCCATAGGGAGATAGAATCGAGGTCAGGATGAGAACTTCAAAAGCTTTCTGCTCCTTACACAGAGCAAGAGTCCTATTGCTGGTCCCTGTTTAAGCAAAGGTGAAGTGGCCCCTTGATAGAGAGGAGGAAAGAGTGTTTAGGAAGCCAAACACTTCCCATCTCCCCACCTGACCTTGGTGACCTGTGACATGGGCCTGGCATTATAAGGACCATAGTGGGGCAGGGCTGCCAGGATCTCAAGCAAGACCTATGGGGTTTTAATCCTTGTCTCACCATTGACATAATAAGTGACCTTCAACAGGTAATCTAATTCCTGAGCATCAATTCCCCCATCTGAAAAAGGGAGAGCATAATCTTATTAGAGGCACTGTCTAAAGCCATACTGCCCTAAAGAACTATAAATGTGATAGTTAGAGAGAGTCTCATAGGTGATTTGAAGTTTTTAAGTCACATTTTTATTTTATTAATTTTTTTATTTTGTCTTATGTGTGGTGCTGGGGATTGAACCCAAGGGTATTCTGCTATAATTTATTTATTTTGAGATAGGGTCTCAGTAAATTGTCCAGGCTGGGGCCTCAAACTTGGGGATCCATTCAACATGGAATTGATATAAAAATCTAGCAAGATGTTATATTGTGCATTCTTTTTTATGCACAGTGTCCTTGGAATCCAGTGTATTTATGCTTAGTACCTACCTCAGTACAGACCAGCCCTCTTCCAGTGCCCAGTAGCCGATGGCTAGTGGCTGATCTAAAAGTCTGTTCAAAGCCCATATCATGGTTTCTGGTAGCGCCCGTCAAGAAGTGGACAAGTGCCGAGGATGACCTCTAACTCTGCCTGCCCATCCTCCTGTGTTTCAGATCGCCCTGTGCCACTTCTTCTTCAACATCTCCGGCATCTTGCTGTGGTACCCAATCCCGTTCACCCGCCTGCCCATCCGCCTGGCCAAGGGGCTGGGCAACATCTCTGCCAAGTACCGCTGGTTCGCCGTGTTCTACCTGATCTTCTTCTTCTTCCTCACGCCGCTGGCGGTGTTCGGCCTATCTCTGGCCGGCTGGCCGGTGCTGGTGGGCGTGGGGGTGCCCATCGTGCTCCTGGTGCTCCTGATCCTGTGCCTCCGGCTGCTGCAGTCCCGGTGCCCTCGCGTGCTGCCCACCAAGCTCCGGAACTTTAACTGCCTGCCCTTGTGGATGCACTCGCTGAAGCCCTGGGACCACATCATCACGCTGGGCACCAGCTGCTGCCAGAGGCGCTGCTGCTGCTGCTGCCGCGTATGCTGCCGCCTGTGCTGTTTGATGTGCGGCTGCAGCCAGTGCTGCCCCTGCTGCAAGTGCTGCGATGTCCTGGTGGAGGCAGAGGAGGCGCAGGGTGTCCCGGTTAAGGCCCCTGAGGCCTTCGACAGCATAGTCTTGAGCAAGGAACCCCAAGATGAGGCCAAGACCCGAGCCGAAGCCCTGGGCATGAAGACCTCCAATAGCACAGCCTTCTAGGGGGCTCCAGGAGGTGGGAAGGACCCTTGCCTGCCCCACAGAGATGTGCTCCCCATTAGGAAATGGCTGACATCAGTCCTGCCCTCCCCTCACCCAGGACAGCAGCCTGCAGAGCGGCTCCATCTCAGCCCCCGCTCCCTTGGTCACCATGGAAAAGTGCACAAAAGCTGGCCAACCATGCCGATCCTGCACACAGCTGTACTAGGGTCTGGCTTGCATGCAGACTTTGCTGTTCAGAAGGAAAAGGCCCGAGGGGGTGGAACTTATAGGAAGTTCTCAAAGCTGCCTATGTAAGGGTGTGTGTAAGCAGGCATACAAAGATTCTTGATGGTGATACAGCCCAGGAGCCTCTTGTAGCAAAGCTTTCCCCCAAGAACAGCTGTTCCTAGGCACCCCAGGCCCCTGTTTAGGAGAAATAAACCACAAGTGTGGGCCTTTCCCACCCCCCAAATACCTGTTGGAGTTGCTGACCTGGACAGGCATGGCTGGCCCCAAAGGTTCACCTGCAGTGTTCTACTCAGGCTTCCAGGATGGGAACCTCACTCCAGCTATAGAAGGGTTCAAGATAGTTTGGCTCACCGGTTGCTCTCATGGGGGCTGGAGGGAAAGGAGATATTCTTTTACTGAGCCAGGCAAGTGGAGGGTGAGGAGGGAGTGGTTAGTACTGGGGGGGGTGGTTTATCTGCCAGTGGACCTCAGGTTCCATTCACTCAGCTGATTTAAAAGCCAGGCCAACAGGCATCACAGGTACGGCCTAATGACACTCACTTGTTCAGGTAGGCACCATCCCTGTGGAAATAAGATATGCAGTCCTGAGCCCATTCCCTCTGCTGCTGTCCTCTGGGGTCCAAGAAATAGCTGTGCATGAATAGATCTTCATTTCTCTCTGCTCCCTCCTCCCTTTTGGGCAAAATGCCTTTCCGGGCCAGCTTGTATTGGTCAACATCCGTCCACCCATCATCCATCTGTCCATCCATCCATTCGTCTATCCTCCCACCCACCCACACATTCATTAAAATAATTTTATAGACGTTTTCCCAGATGAACTTTGATTTCCTGCCCTTGGAGTTGTGACCGTGACGCCCAGGAGGGCTCATGTGTAGCTGTGGGTAGAGAAGTACACTCCTTGTCTCAGATGCCTCCTGTGCCTTCCAGAGTCCCCTGTTTTATCCACCTCACTGCCACCCCCCTCAGCCATGGCACTTCTCCATTACAAACAAGCTTCAGTCTTATCTAGGACTGAGGAGTCATGCAGCTTTGCCCCCAATCCCAACATCTTCACCATAACAGGCTGGGGTACCAAACTGAGCCCTCTCCATGCCCCTGACCCCATGTAGATACCAATCCCCCAAAAAGAGCCATTTATACTCTATTTATAGTCATGCACCTGTACAGCATTTTTCATAAGTTATGTAGTAAATAGTCTGTGTGATTTGTGTTTTAGTGTGTCTCACTTGGAAATGAGGCAGGGTTCTTTCTTCTATGAAATGTAAAGCACAGAAATACCATCCTTGTATATTTTGTAATACCACCTTGTAAACACGCCTCTGTGTCCACGCCACCTGCACACTCTGTAAATATGTAAGTTAAACCCAACAGTGGCTGTGACCATCTTTGCACTCCAATGATTTTTTAAAAATGGAATCGTTATACCTGGGTTGATTTTTTTTTTCTATTTTTTACTGGTTGTGAGAAGGGGTAAATAAAAGACAATCAAACCCAAAAGGAGTGTGTTGCTTTCGGGAAATGAAGGGCTACCTTGGGTCTTAATATGAGGTAGATTTCCTCACTTAAACCCATCACTGGGACCCTTGTTCAAAAATTCAGGGGAAATGTCATTATAGCTACCAAAGTATTAAGCCTTCATGATATCTCCCTTGCCTTATGAATATTTTCTGTTGAGTGCTGTGCTAACTAAAATATTTAAACTAGTATGACTTTTATGGCTCATCTTTGTATTGTGCAATGCCAATTTTGGATGGAAGTGTGCAATGCTAAAATTACCTAGCTCTTGTTTTGCAGCTCGGACATGCCTTTTGTTCCTGCCAGAACAGAGAGGTGCCTGCTCAAAACTAACCTACTGGTACTAATTTCACTTTCTCTTCACAGTCCATCAGGGCTGTGTACCTCCCTGACTAGTAAGAGCTGGAAGGAAAAGGGTCAAGGGGCCCCCTTTCTGTGTCATCCTCTTGAGCCCAGGTGGTCGGCCAATAAAGGGGAGCAGTTTGAGTGAGAAAGGTGGGTCCCTTAGTCCTCGGTGCTCCTTAGGACGCTGTTGTCTTTTTGCTACGTTTCACGGCATTTCTGGTTTGATGAACAGTGGCCATGAAGTCTAAATAAGTATTAAGGGTTTATTCTATTGACTTTTGCAGTGTTGGGGGTCCAATGCAGGGCTTCGCATATGCTTAACCACTGAGCTGCGGACCCTGTCCAAGAGTTGATTTTCAGCTAGGGGACGTGTGCAGGAAGACTGTTCACTGGGAGCTCTTCTTTTGAGGCCAGCCATAACCAGTGCTCAGACTGTGTCACCATCATCAGCGGTGCTGAACCTGTGCCTGGATCACTCGGAGACCTGGCCTCCACTGCCAGCTCTGTAAGTTACTTTCTCAGTGTTGGTTTTTCTTACTTGGGTTATAGGACAGTAATACTTAACTTGCTAAGATTATTAAAATCCAGTCAGCACTCAGTATGCTCAGGGGGAATTGTTTCTAGGACCTTACCCCCAACCTTGCAGATGTCAAAATAGGAGATGTTCAAGTCCTTTATTATAGCAGTCTAGCATTTGCATATAACTTATTCATATGCTTCTAGGGGTTTTGTGGTACTAGAGATTGAGCCCAGGAACATTCTACCTTTGAGTCAGACCCTCAGCCCTATTTTATTTTAAAACAGGGTCTCACAAAGTTGTGGAGAGTCCCACTATTTCACTGAGGCTGTCCTCCGATGTCTCAGCCTTCCAAGTACTAGGATTACAGGAGTGCACCACCACACTAGGCTCCTTCCGTATATTTTAACTCATCTATTAGTTACTTATCATATCTAATATGTTACTTATACCTAATGTAAAGTGAATGATATCTAAATAGTTGTCTAACTATATTCTTATCTAACTATATAGTTCAAAGACTAATGACAAGAGAAACATCTGTTCAATACAGATGCAAATTTTTTTTTTACTGCCTGGGCACCTTTTCAAAGGAATTGAAATCAGAATATTCTAGTGATACATGCAGATCATTTTATGTTTATAGTACCACAATTCACAATGAGCTAAATCATAGAACCAGCCTAGATGTCCACCAACAGATGAATGATTTACAAAATTATGAGGTATATACACAGTCGAATTCCACTTAGCAATAAAGAAGAAAGACTGTCATTTGCAGGAAAACGAGTGGATCTAGAGAACATATGCTAAGTGAGATTAGCCAGTCATAGAAAGTGAAGGGTCATGTGTTTTCTCTCATATGTGTGTGTAAGTAAGGGAGAAATTGGGGTATAAAAGGAACTCTGGATAAAAGGAGAAACCCCAGTGAAGAGACAGAGGGGCATGTTGAGTGGCAGTGTGTGCCAAGGATGGGGAAGTTCCTGTGGCTTTAGGCCGCTGAGCTCGGGACCTAAAAGGGAAAGATGTTCAAGGTTCCAGGTCATCTATCTTCTGGCTCTGCTCCTTCCTCAACTCAGTCATGCTGGGACCTTCGAGGCATCCAGGATTCTGGTCTCAGCCTCTCAGCACAGAGACAAGAGAATTCATTGGCAGTGCTCCACACACCACAGACTGATGCGCATAGGCACGTCATCTGCACAGGCAGCCTCCAGTCCACTCCCCCTGAACCGCTCACCTTCCACAACAGCTTCCTAGGTTTGAATGTGTATTGGCTTGTGCTCTAGGCATGGCATATATGGTCAATGAAGGCACATTTCTACTTCCAAGGACCTCCATCTGCCAAGGGAGAGACAGAGAGGAGTGCTCCCATGTGAGCTTTGCCAGGAGGCTGGGCCAACCTGAAAGCAGACTCGCCTTTTATCCCCCATCCCACAGTTTGGGTATGATTTGAGTGTCTTGCAAGGGTCCGTTATGTTAAAATCTTGGTCACGGAGTGATGGTATTTAGAGGTGCTGTGAACTTTTAAGAGGTGGGGCCTAGTGGGGAAGTTTTCAGGACATTAGGAGAAGCTCTTTAAGGAGAATGTGAGACACCTGTCTGTATGTGCCTGTCTGCTCCTCTCTCTCTCTCTCTCTCTCTCTCTCTCTCTCGCTCTCTCGCTCTCTCGCTCTCTCGCTCTCTCGCTCTCTCGCTCTCTCGCTCTCTCGCTCTCATTCTCGCTCTCTCTTCAAGGAGAATGTGAGACACCTGTCTGTATATGCCTGTCTCCTCTCTTCCTCTCTCTCTCTCTCTCTCTCTCTCTCTCTCTCTCTCGTGTGTGTGTGTTGAACCCAGGTGTATTCTATATCCAATCTACATCCCAAGCCCTATCTTTTTTTTTAAAAAACAGGGTCTTGTTAGGTTAATGAGAGTCTCACTACTTGCTGAGTGATCCCAGTACTTCCTTGTAATAACAGTACTTGGGAGACTGAGAGAGGATGATTATAGATTTGCAATCAGCCTCAGAAACGTCAAGAGGCCCTCAGCAACCTGAAACAGTGAGACCCTGTTTCAAGATAAAAAACAAGACAAGGCTTGGGGTATGACTCAGAGGCATAGGCAGAAGCAGAGGCAGAGTGCCTTTGGGTTCAACCTCAAGGACTGAAAAAAAAGAGAGAGAGAAGAAAAGAAAAGAATATTTCATTGGAGCCAGGGTCTTGCTAAGTTTCCCATGCTGGCCCTGAATCTGCAATCACTTCATCAGCCTCAGCCTTGCAAGTGTCTGGGACTACACACGAGTGCTACTGCACCTGACAGATCTCTACTCCCACACCTCCACACTTGCTTTGATTTGAAATGTAACCATTTGCATGTTTGCACTTCCACCATTTGCAACAGCTTCACCAAATATTAAACCAAAGGAGTCAACCCATTTCAAACTTGAACCTCCAAAATTGTGAGCTAAATAGAGCATTTCCATTTATAAGTTTAGTTGTCTCTGGTATTTGGTTATAATAATGAAAAACTGACTAATATACTCCATGGTTTTGTCACATTTGTGATCCTTAGGCTTTTATCTAAAAATGTAAATAAGATTTCTATTTACAGGTGTTGCTGCGAAAATTAAATGAAACCTTCTCAAACCTCAGGTATTAGCATTTCTCCTTGAAAATGTTTGCTCCATCTACCTACAACCTCCACAATGACCTCATGAACATCACTGCCTAGTTTTGCATCATCCTAAGAAACAATACTTGTAAAATAACGGATTCTATGTTCAAGTCCTATTTTCTCTAATAAACGTAATAGCTATTAGAATTTTAGAAGTTCAGTCAGGTGCCACCTACACATCTCGAATACCCCTAAGGGTAATAAATACAGGACTGATATGCATCATGAAAGCACCTACACAGGGCTTCGTAGTGTGAAGCTTAAGTACATACACATGAGCTGATTCTGAGGAGCAGGCACACAGGAGGTGAGAGGACCCAACCCACAGGAAGGTAGAGGGGGAAGGAAGGAAGACACTGAAGAAGAGTCAGTTACAGCTAAGCACAGCACAGCACTGGAGCTCAAGCTGTCACCAGGCAAGTAAAAGGAACTGGGAATGAGAGAATAAAAAAAGAAGCAAAGGCCTGTGGCCAAAAGAGCAAAGACCTTGGAACATTCAAGGAGTTGCCAGCATGGCAGTACCAATGAAGATAAGTGTGTGAGAACACAGCCTGCAGAGAGAGAAAGCTGAGGTCAAGATAAGGAAGAGTATCTATACTCTTTGAAGAGTTTGGACTTGATTCTCATAGACATGGTAGAACACAGAGGTTGTAGTCCCAGGAGCCAACAAATTCTGATTTTCAGCCTAAGGAGATCTCAGGAGAATTTCTTGGAATGACTCAGGACACTTGCCTGTGCCAAGGTTGATAAACTAATTTGTTTGTTCTTTCTCTTTTTTTTGTTTTGGTGTTGGAGATTGAATATATAGGATCATTCTGCTTCCAAGCTATACCTCTAGCCCTTTTATATCTTTTATTTTGAAACAGCATCTTCCTAAGTTGCTGAGTCTGGCCTCAAACCCGTGATTCTACTTTCTCAGCTTCCAAAGTACTGGGATTATAAGTATGTGCCACTGTACCAGGCTCTGTCTTGTTCTTTAACTGGGGCTTTCAAATAAATCAGCCCATATAAAACTATTGGCTTATTTTTGCAGAAATGAGCATTTTGTTTTGATATCAGCTTCTACTGTCTTAAAGAGCTGTTATTGTTCCATTTTTAGTCATCTAGCTAATGGTAAAAACCAGAAACCTAGAAGCCATCTTCAATTCCATCCTCTACCCTGTCCTCCACAGCCAGGGTCAGCAGACCTGTCAATCTTCCCTTTAGAGTGTTGAGCCAGTTTGTCCCTTCTTGGTATTCTGCTACTCATGTAATTCATATCTTTCCTCTCTTGCCTCAGTGTTTTGTAATGGTCTCCCAAGAAGTCTCAATTCTGGGCATATCTGGATTTAAGACTTAACAACTACAGGATCTCAAGCAAATCCCTTCACTTACTAAGTCTCATTTTTCTTGTCTGTCACATGGGGATAACACATTAATACAGCTGTCTTGTGGGATTGTTGTAAGGATTATGTTGGCTGGTGATGACTGAGATCTGGAGTGTTCCCTGTCATAGTTTTTGTGTCACCATGGGTTCTTTTATTAGCTCAGTATAGAAATAAAGATCCAGAAAATCCTTAATGTGCTACTAAAGTGGGATTTATTACAAAGCAAGAGGAAAAGCATTACACTTGAGAAGAAGATGGTAGAGTGCTCAAAAGAGAGACACTGCCACCCCCTGGATTTTCAGGGTTTATATGTAAATCCTATTTCTTTATCTCATGAGAGCTGGCATCTAGAGCTGGCCAGGCCCATCACAATAGGGTATGTCCTCATCAGCAACCCCAGTTGAAACATCTCTTCCTCTCTTATTAACTTGCATATATCTGTAGGCAAGGAATAGAATATTGAGATCAATCCAACTACTTACTGATGTATGGGATGAAGTTGGGCCCCAGCCTCAGGGATGTATGCAAGCAACATGTCACATGGAGGAATGTCCCAGGTTCCTGCAACCATCCAAAGGACTCTAGTAAATAATCATTTGTGGTTTTATCTGGAGCACTGTTTGGAGATTAATGGCTTTAATCTTGTTGGAGACAAATTGACCATATGATTTAGTAAACATGGGCCAAAATATGAAACCTTTTCAATAATTTAAAAATATAATCATAAGCTTCACCTTCCACAAACATTCTGGGACATACTCAAACTTTCTGCAACTTTTTTTCTTTTTTCTTTTCTTTTCTGCTTTTTTTCTTTTTTCTTTTTTGTGTTGCTGGGGATAAAATCCAGGGGCCTTCTACCTCCATGATACCCTCCAAGACCTATTTTATATTTTATTTGGAAACTGGGTCTCACTAAGTTGCTGAGAGCCTCACTAAGTAGCTGAGGCTGGCTTCGAACCTACGCAATCCTTCTGTCTCAGTCTCCCAAGAACTTTTTTCTTAAGCTTTTGATTTTTACTCTAGTTTTTCCTTTTCAATTTGAGACAATCTTAGGATAAACTTTACTTTATCATACAAAATTCTTTTTATCCCAAAAATGTTCTCTTTCCTTTTTATCCTTCCTTACCCAAACTTCGCATACTCATGTACCTTCTTTACATCTCTCTTTTATTCCTACATACTGGTTTCTTTCTGCCATACTTCCTTTCTTTACATGGGGCATGACATCTGTTTTTGGAGTTTTCTACTTATATCAGGTACAAATTGGGTCAGAAATTTATCTCTAAGGGTGGCCTCCCCTTCTACTGATTCCAGGGTCAAAATCATAAATGCAACAATGGCTTTCTTAAAATTTTCCAGGAAGATCATTGGAAGTTTATTTGGGCCTTCATGTTTGGTTGTGAACTGCCCACAATTGAGGGGTTTAACTTCAGTTTTTCTCAGTCCTTCTAGTATACAATATAAATAAGAATTATTGCCCACCTCCTGGGAAACCTGGTTAAAACCTTTTTCCTCTCCAAAGATGTTAGGGTTTGATTCAGGAGCAGCTGTATGTCTCTCCAAGTGAGGTTGTATAAGGTCAGTAACTCAAAAGTTTGTACATATTGGTCAGGGCTGGTTGTGTACCTACCTAGGTCTTTTCTGATCTTCTTAAGCTCAGCCTGTGACAATGGTTCGTGGGCAATCTGGGGATCATACTCCCCTCCTACTACTGCAACAAGAGACATCATTCTCATGGGTATAAGGAGAGGCTTCATAGATGCCGTGGCTCTTATAGTGTTGTCATCCTGTTTTGCTGGGTTCATATTTCTTCCTGGTATATTTCTTCGATATTGCAAAATGCAGTGGTTTCAGCTCACATGGAAAAGAAGCCCTCATTGAGTCCTGAAGTTGGGTGCCAAAACTATTATGGTTTTGGTGTCACCATGGGTCCTTTGTCTCATCCCTGTATAAAAATAAAAAGCCAGAAATCTCTGATAGATTAACAAAGCTAAGAGGTTTATTGCATGGTGAAAGGAAAAGTACCACCATAAAGAGAAAGATGGTGGAACACTAAAAAAAGAGACACTGCTGCCCTCTGGACCTTCAGGATCCAAGTCTTATTTCCTTATCTCATGAGAGCCAGCAGCTAGACTTGGGTTGTCACAACAGGGTATGTCCTCATCAGCAACCCCAGTTAAGCAGTCACAGGGTCTTAGTCCCAGCCACCATGACCAGAACATCCCATAGGGCTCATGTGCTGAAGACTGGGTCCCCACGCAGCAGTGGTCAGAGGTGGCATTCTTGGGAAGTCTTTGGATCAAGAGTTGAGTCAATCCACTGATGGTCTGATAATCTAAAGGCACTCCTGGGAGGTGGCAAACAGTGTAGGTGGTGGGGTCTATTTAAGAAAGTAGGTGACTGCGCTGTACCCTAGAAGGGGACATCTGGGTCCCTCAGCACCTTCTTGTTGGCTGTCTTGATCTGAGCAGCTCTGCTTAGCCATGTGCTTCCCACCATGATGTTCTGCGTCTCTCAGGCCTGAAGCAAGGGATTCAGCTGACCTTGGACTGAAACTGGTATTCAGAGCAAGTCTTTCCATCTTCAAGTCCTCTTCCTCAAGTTTTTTTTTTTTTTTCACAGTGATGAAAAAGCTTACTGACATAGACAATGAGTATAAACCACTCATCCTGCATGGCACATAACAGAAAGGCAACAAACTCTTGGTATTAATCGTCTATCCCCCAGCCTGGTATAGTGGTACATGTCTGTAATCCCAGTTCTTGGGAGGACAAGACAAGGGAATCACAGGTTCAAGGCTAGCTCTTGAGGTGAGAGACCAACAATTTTGCAAATATGTTTTAAAACTATCAAAACTACCTCTGGTTGCAATTCATTTGCATTCCTTCCACATGTAAAACACACTCCTGTGCTTTTAAGATGTCCATAATTCTCTTGCACAATAGCTTCGGGCAGAGGCTTATAGACCAAGATTTTGCCCACTGTGTGTGGATGAAGCTCACTGGATGTGATTTCTCAGGCACAGTTCATTGAATATTATTCCTCTCCATTTGAAATCCTGAGAGATAAAGAAACAAGTTATATGCACTTTATATACCCAGCATTGTATGAAGAGACAGGTATGCATTATAGACCTTTGCATTTGAAGGGGGATAGGTGGCTAGACAGCACACACTGTCCCTAATCCACAGCAATTCTGAAATTCAGCTGGCTACGTGTGGCAAGTTTATTGATTAGCATTCAGTCCTCTTCCTCCTTGGGGATGATTCTTCATAGGTCTTGACTTCACTCTCTGAGTTTATATTTTTATCTTCTGATTTAATTTTCCTTTTCTATAAAATATAGCCCAGTTTTTTTCAGCTGAGAATCCTTTCTAAAGAAATTTGCAGGTCTGTCTTTCCTCATTTTGCTGTGCCTCTGTCCTTTTGGTTCAAGCTGGAAGTGATTTTGCTAATACAGTGGCCCCAAAATATATGTGATCTTATTATTAATCTTATTGTGGCCCACTCAGTTAGACAATATCACACCCATACATCTCATAGCAATTAGCCTTTCCTATCCCGGGTTGCCTGTACATGGTTGAGGAATGAGTCCCCGCGACTCTTGGAAGCTCAATGTTTAATGGAATGGATCTGAGGAGAATGGTTTTAACATCCTTAAAGATAGTTTTGTCTAGATGAAAGGACCCATAGGCACATCCTGAAATCTCTCTGGGATCTAAATTTAAGATTTCACAGTCATACCCTTGACTCTATCATTGGATAGTATTTCCCTAAAAGAGCCCTAGATTTCAACTTTACTCAGAGTCATCTCTTAATTTGAGAGTTGGTTGCTATCTGGAGAGACTGGGGGTGAGAAATGGTTTCATTTTTCTTGCCTCCCCAAATCTGGCTTCTATTTAAAAAGACATGATTTTGTTCCTTTCTCTCCTCAAATTTTTTTTTGCATGCTATGAATCAAACCCAGGGCCTTACACATACAGAGCAGGCTCTGTACCACTGAACTACATCCCCAGCAAGAGGCAAGGTGGCACCTTCCATGTTCCATTTGGAAATGTCCTTAGCTAAATCATCTTTATACACACTCTGGTTTTCCTTGGTACCACATGTAACAGTGTTACTAAACTTCCCTGTACTGCACAAATAGTCATTTGTAATTCCTTAAATTACAAATGACAATTTTCTTACTTGCCTTGAAGCCATCACTAACAGTCACCCTTTCGGCTTCTATTAACACTCTCCAACTATTAACATTACCTTCTGCCTGTTGTATGGTCCCAGAGCCAATGCCGCATATTTTAGATTCTTTTCAGGCACACTTCCTCACTGTATCAACATCGGTTCCAGTTTTCTATAGTTGTGTAACAAATTGCATTTAAGATTACCAGCAGTCGCCAAGCTCCATGACACAACTATAATCCCAGTACTTGAGAGGCTGAGATGAGAGGATTTCAGGTTTGATGCCAACCTCAGCAATTTAGTGAGACCCTCGGCAACTTAGCGAGACCTTATCTCAAAATAATAAAAATAAGGGCTGCAGGTATAGCCTAGAGGTAGAATGCCCCTGGGTTTAATCTCCAGTACAATATATATATTTTGGTGGTACTGGGGTTCCTGGAAGCCCTTCTACCTCCGGGGCTACACTCCCAGACCTATTTTATACTTTTTTATTCCCAGACCTATTTTATACTTTTTTATTTTTGGAAACAGGGTCTCTTAAGCCAGTGCAGCTGACTTCGATCCTCCTGTCTCCACCTCCCAAGCACAGGGATTACAAGATTACAAGCATGTGCCACCATGCCTGGAGATATATATATTACTAGCAGTAATTCTTTTTATCACTTTTCAGAGTTCTAGAGGTTGACCGGTACATTAGCTTGCTAGCACTGCTACAACAAAGTACCACAAACAGGTGATTTAAAACTCCAGAAACTTGTCTCACAGTTCTAGAGGCTGAAACTCTGAACTTAAGATATTGGCAGAGCTGTGCTCCCCAAGACACTTGGGGTCATCCCTCCTCACCTTTTCTTTGCTTCTGGTCACCCTGACAACAATGTTTGGTGTCTGCTGGCATGTAGATGCATTGCACTAATCCTCTGTCCTCATAAGGCATTTTTCCCATGTCTTTGCATTGTCCAAATTTCTCTGCATGTCTGTCTCTAGGTCCAAATTTCCCCCTTTTATAAGGACCCCAGTCATATTGGATTAAGACTCACCCCAAAGACCTCATTTTAACCTGACTGCCTCTTTATTTTTATTTTATTTTTTATTTATATATATTAATTTTATATATATTTTATTTATTTATTATTATTATTTGTAATCATACATCACTTTGGAATACAAGACTTGAGAGGATACACAAGCACATATCCAATAAGCCCTAATCCAATCCCCATCCCATTCCCTCCCCCCCATCCCATGCTTAATTGGTGATTATCTTTAATATAACTGTTTACATACCTCATGAGTTTTAAAGAGATTCCATCCTCCCCCATCCCCTCCCCTCTGATTGGTCACCTTAATTGCTTCTTAATAGGGCCCTTTCTACTACCTCCTCCTGTTACTCCTTTCCTCCTAGTTCTTGCTAATTAGGGGAAGCATCTGGATTTTATTTTTTTTTGTTTTTGTTTTGTTTTGGTTTTGGTTTTTTTGGTGGTAATGGGGGTGGAACCCAGAGGCTTTCTACCTCCGGGCTATACTCCCAGACCTTTTTTATATTTTATTTGGAAACAGGGTCTCACTAAGTTGCTGAGAACCTCACTAAGTAGCTGAGGCTGGCTTCGAACTTGTGCAATCCTCCTGTCTCAGCCTCCCAAGCGCGGGGATTACAGTTCTGTGCTATCTCTTTTTGCATGCCATATTGCAAGTTCCAATCCCACTCTTGACGGCCCCAGTAGTGGCCTAGCCACCCGAAGAACTCTTATCCCAACCTTGTTGGCTCCAGCACCGGCCTTGCCTCATGGGAGACCCCGATCCTGGTCTCGCTAGCCCCCGCACCGAACTAACCCCTCGGCTGGCTCCTCTCCCGGCCTCAGAGCCCCCAGCACTGGCCTAGCATCATGACAGGCTCCGGTCCCAGCCTTGCTGACCCTGGCACTGGCCTAACCGCTCGGCAGGCTCCTATCCTGGTCTTGTAAGTCCCAGCTCCATCCTTGCCTTACGGCAGTTTCTGATCCCGGTCTCACTGGCCCTGGCACTGGCCTTATCCCTCAGCAGAGTCCGATCCCAGCCTCAGAGGTCCCAGCACCGGTCTTGCCTCATGGCAGGCTTCAATCCCAACCTTGCTGGCCCCGGCACCGGCCTAACACCTCAGCTGGCGCCGATCCCTGCCTCGGAGGCCTCAGTAGTGGCCTTGCCTCACGGCAGGCTCTGAACCCAGCCTCATTGGCCCTGGCACTGACCCCACCCCTCAGCAGGCTCCAATCCCAGCCTTGGAGGCCACAGCACCGGCCATACCTCAAGGCAGGCTCCGATCCTGGCCTTGCTGGCCCCGGCACCAGTCTAACCCCTTGGCAGGCTCCTATCTAGGCCTTGGAGGCCCCGGCACCAGCCTTGCCTCACAGCAGGCTCCAATCCCAGCCTCTATGGCCCCAACACTGGCCTAACCCCTCAGCAGGCTCCGATCCCGGCCTTGGAGGCCTCAGCACCAACCTTGCCTCGCGGCAGGCTTCCATCTCAGCCTCGCTAGCTCCGGCACTAGCCTAATGCATCAGCTGGCTCCGATCCTGACCTCGGAGGCCCCAGCAACAGCCTCATCTCACGGCAGGCTCTGATCCCGGCCTCGCTGGCCCTGGCACCGACCTAACCCCATGGCAGGGGGGCAGGCTCCGATCCCGGCCTCAGAGGCTCCATCACCTGCCTTGCCTCACAGCAGGCTCCGATCCAAGCCCTCTCTTCACCCAGCAGGTTGTTCCATGTTCCCGAGGTGCGTGGTGGTAGTATTCTACCTCTGAGGTAATTTCTTCAAAAGTTCCAGGTGTATTACGTCGGATCTCTGCCTCCCCTGAGTACTTGCCGCTGCCAATGCGACTGCCTCCACCATTTCAAATCTTTCCCAAGCTCTTTTCCCATACCGCATAATGTCCAGTATTCCTAAGCATGCGCGACAGTAGCATTCAACCTTTCGGTAATTTCTTCAGAGGATCAAGGTGGGTTGGATCAGATGTCTGTCTCTCCCAAAGACAGGTCTCCACCACCATCTCGGCTACTGCTGCTGCCACCGCCTTCCTCCTAGGTCACCGCTAGACTCTCTCCTTACAAGCGATGTCCAGGATTCTTAAAGATGTAGAGAAGCCTCAGTCCTCCTTCGCGGGGAATTTTTCCAAAAGTTCCAGTTCAGATGTATATGTTTTGTCTGCACCTCCAATATTCTAGCTGCCACCTCAGCCATCTTAGGCCCTCTCGAATATTTTTCTTTTCCCTTTTTTTTTTTTTTTTAGAAGAGAAGAGAGTATGTGTGATTTGGGGCGTATGTGGGATCAGGCTTTTGGTAACGATGAAAACTTTTTTTTCATTCCAGGTATGTGGGGTGGGGGTCGCCTAAGGGTGCCCTGCCAGCTCCTGCCCATCCGCCCAGGGTCGGGGCCTGGCGCCCGGACCTCAAGGTCCTTCCGGGTGGGGAGGGGTCACCTAAGGGTGCCCCACCAGCGCCTGCCCATCTGCCCAGAGTTGGGGCCTGGCGACCTGGACCTCAGGGTCCTTCCGGGTGGGGAGGGGTCGCCTAAGGGTCCGACTGCATTTTTAAAGACACAATTTCTAAATGAAGTTGCATCCAGGGGTGCTGGGGGTTAAGACTTCAAGATGTAATTTTGGGGGAACACAACTCATCCTGTAACAACTGGGCTCAGCTGGTGGCTCTCACTCAGTCAGTCTCTCTAGCAGGTGCTGTTGGGCGCTGGCTTGGCTCGTGGCATCTCTTGCTCATTTTTATGTCTGAGTTTCTGTTCTGGCTGCTGGCTAAGACCTGGGGTTGCAGGATGTCAGGAAGAGTACTTACATATGGTCTCACCATGTAGCTGGGGTTTCTGAGAGTATGACCACAAGAGGAAGGAGAATTCGACTCCAGCTTTTAGGAGAGAAGTATCAATGGATTTCAGACATATATTTTGTTTTATCATACTGGAGATTGAATCCAGTATAGTCTACCACTGAGATGCACTCCCAGCCCTTTCCTTTTTATTTGGAAACAAGGTCTTGCTAAGTTACTGCATGGTAGCCTTGAACCATGATCCTCCTGTCTCAAACCCTTAAGTACTGGGATCACAAGTGTACACCACAGCAACCAGCTGCATATTTATTTATCTCTCTCTATATATATATAGATTGATTGATTGATTGATTGATTGTGGTACTGGAGGTGGAACCCAGGGACAATTGACCTCCGAGCTACACCCCGAGTCCTATTTTTTTATTCTTTATTTTGAAACAGGGTCTCACTGAAGTACAAAGGGTCTCACTAAGTAGCTGAGGCTGTCTGCAGACAGCGATCCTCCTGTCTCAGCCTCCCAAATACTGGGCTTACAAGTGTGCGCCACCACGCCCAGCTGGGCAGACATATGTTTAAAGCACAACTTCTATCTCCTAATCCTTTCACTGTGCTGCCCAGTGTTTCTGTGTGTGTGTGTGTGTGTGTGTGTGTGTGTGTATGTTTCTGTGTGTGTGTATGTGTGTGTGTGCATGCGTGTGCATATGCATGTGTGTATGTTCTAAAGCATATCTGATCATGACATTCTCCTGCTTACAACTCTTTAATAATGTCTCATTTCCACTGACATCCAGGCCAACTCTTAGAACATGACCTTAGATACCTTCCTTTCCGCTGTCGTCTCTGCCAAGGACCAGGTAGACACCGGGGAACTGTCAGTGTGAGGTCTCCTTAGGGCATTGGAAGTAATGAAACCTGATTGCTGGTTGAGTAAGATAACTTCCCAAATCAATACAAGCTGAAATTGAAGCAAGCATATGCAGACATCTGAAAGAGACAGAATGGCTTTCAGGCCAGAAGACTTGGCTGGAAAACCAGGTGCAAGAGTTGCCACATCCAAAGTGAGGCTGTGCTCATCGGAAGCGGAGCTGCTCAGCTGGCGAGGCCAGTTGGCAGGGACCACTCCGGCTTTGCTGGGAGAGAGAGATCCCAGCCCAAGGGCCTGGCCTGCTGGTTCTGACATTCTTACTGGGGAGATGAACACCTTGAATCTCTGACTTGCTGGGACTGACTTCCTAAAATGATGTATTCCGCCACTCTGATTATGACCTGGCTCCCAGACAGCTTATTAAAGGAGAGAATACTCTAGCAGTGCAGGTGGGGAATTTTCTATGATAGTTCTACATCTCTCCACAAATGAATTAACTAATTTCTGGTGTTCGTTCCCAGCCTCCTGGATCAGGCTACTGGGAATCTGTCAGATCTGCTCTCAGCGTTCTTGATGAATTGCAGCAGATTTCTGAGCCCATGGGGCTAAGGATCGACAGGGCTGGAACCTGGATGAGGTCAGAGAGGAGTCTGAGGTTCAGAATTTACAGAGATGCTCATTCTAAAGAGCTTGCAAGTGCTTTTTTCAATCTGGTGCCCATGACACCTCGCTGGCCTCACCCCAATCTCAGCCCTGGTGCTGACTCAGGAAAGCTGGTGTCAAGTTAAGGGATCAACTTTGTCTGATGGAGACTAACTTCCTAGTTTCAGAGGTGCAATTAAAATCTGCTTGGGGAGGGAGAGGGAAGGTATGGGGCGGGAACTGAGTAGGGACCAATTGGGTGTTGTGTACATGTACGTTTCCACTATCTTGTATCCCATTAAGATGGATGACTACCATGCACTAATAAAAAATAAAAACATCTGCTTGGATTTCTTTCCTCTAATTCAGTGGTCCTTTGAACAGAGAACTGAACGTGAGCTGTAAGTACAAAAAAAGTCAGCTCTAATGCAGCCTCCCAGGTCCCCAGGACCCACGTGCACAGGAGGAAGAGGAGTGAGCCCAGGCAAGGTTAGGTCTATCTACAATGATAACACTGAAGGAGTAGGCACGTACCAACGGGGACTATCAGTGTCCCGAGTGCCCAGCTCCAGACTGGCCAGGGGAAGAGATTGAAGTTGACACAGGCTGGCTCATAGACAGGTACATTTCTGTACTAAAATTTGTGTCTGCCAGGAACAGTGGCATACACCAGTAATCATAGTACTTGGGAGGCTTAGACAGAGGGATCACACGTTTGAGGTCAGCCTCGGCAACTTAATGAGACTCTCAGCAACTTATTTAAAGTTGCTGAGCCTGTTTAAAAATAAAAAAATAAAAAGTCAGGCTGGGCGTGGTGGAGCACATTTGTAATCCCAGCATTTGGGAGGTGGAGACCAGAGGAACGCAGTTCACAGAGCCTCAGCTACTTAGTGAGGCCCTTTGCAACTTAGTGAGACCCTGTTTCAAAAATAAAAAGACTAAGCCGGGCGTGGTGGCGCACACTTGTAATCCCAGCATTCGGGAGGCTGAGACCTGAGGATCATGGTTCGCAGACAGCCTCAGCTACTTAGTGAGGCCCTCTGCCAACTCAGTGAGACCCGGTTTCAAAATAAAGAATAAAAAATAGGGCAGGGGGTGTAGCTCAGAGGTAGAATGCCCCTGGGTTCCATCCCCAGACCTGCAAAAAATAAATAAATAAATAAATAAATAAATAAATAAATAAACTAAAAAATAGAGCTGGGGGTGTAGCTCAGAGGTACGACGCCCCTGGGTTCCATCCCTGGTACCGAAAAAAAAAAAAAAAAGTGGCTGAGGGGTATAGCTCAGAAGTAGAATACCTTTAGGTTCAATCCACAGTCTGTCTGTCTGTCTGCCTGCCTGCCTGCCTGTCTGTCTGTCTGTGTGTGTGTAATACACACACACACACACACACACACACACATACACCGTGCATCTACACTTTCTCCTACCTCCAGCTCAACCTTTAGGGAGCATCCCTCTTGCTAACCCCTTTATTGAACCTGGGCCTCAGCTACAAGAAGATACACTGGTTGGCAGAGGTAATTTCTTTATTCCATGCCTTGATCAGTTTTAGATTTCTGATTGCACAGGCAGCTTCTGGCAGGATGTTGGGGCTCTGGGGACACAGCATCGTCCTGACAGGCAAACAGCTCTACCTTGGGCTCATCACCCCAGCACGAGTGGAGTGATGGAGAAGGGCGTGTACTATGGAGTGACAAGACTGCTTTGGAACTGGACAGAAGATGGTGGTCACACAGCACTGTGAATGTAACATGCTACTGAATGTTTCACTTTAAAATAGCGGGTGCATCTCTTCCAGTGTCTTTGTGATGTGGTGGGCACAGGACAGGACAGCTGGAAGCAGAGGACAGAGAGAGGTCTGAGATTTCCCGTGCACCTGTCCCAGCCGATATTTCAGAACTCCTTTCCAATCAGCAGGTTAATGTAGCGAGGCAAGAGCATATCAGGTTGGTCTCAGTCTGGTACTTGGGATTAATGTATCATGAAAAGAATAAAGGATACGGATGAGGTATTTAGAAAGTCAGCAGGGTTGGGAACCCCAGGCAGTAGGGTTTGCACCCCAGCCGGCTTCCCATTTGTCTTTGTCTTCTCCCTCAACCTTCCCTCTCACCCCACCCAGAAGGAGAGCGTGCAGTGGGGCGGCACTCACGAAAAGCCAGATGTGAGGTTGAATTCTGGTCCTGCCACTGAACATCTGTGAGATAATGGCCAAGCTTTTTAACATTCTTAAGCCTCAGTTTCCCCAGCTTCAAAATGGGTACGAGAAACCTATCAGAAGGTAGAAAGTTAAATGGGGTAGCGTTTGCAAACTCGCTGGCAGACAGTCGGTTCCACCAGTGACAGATACACCCAGGCCGGTTTAGTGTGTCGTTTTTGTTTAACTGAAAGCCTCTTTATAATCTTAACAAGAATTAAGAACAAGTGATTACATCAGAACTTTTTTCTCTTCCTTTCTTTCCCTCTCTCTTTCCCTCTCCTTCTCTCTCCCTTCCTTTCTTCCTTCTTTCTTCTCTTTCTTTCTTTCTTTCTTTCTTTCTTTCTTTCTTTCTTTTTTCTTTCTCTCTCCCTCTCTTTCTTTCTTCTTTCTCTCCCTTCCTTTTTTCTTCTTTCCCCAATACTGAGAATTGAATCTGGGGGCACTCCATTACTGAGTTACATCCCCAGCCCCTTTTCAAAAATTTTAGTTTTAGATAGTGTCTCATTCAGTTGCCCAGGCTGGCCTCAAACTTGCCACTATCCTGGATCAGCCTTCTGAGTCACTGGGAGTACAGGCATGCACTACCACACCCCCTACACCTCATCAGAATATTTTTTTATTGGTGATACTGGGGATGGAACCCAGGGGCATTCTACCTCCAAGCTATACCCCAATCCTATTTTTTATTCTTTAATTTTGTGTGTGTGTGTGTGGTACTGGGGTTCCTGGAAGCCCTTCTACCTCTGGGCTACACTCCCAGATCTATTTTATACTTTTTTATTTTTGGAAACAGGGTCTCTTAAGCCAGCACGGCTGGCTTCGAACCTGCGCGATCCTCCTGTCTCTGCCTCCCAAGCGCGGGGATTGCAAGCGCGAGCCACCACACCCGGCTTCATAGTAAATTTAAAATATCATAAATCAAGAGTGCATTTAAAAGCTGGGCATGATGGTGCACATCTGTAATCTCAGTACTTGGGAGGCTGAGACAGGAGGATTGATGGTTTGAGGACAGCCTCAGCAAGTAGTGAGACTCTCATCAACCTAGCAAGGCAGTGTTTCAGAATAAAAATAAAATAGAATAGGACTGGGGGTGTAGCTCTGAGGTAGAATGCCCAAGTTCAATTCCCAGTACTACAAAAAAATTTATTTAATTAACTTACCAAACGTCATAGGCTAGCAGCACTCCATTGTAATGGATGCATTGTGCACGGTCAGCTCCATCTAGCACATCAGGCTGGGCCTCCTGTGATCACCTGTGTTTATAAGGTGCTTGGATGATCATCAGGGTTCAGCCACCTGGCCTCCAGGGGTGAGTCCATATCTGGGGCAGAGCTGTCCCCTGCTGGCTGCTGTCCCTGTTCTCAGCAAGCAGGCCCTCTCTTTGAAGCTGCCATGAGGGCCGGGGTGAATCTTGGAGCCCTCAGAACTCCATAGCTCTGCATGAGAACTGAGAGTCTTCTGGGTTCTATACTGGGGGAAGGAGAAAGTCAAAACAACCTGAAAGTCAGTGATCGGGATCTGGAAGTTGAAGAGTTAACAGCATTGTATTGTGTGCTGCACTTTTGCCAGGAGCATAGATTTTAGGTGCTCTTAGCATGCACACGTGAGAGGTAATTATGGGAGGTGAGGGTTATGCTAATTTGTTTACCTGTACTAAGAATTTCACCATGTAAATGAGTCCCAAAACACCATCTTGTACACCTTAAACTTATCTAGATATTTATTTGCACACATACACACACAGACACACACAGACACACACAGACACACACACACACACACACACACACACACACACACACATAGGGGTTCTGGGGATTGACCCAGCATTCTACTACCACTGATTTATATCCCCAGACCTTTTTTTAATTTTTAATTTTTAATTTTTTTTTTTTGGAAACAAGGTCTTGCTAAATTACTATGCACTGGCCTTGAACCTGCATTCCTCCTGTCTCTGTCTGCCAAGTACTAGGATAATAGGCATTCACTGTGGTTCTAGGGAAACCCTATCTAAATAAATAAATGAACAAATAAAGGTATTAAATAATATCAGTTCACTTCAAATTTATTTCAGGTTCATGTAGTATTCTAGTTTAATTGTCTTAAATATATATAGGCAAGAAAGTCTCCAGTTTGAGTTAGAACATTTGGGGGCTTATTTTCTCTCTGTCTGTTTTCTTTTCTTTTCTTTTCTTTTCTTTGGTTATAATTGAATTTACCTGTGTTTCTACTAAAATTTCATCTCTAAAAGAAAATGTATAAACTTGGAAGCCATGCAATCTGGGCTTAGCGCCTGGCTCTTCACAGAAGTCTGCCTTTACCAAGAGACTTAGCTTCCTTGTGCATCAGTTTCTATGTCTGTGAAATAGGAATAAGAATGTCTACTTCACAGGCTGCTGCAAGGATTAAACAAGAAAAACAAAGGTTGTGCACGTAGTAGTCAATACTTAGAAAACGTTAATCCTCTTTTCCTCTTCCTCAACAACAATCTGGTTCAGTTTATACACTGGAAGCCTGAGTTCTGCAGTACACTATTTACTGTTTCATGATCACTGACTATTTTGAATTAGAATGGAGTCTCATTTCAGGTTAAGTATTATTCATTGCAACAGACTGTGAATACATGCTGAAAAACTATAAGATATTATAGTGTAATCACCAGCCTGGCCCATATTTTTATATCAGAAGTATTAGAAAAGCAAATGGAGGAAATGATGGGAAATCATACCGCCTTCCCTATACAAGGATCAGCTTTGTCTGCAAGCATGTCGCAGGTACTGAGCTCCAACAAGGGGATTCATACATTACCGCAATGGTTTGCATTTATTCTTCCTGTTGTGCTTTCCAAAACAAATAATTTAAAGGAGTCACTCAATATATGTTTAGTAAAAATAAAAACCAAGAGTAGTCCTCCTTTATATGTGAAGGTCTGCAGCTCTAGAAGTTTTCTGCCCTCCTTTGACATGCTGAGCAACTTTCCCTGGCATCTCCCCTTGCTCCTAGACTCAGAGGGACTGACTTTCTTTACTTGTCTCCACACCTATACTAGAGAGACCAAAATAATCTGGAAAGACCACTCAGCTGTGAAACAATAGTCTCTTCAAATATTGTTGCTGGGACTATGTAGTTTCCACATGCAAAAGAATTAAGTTTGACCCCCTACTTCACATTATATAAAAATCATCTCAAAATGGATAAAACTCTTGGCAGAAGACAGGAGTAAGTCTTTATGCCCTTGGATTTATCAATAGATTCACAGCTGTGACGCCAAAGCATGAGCATAACATAAAAAGTGATTAATTTGGACTTTATCAAAATTAATGATTTTAGTGCATCAAGATCCCAGTACTTGGAAGGCTGAGTCAGGAGGATCACAGATACGAGGGCAACCTCATCAGTGTAGCAAGACTCTCAGCAACCTAGTGAGACCGTGTTTCAAAGTATATATAAAAAGGGAATGGGGTATAGTTGGAACTCAGAAGTAGAATGCCTCTGGATTCAATCCCCAATACCACACAGACACACAAGAAAAGGCATTATTAGTAAAGTAAAAAGACAACCTACGAATGGGAGAAAGTAATTTGTAAACCATATGTCTGAAGAGGGGCTAGTAGCTAGAATGTACAGATAGACTTCAACTTACATTTCAACCTGAGATCTTTTGACTTTATGATGATGGCATGAAAGTCATATGCATTTGGTAAACTGTACTTCAAGTTTTGAATTTTGATCTTGCAGTACCATGAAGTATGGTACTGGAGCTGTCAAAAATATGATTCTGAAAGTAACCCCTGCTGACTTTTCTCCAGAGGTTCTCTTGACATTGAGTGTGTGGTGTGCTAGGATCTTTTAAAAAATCATTTTCCAAGTTGTGGCACATACCTGTAATCCTAGTACTTGAGAGGCTGACAGGAAGATTGAAGGTTGGAGACCAGCCTCAGCAACTTAGAGAGACTCAGCAAGCTGTCAAGATCCTGTTTCAAAAAATATATATTTATTTATATGTTTTAATATATTTTATATAAATATGATATATATGGCTTAAAGTATATCTCAGAGGTAGAATGCCCCCGGGTCCAATTCTCAATGCCAAAAATGAATAAAATATAATAATTCTCCAAAGCCAGACCAGTGAGGCTTCAATCCAAACTCTGTTATCTACCAACTGGGTGACCTTAGTCAAGATCAAAAACTTCTAGTGCCTCAGTTTCTTAATCTATAAAATGAGAATAATAATAGGATTACTTAGCAGAAGTTGTGTGGAGATCAAATGAATCAAAATAATATGTACAGTCCTTAGAACAATGCTTGGCTCTTTAAGTGGTACCTATTCATACCAGTCCCCATCCATGAACATGGTACTCATTATCATGGAGTCCAAGTCTCCCAAAATTAACCTATAAATAAATATGACTTTAAAATGATTTTGGAAGAGCAAAAGGACCAAAGCAGTTAAGATAACTTTGGACAAAAACAAAAAATGTGACATTGCCTTACAGACAAATATCAAGATGACATCAGATCAGGGAAGAACCCAGCAAATGTAGATAGCTCAGACCATAAAAGAAAATACAAACAAATTTGATCATTGTGTGAGGAAAACCACCATAAGGATAGACTTAAGACCAATAAACCTTCTGGAAAGAATTTACCACTCATATATAGAGAACTCATTTCTTTTACTGATAAATAACTTGAAAATTAATAAAGTACTAATAATATGAACAGGTGCACCATAAAAATGTATACATAAGTAGTCTTAAAAAGAGCCCTGCATGAGCCGGGTGTGGTGGTGCACGCTTCGTAATCCCAGCATTCGGGAGGCTGAGACCAGAAGAGGATCGCAGCTTGCCAACAGCCTCAGCTACTTAGTGAGGCCCTTGGCAACTCAGTGAGACCCGGTTTAAAAAAAGAGAATAAAAAATAGGAGAGGGGGTGTAGCTCAGAGGTCGAATGCCCCTGTGTTTCATCCCAAGACCCGCCACACACACACACACAAAAAAAGAGCCCATCATGGTAGTGCATACCTGTAATACTAGTGCTTAGGAGACTGAGGTAGGAGGATCACTGGTTCAAGGTCAGCTCATGGTAACTTAGATCGTGTTTCAAAAAGAAAAAAAGAAGAAAAGAAAAGAAGAGGGGACTAGAGGAGAAACTTAGTGGTAGAATGCCCCTGGGTTCAATTCCCAGTACCACTTCACTAATAGTTGGGAGGCAGAGACAGGAGGATCGCGCAGGTTCGAAGCCAGCCTCGCTGGCTTAAGAGACCCTGTTTCCAAATAAAAAATATAAAAATAGGTCTGGAAGTGTAGCCTCCTGGAGGTAGAAGGGTTCCATCCCTAGTACCATAAAAAAAAAGAAGAAATGCAAATTAAAACCATACCAAGATCCTATTTTTCACCAATGAGGTTGGTAAAAATCCAGAGGTTTGATGGATGGTATTTCCTGTGGTATAGGACAAACACCCCTTACAATGCAGTAGGGAGCACATTTTTACAACTGTTATGGAGGGACCTCGGCAATATCTGTTGAAATTACAGTTGCACACACCCTTTGACGATATTCCCATATCTAGGTATGCGTGCCGAAGACATGTGCATGCATGTGCACTGTTCAAAAAGAACAAGGGTTCTCAGTGTGAGCTGGCTTGTGATAGCAAAAGATGGGAAACCTCTACAGAGGCATCAGCAAGGAAGGGGTTAATAAATTATAGTACATTCCTACCATGGAGCTGCAAAGAAATGAGGCCAGGCAAGTGTAACACCCATGCTGAATAATTTCAAGGATGTAAGGGAAAGGGGAAAAAATCTACAAGATGTGTACAGTGTTTACAGCACACTAATATTTGGGTTAAAAAAAGTAAAACTGTTTCTATGTGGCATCTGTGTGTATCAGATAATTCTGCGCAACACCAAGGTCAACTGGGCTACAGTAGAGGAGTCAAATGGATTTTCACTATTATCTCTTCTGTATCTCTTGACTTTTTTTTTTTTTTTGTGGTACTGGGGGTGGAACCCAGAGGCTTTTTACCTCCGGGCTATACTCCCAGACCTTATACATACATATATATATATATATATATATATATATATATATATATATATATGTATATATATATATATATATTTTTTTTTTTAAATTTGGAAACAGGGTCTCACTAGGTTGCTGAGAGCCTCACTAAGTAGCTGAGGCTGGCTTCAAACCCGTGCGATCCTCCTGTCTCAGCCTCCCAAGCGTGGGGATTACAAGCATGCGCCACCACTCCCGGTGGTATCTCTTGACTTTTGAACTCCAGGCATACCATATGTTTCAAAGAAAGGAATACATTGAAATTTAGTAAATTGTATTGAAATAAAAAATTTAATACGTAAGACAATAAAAAGGTAAGAGGCTAAGTTAACATACTGAGAGAATATTTGTTCAGCACTGGGAAAAGATTCGGATCCACAGTTCCAAATCAATGAGGGAAACAACCCAACATGAAAAGGGGCAGAAATGCAATGAAAATATCTGCAGAAGGAGAGACGCGAATGGCCAAGTAACATCATGAACGATGCTTGTCCTAGCAATCAGGAAACAAGCTGCCATTTTTTCTCCACTGGATTGGAGAATATTTAAAATGCTGTACTCGGGAGGCTGAAACAGGACGATTACAGATTTGAGGCCAGCCTTAGAAATTGAGTGAGATTCTTGGCAACTTAGCAAGACCTTGTTTTAAAATAAAAAAAAATTAGCCGGGCGTGGTGGCGCACGCTTGTAATCCCAGCATTTGGGAGGCTGAGACCTGAGGATCGTAGTTCGTAGACAGCCCCAGAGGCCCTCTGCAACTCAGTGAGACCCGGTTTCAAAATAAAGAATAAAAAATAGGGCAGGGGGTGTAGCTCAGAGGTCTAATGCCCCTGGGTTCCATTCCCAGACCCACCAAAAAAATAAATAAATAAAAAATAAAATAAAATAAAAAAATTAAAGGCTAGAGGTGTAGCTTGAAGGAAGAATACTTTGTGTTCAATCCTCAGTACCATAACTAAGTAATTAATTTACTTATTTATTCATTTATTAGTTTTTGACAAGCCCAAGTACTGGTGAGGGTATAGGATAAGAAGAACACTGATTCCTGCTGGTGGGAGTGTGAATTGGTTTTTCCATCCTAGAGAGCTACCTAGCAATAAAGTGGCCCACGTGTGCCCTCTGACATGGACATTGCACTTTTTGGTATGCATTATGAAAACCTCTAGCACATGTGTATAAACATATATGTACAGGAAGTATCCATTAACATATTATTTATACTAACAAAAACAACAGGAAAATAAATAATGGTTTATTTTATAATGGATATAATAATGGATAAATAATGGTTTTTAAGCACACTGAATTAGAAACACAACATTCAAGTAATGTCTTGAAGACCTCTGAGCATAGAGTGATAGGATTTGGGAGGAATGCCTATGGGATACTTTCTGATTTTAAAAAAAATTATATATATATATATATATACACACACATACATACATACATACATACATACATATATACATACATACATACTGGGGGTTGAGCCCAGGTGTATTCTAGGCTCATTCTGAGCTACACTCTCAGCCCTATTTTATTTTTTAAGTTTGGAAACGGTTTCATTAAGTTGCTGAAGCCCTTGCTAATTTCCTGAGGCTGGCCTCCAACCTACAAAGCTCCTGTCTCAGCCTCCCAAGTACTAGGATTACAGGCATGCATCACCATGTCCAGCTATTTGTAATGATTTTTTTGTGTGTGTGGTACTGGGGTTCCTGGAAACCCTTCTACCTCCGGGCTACACTCACAGACACCTATTTTTATTTTTATTTGGAAACAGGGTCTCTTAAGCCAGCAAGGCTGGCTTCGAACCTGCGCGATCCTCCTGTCTCTGCCTCCCAAGCGCGGGGATTACAAGCATGCGCCACCACACCCAGCAATATTTTGTTTTTTTAAAAGTCAATCATTAGCCAGGCGTGGTGGTGCATGCTTGTAATCCCAGTACTTGGGAGGCTGAGACAGAAGGACCCGGGTTCGCGGCCAGCCTCGGCTACTTAGAGAGGCACTCTGCAACTTAGTAAGACCCTGATCCCAAATAAAGAATAAAAAAATCAGTCTGTGGGTGTAGCTCAGAGGTAAAATGCCCCTGGGCTCAATCCCCAGCCCCACATTAAAAAGAAAAAGTCGAGCCGGGCGTGGTGGCACACCGCTTGTAATCCCAGCATTTGGGAGACTGAGACAGGAGGATCGCAGTTCGCGGACAGCCTCAGCTACTTAGTGAGGCCCTCTGCAACTCAGTGAGACCCGGTTTCAAAATAAAGAATAAAAAATAGGGCAGTGGGTGTAGCTCGGAGGTTGAATGCCCCTGGGTTCCATGTCCAGACCCGCAAAAAAAAAAAAAAAAAAAAGTCAATCATTAAGTCAATCATTGCAGGAGATGGGTGGAGGAGATCACAGTTTACAAAACTGGTGGGTGGGTACCCTAGTATTATAGTCCACACTTTTAATGTTTGAAATAGTTTATGAAAATTAAAATGATCACGGTTGGAACTTTCCACATAGAAAACTAAAAAGCAAGCATTGTGACCCGGGCAGGTTGTATCTTTAAGCCTCATTTTCCTCAAATGCAAAATGGGGATAATTGTACAGTAATCATTAGAAGATAAAGTAAGTAAATATCAAACAACTAAAGAATGCGGATCCTCATGCAGAGCAAATGGCTACTGAGTGTTAACCAGTATTAGCATCATCGTCATTCGAGCAGGAGGAGCGCTGCCTGAATCAGTTTGACTCTCCTATCCTGACTCTGTTTAGGTGAGATTTTTTTGGTCTTGGATCTGGATGTAAAGTTACTGAAAATAAAGACTGAAGCTTAGAGCAGCCAACCTTCCTTTCTTCCCTCCTTCTTTCTCTGGTTTTAATAAGAAGCCGAGTTCTGACAATTATGTATTCTGCTAATTAAGTATTCAAGGATACGGTGCTGATTAATCTAGCTATACCTGCTGGTAGAAGATCCTCCAAAATAATGAAGAGCTGTCAAATCCTCCCGGTGCCGTGGGGCCACAGCTACATGCTCAGCTCTTTGGAGCTTGTTTTCATATAATGCCAGGATACCCACAGTGGCACTACTGCAGGCTTCTTGGTAGGAAGATTAAAAATATATACCTGACCAGTCCTTTTACAGTTATGGGCTATGGCTGGTAGGACACATGCTCTGTATGCACCAGGCCTAGGGTTCCGTCCATCTTCAGTGTCTTGAAAAAGAAAGAAAGGAGAACAATAAAATAAAATAAATACTGTTAACATTATAACTATTTACTGTGTGACTTCTCTACACCAGCACTCTGTAAGCACTGGGGGTGACCCATAGTGCCCGCTTAATAACTCAACATTCTACTGGGGAGACAAAGCAAACACCAAAGAACCCAGACCTGAACAATATGACAAAGGGAGGTAATTAATTGCTTCCTTGACTGGCAAAAACAAGAAGACAGGAGAATTCATGGGGGAGGGGGAGGTCAACAGAAACAACTCTAGCTTTAGCGTCAGGCCAATGAAAGCTATAAATAGATCCCTCCCAGTGTCCCAGGAGGCACGTGACTTGCTCTGGCCAGGGAAACATTGATTGAAATGTCATGAACAAAGGCTCTGAGTGTGCTTGCGTTGATGTGATTCTGAGTCTTTTTGCGGTGAGTTTGTAGAGGAGGAAAGACACCTATTCCCTCCTCTTACGTTTATTCTTGGGGACCTGTGAACTAAGCTAACAAAAGAGATTAACAAAAGAAAATGCACGTAACTTTTATTAATATGTTGCATCTATAGGAGTTTATAGAAAAAAAGTGAAACTCAACTGGTTAGACATGGGGGTCTTATATTACCATTTTAATAAAGGAAATGGGGTTTGGGCCTGAAGGAAGAATGACTCATGGCAAAGTGTCTAGAAAATATAGGAAAAAAACAACGAAAGATAAAGGTTCATAAGAGCCTTTCTAAGCTGGGCGTGATAGCGCACACTTGTAATCCTAGCATTCAGGAGGCGGAGACTGGAGGATCGCGGTTCTCAGACAGCCTCAGCTACTTAGTGAGGCCCTCCACAACTTAGTGAGACCCTGTTTCAAAAAATAAAGAATAAAAAATATTACAGGGAGTATAGCTCAGAGATTAAATGTCCCTGGGTTCCATCCCCAGACTCATACACACACACACACACACAAAAAAAAAAAAAAAAAGAGTCTTTTTTTCATTGGGAGGTGGGGACACCTTCCCAAGGAAAAGTTATGCCCTGCTTAGCCAGAAAAGTAGAAGACAGAGAACTCTTTTGTATCTACTGATTCTCAATAATCCTTATACAGAGAACTCCTCTTTTCCATTTACTGTTTCTCCATAAGCCTTATGCCAAAGAACATTTTTGCCTGACATATCCTAATTCCATTTAAGATGAACATCCCCTAGTTGCCTGCCAGTCTCAGAAAGATAAAAGACACAGTGAGCAGGCTGGACTCAGACATAGCCCAGAACAAAGCCTCGCCGAGCCCAGCCTAGATCAGCCAAACCACAGCCAAGCTTCAGGAATAACCTGAGAAATACTCAGCTTATTGTGCTATGTGTCTCCTGCTTGTTACTCAGTAGAGTTGTAACAATAGTTCATTCACCTGTAAAATGAGGAAAATGTGTACCTCTTAACTTGTAGTGGTTTTGTGAGAATCAAGTAGAATGAGACAAGTCTTCCAAGATGACAAGCCTTCCTCATCTTGGAAGACTTGTCTCAATCAATTGGCCAACAGCCTCATTTGAACTTAATCATGCTTTTGAAGGGCCTGTTTTAGCCGGGTGTGGTGGTGCATCCCACTACTTGGGAGACTGACAGGAGGATAGCAGATGGGAGGCCAGCCTCAGCAACTTAGCAAGACCTTGTTTCAAAATAAAAAGTAGAACTTCTTGGGTTCAATCTCCAGTACAATTAAAAAGAAAAGGAAAAAAGAAAGGAAAGAAAGAAAGAAAGAAAGAAAGAAAGAAAGAAAGAAAGAAAGGAAGGAAGGAAGGAAGGAAGGAAGACTTAAAGAGCCTGTTTCCAAATAGTCACATTCTAGGGTACTGGACTGTCCCATATAAATTTTGAGGGGACACGAGTGCAGACAGGAGGCCTTGGAGTGAGTGGGGCCTGCCAAGCCCGGGCCTCAGAGCCCTGCTAGCCAGAGCCCTTGTTCTGTAGAATCCCAGCACGCTGCTTTTTCTGGGTGGCTGAGCAGCTGGGCTGCCTGAAGTGATGGAAAAGGCCTTCGTGGAGTGAAGAGAAACTGGAAACGCAGAGTGCTCCTGACAGGGAGTTCCCAGGTCCTGGTTTCCTTATGTTGCCTCACAAGGAGGGGCACGGCCTTTGTGTTTCCAGCCCCTGAAGGGTCCTCTCAGTTTCTCTCGGATTGGTGAAGCTTGAGACTCTGCAAGACACCAAACGGCCACTTTCAGCTTCTTGACCCGTGGAGAGACCAAGGAACATTCGGGTGGTCACATTCCCTGGCTTCTCTTTGCAACACTTCCAGAAGGCAAGTCCAGGCCCATGGACAGCCTGCCTTTTCTGAGCTCATGCACGGCTAAGTTTCTGGGTCGTTATAAGCAAGTGCGGCAGGGCTGGCCTCCGGGTCGGCAGGAGCCCTCTGGTCTGCTCTCCCCACTGTTCCCTGAGATGTGAATGTACAGCCTCACCTCTCTGCCCTTGCACGGGCAGATCTCCCCATCCGACGTGGCCCCTCCTTCTGCTCAAATCCTGTCGATCCATCAAGACTCAGCCCCCACCTCTATGGCTGTCTTGCATTTAAAGCCATCTCTTATTGTCACCCACAGAATGCCTGGGAACATTGTTGTGTTATCTTGGTAGTGAGGCTGAAAATCTTATTTATTTTTTTATTTTTTGCAGTACTGGGGATGGAACCCAGGGGCATTTTACCTCCAAGTTTCACCCCCAGCTCTATTTTTTATTTTGAAACAGGGTCTCATTGAGTTGCAAAGGGCCTCATTAAGTAACTGAGGCTGCCCGTGAACTGTGATCCTCTGGTCTTAGCCTCCCGAATGCTGGGATTACAAGTGTGCACCGCCATGCCCGGCTTTGCAAATTTGTTTATATTATGCTCAAATGTGCATTCAGAATGTCTTTTCTTTGTCTACAACCCAAATTTTAAGTGTGCATGTTCTTAGTAGTGATGGGAGGGGAGGGAGGGAGGAGGATTGGGTCAATGCTCGGTTTCTTTTTGTGTGTGTGTGGCACTGGGGATGTAACTCAGGGACTTTTCTACCTCCAGGTTATACTCCCAGACCTATTTTATATTTTATCTGGAAACAGGGTCTCACTAAGTAGCCAAGGTGGCTTTGAACCTGTGCGATCCTCCCATTTTAGCCTCCCAAGCACTGGGATTACAAGCGTGTACCACCATGCCCGGCTAAATGCTTGGTTTCTTTATGCTACAAGCCTACTCTCTCAGAATCCCCCCTGCAAGTACCATTAGTGTATGAACGTGAAGATTAAGTTTCTAATAACATGGGCATGTTGAGAACAGGCCTGGGCAGGGAACTCAGAGGCTCCATGCCCTGTGCTCTTCTGTGTTTAAGCTTGAGGGCCAGTCTTCCTAGGGACTGGGAGTGGGGAGAAGTTGTTGAGGGGATGCAAAAAATAAAAATAAACACAAAAAAGAATCCCTCTGATCTGTTTTTCAGTCCCACCTCCTCTCCTTCAGACCGGAAGGAGTAGATTGTCTTTTTACTTCCTGTGTTATATTCTTACACAGTACTAATTGTCATGAGGAGTACCATCTACACCACTGGTAGAAAAGCCTTTGATCCAGTCCTCGAAATTTATCCCCCAAGATACTAAAGAAATGCAGAAAACCCATTCTTCCTCCACCCAGGTTAGTGTGCAAACTCACCGTCCTGCGAGCAAAGCCTAATGCCTGCTCTCTTTGGCTCTCTGGTGATAATCTTCAGGAGAAAGCTTCAAAGAGACATGAATTACAAGAAAAATTAAAATACATTTGCCTGTCTTGCCCCCCCCCCATTTCATCTTGTTTAACATTGTGCTTTTATTTGACTTTTTATATGCGTTGGTCTTTTCCCTCTAATTATGTGAAACGATTGTTTTATTTGCCATGGAATCGTAGACTCTATTATACTCAGAGTAAACTCACACAAGAAAATTAAAAATCAAATTACCTGATACCTTCACGGAGGTATATAAACTATAATAAACTATACATATTTAAAGAATACAGCTTGATGGGTTTTGGCATATGCATGTGCCCGTGACTTCATCAGCACAATCCAGATCATGAACACATCCATCAGTCCTGGAGGCTAGCAAGGTATCCTTCACTCCTGCCTCTTCCCCACTCCGCTACACACATTTTAACAGATGCTCGCTTTGTTACAAAAAGAAGGAGAAAAGCCAAAGTACAAAAAAAAAAAAATGGAGAAAGCTCTCTGAAAAGCAAAACAAAAAACAAAAAACAAAAAACCCCCCAAAAAACAACTTTGCAGGAATTCCCAGTTTGCTGCCTATGGAGAAAATCCAAAGGAAAGGTCTCTTCCAGCTGTGGGTATTTCCACGCTCCAAGTACCTCCATTCAGGGGAAACCGAGTCTCTCTCAAGGCTCCTTCTAGGACCCCCTCCAGCCAGGCCCAGGTCAGCTCCTCTGAGCTGGCTCTCTGCTCAGACCGTAGGCAAGTTGGTCAGCTTCTGTTTTTCTTAAGCTCTAGAGTTCTCCCCTACCGAGCCACAGCAAGCCCAAGGCTACTGTCATCTGTTTCCTTCATTAGTTCTCTTTCTAGAAAGCAGTATTTTTGGTTTTCACCTACTTGCTAGTTCTCAGTTTCCCACCAGCTTTCCCCAAGGTCTTCTTACCCGTTGGTGCTGTAGATCTGTGGCTTTAGTTGAGTCAGGGAACCACTAGGTGCTGTGGGGTCCTCCGGTCTACCATTCTCATCTTCCACCCTACACTTAGCCTGACCCAGGCAATCACTTCTCAGCTTTCTGTTTCTGTAGAATTTTACTTAAATGGAATCATTTGATATATACTCTTCCCCCCCCCCCCGGTGGTACTGGAGGTGGAACCCAGAGGCTTTCTACCTCCAGGCTATACTCCCAGACCTATTTTATATTTAATTTGGAAACAGGATCTCACTAAGTTGCTAAGTTGCTGAGAGCTTCACTAAGTAGCTGAGGCTGGCTTAAAACCTGTGCGATCCTCTTGTCTCAGCCTCCCAAGTGCCTGGCTATACTATTTTATTTTATTTTAATTTTATTTTTGCGGTACTGGGGATGGAACCCATGGGCATTCTACCTCCAAGCTACACCCCCAGCCCTATTCATTCATTTCTTTCTTTCTTTCTTTCTTTCTTTCTTTCTTTCTTTCTTTCTTTCTTTCTTTCTTTCTTTCTTTCTATTTTGGTGGTACTGGGGTTCCTGGAAGCCCTTCTACCTCTGGGCTACACTCCCAGACCTATTTTATACTTTTTTTTAAAATTTGGAAACAGGGTCTCTTAAGCCAGCAAGGCTGGCTTCGAACCTGCGCCATCCTCCTGTTTCTGCCTCCCAAGCATGGGGATTACAAGCATGCGCCACCACGTCCAGCTTATTCTTTATTTTTAAACAGGATCTCATGAGTTGTAAAGGGCCTCACTAAATAGTTGAGGCTGTCTGTGAACCGCGATCCTCCTGTCTTAGCCTCCTAAAGGCTGGGATTACAAGTGTGTGCCACCACACCCAGCCTTTTGCCATCTTTGACTCGGAATAATTATCCATTTATTATGTGTTGTCTTACTCTGTCTTCCCCCACACTTTTGTTCTTTTTTGTTGTTTTTTAATTTAATTAATTGTTTCATGATATTACTAAGGATCAAACCCAGGACCTTGCATCTGTTAGGCAAGTGCTGTACAATTGAGCTACATCCCCAGCCCTGTCTTAACCCATTTTTTCATTGCTAAAGCAAAATACCTGTGGCTGGGTACTTTATAGAAAAGAGGTTGGTTTATCTTATAGTTCTGGATAGTTAAAGAGTGTGGCACCAAATGGGTGTGATTGTCCATGCTTATTAACCCCAGTACTTGGGAGGCTGAGATAGAAATATGGCAAGTCCGAGGACAGCTTCAGGAACACAGCGATACTCTCAGCAACCTCAGAAGACCCTGTTTCAATATATATATATATATATATATATGGGCTAGGGATGTCGCACAGAGGTAGAATACTCCTGGACTTAACTCTCAGTAACACACACACACACGCACACGCACACCAACTCTATAATGTTTTTATATGTTGACTTTTGATCCTTCAACCATGATAAGCTCATTTATTTTTTAAATCACATCTTTGTATATTTCTTAGGATTGTAATATATATATTTTTTTTTTGCAAAGAACTTCCAGTATAATGCTGAATAAAACTTATTAGAGTAAATATCCTTACTTTGTTCCTATTATGGTTGGGATCTTGAATGTTCCCAAGGTCCTGTGTTAAAGGTTTGGCCACCAACCTGTGGTTCTAGTGGGAGATGGTGGAGCCTTTAAGAGGAGGGCAGGAAGGAAGGAAGATAGAGAAAGGAAGTAGGTTATTGGAGGCATGACCTTGAAGGCAATAGTGGGACCCCAGTCCATTTAGCTCTCTCTCCTTGCTTCCTGGCCACTGTGAGGCCAACAGGTCTCCATTAGGTATCACCATGAGGTACTACTGGGCTACCACAGGCACAAAGGCAATAGGACCAAGTAGCCATGAACTGAAACCTCGGAAACCATGAGCCCAAACGAATCTTTTCTCCTTATAGGTCGATTTTCTCAAGTATTTTTGTCATAGCAATAGAAAGCTGACGATCATAGCTCCGAATCTTAGAGGGAAAGCACTCAGTCTTTTGTCATTAAGTACAGTGTAATCAAGGGTTTTGTTTTATTCCCTTTATCCGACCGAGACAGTTCTCTTCTCTTCCTAATTTGTTTTATCAAGAAAAGCCTTTTTCTGCATCTGTGGAGACAATCACGTGTTTCATCTCTTTTTAGTCTGTTATTATGATGGAATGTGTTGATTGATTTCCAACATTAAATGACCTTGCATTCCTAGGATAAACTACACTGGATCATGATGTATTGTCTGTTAAATGAATTGCTTCTTTCTTTGCTAATATTTGTTTAATGATTTTTTTATCTGTGCTTATGAGGGACATTGATTAAACTTAGTTTCCTCTTTTTGTAATTTTTTTGGTCTGATTTTACAAGATAATGCTGGCCTCATAAGTTCAAAAGTATTTTCTTTTACTTTTCTGAAAGTTGGAGTTATATTTTTCTGAAATATTTGATGGAATTCACCACTGATGCTATCTATGCTTGGAATTTCCTTTTTAAGATTTTAAACTATGAATTCTATTTCCTTAAAACTATAGGCTTTTCAAGTTATACATTCTTATGTTAATTTTAATAGTTTATGTGTTTCAAGGAATTTTCCATTTTATTTATCAAAATTATTGGAATCAAGTTTTCATAATATTCTTAGTCTTTTAATGTCTATAAAATCTATATCGTGTCCCTTTTAAGTTTCTGCTACTGTTGATTTTCTGTCTGTTCTCTAGAGTTCTATCAGTTTTATTGATTTTTCACACCCAGAGAACCAGAATTGGGCTTCAGTGATTTTCTCTAGTGTTTTTCTAGTTTTAATATCACTGATTTCTTCTATTATTTATTTCCTTCTGCTTACTTCAAGTTTAGTTTTGTCTTTTTTTCTTATGCAATAAGTTTAGATCATTGATTTGAGAACTACCTACTGTCTTATAAACATTTAGTGTCATATACTTCCACAAACATTTATTTTTAAATTTTCATTTAGTTAAAAATATTTTTCACTTCTTTTGTGACTTCTCCTTTGACCAATAGATTATTTATCCATGATTTATTTAGTTTTTATCTATTATAGTTTTATTTTTATTGACTTTTAATTTGTTTCCATTGTGGTCAGATAACATATTCTATATGATTTCTGTATTTTGAAATCTAATGAGACTTGTTTTATGGGTCAGGGTATGGTCTACCTTGGTGAACATTTCATGTGTTTTGAAAAGAACCTATATTTTGCAATTGTTGGGCATAGTATTTTATAAATGTTAATTGAAGGAGTTGATAGTGTCATTCAGATCTTCTCTATGTTAATTGGGTTTTTTGTTATTTGTTCTATTACTGAGAAAGATGTGTTAAAAGCTGCAACTGTAATTGTAGATTTGTTTCTTCATATCTATGTCAGGCTTTGTTTTACACAGTTTTCATCTATATATATTTTTTCTATCTTTCTGATTTGCTCTCCTTTTTTTTTTTTTTTTTTGCATTACTAGGAATTGAACCTAAGGGTACTCTACCACGGAACTATGCCCCTTGCATTTTCTTATTTTTTTGAGATATGGTCTTGCTAAATTGCCCAAGTTGGTCTTACACTTGATCTTCCTGCCTTAGCTTCTCAAATATCTAGGATTACAAGCATGTACCACCATGCCTGCCTTCAACACACTGATCTTTATGTCTTTTATAATACCCCTTGTCTTGAAGACTACTTCATTTGCTATTAATAAAACCACTCTAGCTTTCTTTCTTTCTTTCTTTTGGTGGTATTGAGGGTGGAACCCAGAGGCTTTCTACCTCCAGGCTATACTCCCTATTTTATTTTTTATTTATATTTTATTTACATTTATTTATATTTTATTTTTTATTTGGAAGACCTATTTTATATTTTATTTGGAAACAGGTCTCACTAAGTTGCCAAGAGCCTCACTAAGTAGCTGAGGCTGGCTTCGAACCTGTGCGATCCTCCTGTCTCAGCCTCCCAAGCGCGGGGATTACAAGCGTGCACCACCACGCCCAGCTCACCCTAGCTTTCTTATTCACTCTTTGTACCTTTCAATAAATGTTACTCTTAGGTAACTGTATTATCTGCTCAAATTAACATAGCAAGCCATCAAAGATTGCTAAAACAACAGAAATGTATCTCTCATAGTTAGAGAACCTGAGAAGTCCAAGATCAAGGTGCCTCGTAGGTCTTATTCTGAGGCATCTTCTCTTGGATTGTAGGTGACTGCCATCCTGTTGTGTGTTTGTTTGACCTCTTCTGTATGCACACGTGGGGAGAAAGAGAAAGTTCTCTGGTGTCTCTTCCTCTAAGGACACAAATCTCATCATGAAGCTCCATGCTCAGAACCTCCTCTAACCTCATTACCTCCCAAAGGTCCTGTCTCCAAACAGCACCACATTGGAGGTTGGGGCTTCAACATATAAATGGGAAAGATGGCCCATAACAAGAGTACGAAGGATTTTTAATCTTTTTGGATTTTTCTAATTGCAAAAGCCAGTTAAGTTTATCGAATCTGACCTCTTCTTACCAGTTTGCTCTGTCTTGCTGGTCTTCGCAGCACATGTTTTGCCTGTCTGTTGGTTAATCAAGCACAGTCTTCCTGATGTTAGAGTTTCAGAACCCTTCAAGGGACGCTTCAGAACAACTCATTAAAAGAAAATCAAGGCTGCTTCAGTCCATCCAAAGTCACAGTGAAAGGTCGAGACGCCAGAGATTTTATAGTACGCTAACTTTCCTTGCTTCAAGGATCCTCGGGTTGTAGCTGACAGAACAAGCATCTGCTGAGCTGGTTCTGTCATCTGAGCACTGAGGCCAAGTTTAGTTTTTGTTTTTCTTTACTTCTTGTATTTGGGTCTCCGAGAGCCATGGCTGACTATTCTCAGTTCGCAACAACTCGTGCCATCGTGTGGAGACTTTGCTCTTGTTTAATAGTTAGTTTAATAGTTAGTTTCCCTTTCCTCACACAGCTAACTCCTCTCCAATTACCTATGATTTTTTTTGGCTTTTTAATAATTTTATTTTTCTAATGTTGTTACTTTAATTTTATTGTTATTTTATTTGTTGTTATTTTAATTTTAATTTTATTTTTCTAATGTTGTTACTTTAATTTTCCATAGCACCTTGGCAATGTTGAAAACAAATACAAGGATGTTCTCATTTTAACATTTTATGCAAGAAACATGTGTCACACCATTTTTGGGGACAGTTTTGAACAACAGAAACCAACCTAACCAATGGATAAAATAGAACTGGTTCTCTCCCCCACCCCAACATTGGAGATGTCATTCAAGGACCACCTGAAGTAGGTTTAAAAAATTGTTTACGCGGATAATTCTTTAATATACCATTCAGTATTTTATGCTGCAAAACTGAAAACGAAACCACTTTATACCCAGTCTGTAGATAGCTGAGCTGTACTTTTAGAAACTGTCTACTCAAAGATTCACAAAAAGTTCTTAGCTTTTTTTTTTTTTTTTTTTTTTTTTTTTGTGGTACTGGGGTTCCTGGAAATCCTTCCACTTCTGGGCTACACTCCCAGACCTATTTTTATACTTTTTTTAAATTTGGAAACAGGGTCTCTTAAGCCAGCGTGGCTGGCCTCGAACCTGCACGATCCTCCTGTCTCCACCTCTCAAGTGTAGGGATTACAAGTGAGTGCCACCACGCCCGGCAAGTTCTTAGCTTTTAAAATAGTAAAGTATTAGGCCAGGTGTGGTGACACACACTTATAATCCCCATGCTTGGGAGGCTGAGACAGGAGGATTCCACAGGTTCGAAGCCAGCCTCAGCTACTTATTGAGGCTCTCAGCAACTTAGACCCTGTTTCCAAATAAAATATAAAATAGGTCTGGGAATATAGCCCGGAGGTAGAAGGCTTCTAGGTTCTACCCCCAGTATCATCAAAAATAATAAAAATAGCCGGGCGTGGTGGTGCATGCTTGTAATCCCCACGCTTGGGAGGCAGAGACAGGAGGATCACGCGGGTTCGAAGCCAGCCGTGCTGGCTAAAGAGACCCTGTTTCCAAATAAAAATATAAAAAAATAGGTCTGGGAGTGTAGCCTGGAGGTAGAAGGGCTTTCAGGAACCCCAGTACCATACACACACAAAATAAATAAATAAATAAATAAAAATAAAAGTAAAGTATGGTGATTTTCAAAGGAAAATTTACTCTCAAATTGACAACAAACTCTTTCAACTTAAACTGTCACCTTAAAACATTCAGCTAATGAAAAGTCCAGATGTCTTCTGGAAAGCTCAGACCAATAAAATTTGGATACGCCATAAAAGTCTAAAGTTAAATGGCCACCAAATTGTAATGAAATATAAAAATTTAGAAAAAAATCATATATTTTACTTAGGAACTTATAAAAAATTCTCAAAAGGTATTTAATACACTGTCTGCTTTTAAGTTTACCATTTCCATAGAAAACCAAAACATTTTAAATATAGTTAATATACATTGCCAACACAAATATTAGAGACTCAGCCCTAGGGACCTAGTTTATTTATTTTTTATTTTTGGAACAAAGTCTCATAAAGTTGCTGAATACCTCCCTGAGTAGCTGAGGCTGGCTGTGAACCTGTGATCCTCCTGTCTCCACCTCCCAAGTACTAGGATTACAGGCATGCACTGCTACATCCAGATAATTTCCATTTCTTGTTACTGAGGTGGAAACTCACATCTTCTAGCTTCACTAGCTCTTAATAAACTTAACAATTACTGATTTGGGAGGCCACACGGTTGGGAATTTGTTACTCGTTTCCCCTTGACTTCACTGTGGATCACATCTGTGATGTGTAGTTTATGGTGATGACAGTTCCCTAGGTTACCCTTCAGGGAAGAGTCAAAGCATTGACCTTTACTTGGGCTTGCAGAGAGATGTCAGAAGGGTGACTGGAACAGGGTGAAACTCTTGGCACCTCTGTCTTCATATGGTGCCTGTCTCCTTTGTTACCCTTAACCTTTAGGTCAGATTCTACTCAGCTCAACAGGTAGACATGTTGATCATTTGCGATATGTTGTATTCTAGACTTGCCTAGTCTTCTCCCTCTACCCCTTTTTAAGGCTGAAGACAGCTACCAGACACCAGGACCCAAATACCAGACTACTAAGGCTATGACAAGAGTGAGTTCCTGAAGGGCTCCCCCTACTCCTAGAGAAGACGTGAGTACTCCTCCCCTTCATTAGCCTCTCTCTCTCCCTCATCATGCTTACCCTGTATCTATAACCCTTTAGCATTCTGGAGTTGAGAAGCTGATCCATGTGCAAAGTCCCCTCTTCTCCAGTCTTTAACTACTGAATAAAGCCTTTCTTTCTCCCCAACACTCATCTTTTGGACATTGGTTTTTCTATGGAATGAACCCATGAACCTAGGTTCAGAAATATACCTAACTGTGCACTCTATTTGATGTAGACTTAGGCCAGTAATTCTTAGCCAGGGAAATTTTGCTCCCCCCCCCCCCCGTTCTAGGGGACATTTGGAATGTCTGGAGACATCCTTGGCTATCTCACAACTGAGGGGGTGCTACTGGCATCTAGTGGAGAGAGGCCAGGGACACTGCTAAACATTCTGCAATGCTCAGGGCAGCTTTCCACAACAAAGAACTATCTAGCCCAAAATGTTAAGTGCACACAGGCTGGGTAACACCCTTCAAACCTGTGTGTGTACACTGCAAGAAAAAAATACATGCATATATGTTCAAGTGACACACAAACACACATACACATATATAGACACACACACATATGTGTGTGTCTATATATACATAAATGTATATAGTATTTTGTAGGGACTTGGTTTTTAATTAATGAATTATTTATTTTTTATTTTTTGGTGGTACTGGGGTTCCTAGAAGCCCTTCTACCTCCGGGCTACACTCCCAGACCTATTTTATATTTTGAAATAGGGTCTTGTAAGCCAGGGTGGCTGGCTTCGAACCTGCGTGATCCTCCTGTCTCCGCCTCCCAAGCGCGGGGATTACAAGCGTGCACCACTACCAGGCATTGGTTTTTAATTTAAACAAATAATTTGAGATAGACACATGATGCAGTTTGTTTTTCATCATAAATATATATTTTCATCTTTGTTGTTATGAATCTAGTTTCATTGGTATATCACTCTCTGTTATATCCATTAATATTATTATTTCCATTGTATTTACCACATCCACCTTCCAGGTTACTCCGTCTCCTTGCCCTTTCAAACAGTGCTGGGACAACCATCCCCTGTGTATATCTGTCACTGGCTCTGAGCAGTTGGTGACGCCTGTATTGGGAAATGGGCTTGCTGGGTCAGATACAATCTCCTCACATACTTTTCTGCAATATTATTCACTGGTTCACTCTACCAGCAAGCCATGAGATGTTCTGTTTCCCTATATTCTTATGCTATTGTCTATTTTTAATTTATACTAATATTGTGGGTATGCAGTATTGTCTTTTGGGTTTAATTTGCATTTATTTGACTTCAAGTTAGATTAAGCAGTTCTTCATCAATTTTAGGTCATTAGATTTTTCTCCCCCCATGAATTGCTTGATTATATGCTCAATATATATTTTTTAAAATATATTTTAATATATATTTTTAATATATTTTTAATATATATATTTTTTTCTGTTGGGCTGATTCATGAGCTATAGATAGTTCGTGAAGTCTCTGGCTGGAAAGCAATGGCAAATGGCTTCAACATATGAAGTGTGTGTGGGGAGGGAGGAGAAGCATTGTTTGTGGCACGAGTCTACATTTCTGAACATAAACCAGTCTCTTGTGTTGTTTAGTTTGGTATAATGAACTGAATACTTCCCTACATCAACCATTCTCATGAAAAGATGGTATAATTCTTCTCCCAAGTGATACCTGACAATGTCTGGAGGCAATCTTAGCTGTCACAGCTGGAGGGAGGGGACAGGGACTCGAGGAGAGGGCATGTGTTACTGGGATCCAGTGGGTGGCTGGGGGATGCTGCTTACCATCCTCAAATGCCCAAGACAACGCCCTATAACAAGGAGCCGTCCAGCTCTGAGGCTGAGAAACTCCACCTACATTAAGGGCTGCTCTTGCAAGGATAAAAGCTGAGGGTGATTCACAGCGAGGGGTATAGCTGTGAGCCAACAGCAACCTATGTTTCCAGCGGCTGGGGAATGGGTGTGCTTGCCTTGAAGAGTGGATCTAGCACTGTCTGGCCTCTCAGATTTCACTCTCAAGAGAAGTAACAGCCAATCACATTCAGAGCACTGTCCTGAGGGCTCTCCGTACATGGCCTCATTTAAGCTTCACGAGAAGCCCAGCAGGTAGGTTTTTTTTACTCCCATTTTATAACACTGGCATCTGAGCTCCTAAGAGGTTAACCACTTCTCAAGGGTACTAAGGTAGGAAGTTAAAGAACAAGAATTTGTACCCAGGACTGTTAGACCCCATAGTCTGGCTCTTTTTGCAAAGAGGCAGGACTAGCATACTGAGGAGAGAGAGGGCAAACGGCAGGCTTAACCTAGAATTAACATAAAGCTAGCTTCAGAGCAGAAAGAAGCCCCAGAACAATGAGTGATAACTGTGCAAACATCAGGGGCCAGACCCAGAGCTCAGGAGCCTGGGGAAGGCGCTTCCTGCCACCTTTATATCCACAGATGTTAATGAGTGACCACAGATAATCCCTCTGCTAAAAAGGACTTTCTTGTTTGTTTTTTTTTTTCTATATTTTTTTGCCTGTTCAAGGAGAATGCAGGGACAGACCGACTCAGTTTGTATGACAACCATAGTCACTCGGAAGAAGAAAAGAAGGCCACTTTCCAGTAGTCAACTGTATAAAAATAATTTTATTTACTACTGTAAATAAAGTAGTGCAAAGAGTAGTTTGGACCCACAATATTGCATTACTGATTTATTTACTACCTTAGCAGCATACAGTATGCAGACATTCTGTTCTTCCTTGCCCTCGTACACACACACACACACGCACACATGCATGCACACGCGCACACACACCCACACTCCCCTGTACAGACTCAGGCAGGCATGAGGGGTCGGGATGAGACTACGAGCTACAGGCGTGCTTTCTGCATATTCCACTGCTGCCAGTCTATTCTAATGGGCAATTCATGGAGAAGGCTACACTTAAGTACTAAGAATTTTCTAGATGTCATTTTATGGATTGCCATTGAAACATAAAAAAAAAGGATATCCAACAATATCATCAAATGATTTGGAAGCACTATGTATGACCCAAGAAAAATTCCAGGAGAAAAATGTAAACCAATTTACAAAGTCATCTTCTTCTCTACATTTTCAGACATACACTACTTCTTCCAAGGTGCCTTATAAATGCTGGGTGGTGGAAGTCAAAGAGAAACCTGTTAAATTGGGCTTCAAGGAGGAGGCAAACACAGGCACAAAGCTTTATCTACCTTACAGGAAAATCACAGTTCTCTGTGCTCTGATAAAAAGGAAGGAACAAAGGTCGGAGGCTCTCTAAAATGCCTCCCTGAGCAGAAGAATCCGGAAGGGCCACAGGCAAACTGACTCCCAAGCACACCATCACCAGGAACCAGTCTGGGACAGCTGGTTAACCTCCCCATAAGTCCTCTGATCAAAATGTTCCTAGGATTTTTGTTGTGTTTTATTTTGATAGCTTTTGGCAGAAACTGTGTCTGCTCTGGGTGCTTCCCTGTAATGTGATTAAGAAAAAAAATCACACCAAGTACAAAATTTGCATCCAGTGGATAAGACTTTTAAGGTGTTTATCAGTAGAATACCCTGGCCCCAGCCTTCCAATACCAGCTGTTGAAAGTATTCTTGCTCAACGGGAGAGACCTGGCGTGCACAGTTCACCCATGTGGCTCCGGGCTACTGGTGACCGTGGGCTGGTCCTGGTTGGAGACATCTGCATCTTGAGTCACAGCTGGAGTCATGGAGGATGCCGTGGGGTCTGAGGAAGCCCCAGCTGGTGTTGGAGCAGATCTGCTAGCTGCAAAGACAGGTGCACAACAGGGTTGAATGCTCAAGCCAGAGTGTAAGGGGCACCCACCCACATCCCAGCTCACACAAGCCCAGAGAGATGCTTCTGGTATCGTGGCCCTGACGCTAATCGTGGACCTTTATTTAGGTTCTTTGGGTTTTGGTGTCCCTTCTATAAAATGGCAGGCTGAAATGAGTGTGCAAAGATCTCTGACAGTCCTGACAGCCCAGGGCGGTACGTTACTGCATTTATGCCAAGACTTCCAGGCAGGAACCCTTCTAATCAATGTTTCATGGGCTGTGGCCATAGCTGTGTGCATGGTTTTTTTCTTTCTTTTCTATGATGCTGATGCAAGTCATAAGTCAATTAGAAAGGAGTGTTGGTTTTATTCACATTCTCATTCCATTTGGATAATGTGCCAAATGTGAAGTATTTCACTTAAAAAGATGAGTGTAAGCATTGGAAAACATAATGGCCAGGTTTAATTATTTAATAAGGAGGTAAAAGCTTGTACCTTTATACTATATGCCAGCGGTTTTTGAGTGAGAGTGATTTTGCCTCCCAGGCAACAGCTGGCAATGTCTAGAGACATTTTTGGCTGTCATAACCCTGTGATGGGGTAGTGCCACTGGTTTCTGTTGAGTAGAGAGGCTCAAGTTCCACATTTCAACCGTGCTGGGACTGATCCATCCTGCTTTATGTACTGAAACCCAGAAGTGTTCAGAAGAAGAGAAGACGGTGGGCTCCGAAGCCTGTCTGCTCTGCCTCTTAAGAGCTGTGTGACCTTGGACAAGTTACTCACCATCCCCTGAGTTGCTATCAGGGGTGAGTTAATTCATATAAAGTGCTTAGAACAGTACCTGGCAGGATTAAGTACTTGGCAGATGGTAGTTACTACTACGAGTGACCTTGGTTTATGGATCAATGGGTTAGGATTTATCCATTTCAGATGCATGACTTATGGGACTGATTAGAGTTAGTGCATTTCTTTCTGGGATGCCTATAGTTCTCTCTTGGGCCCCAGGAGTCTAAGGAAACAGCATAAACTTCAAAGCCCACAAGAGCAGGAGTCAGATAGCGTTGATGTTTACCAGCTGAATAATATTGAATCAGATTTTAACTTCTGCAAGCCATAGTTTTTTGATCTGTGAAATGGGGGTGGCAATTTACAGGGCTGTGTGATACATGATTAGCTCAGTGGCCACAGTTTGTGCAAACACTTGTCGGTTTGTTTTTAAGCCGTGATCTTAATTAAGCACAGTGATATTTTCATCTCATGAAGTTTTTAATAAGTAGGAGACACTTTTAAAGGTTCCCAAATGTCCACCCTGGAATGCATGGCCTTCTTTAAGAAGATGCTGCCACACGTTGAGAGTCTGATTTGTAGATAAAGTCCTTCAAGAGTTCTATCTCCAGGTATGTATGGTCACCTGCAAAGGGCCTCTCTAGGAAGCCCAGGAATGGGCCTCAGAGCCCCTGGCTTCTCACAGGACTTCTGTAAGGGCTTCTTCCTTGGGCCTCGTCCAATATCTACAGGAAGACCCCAGATCCAGAGACCACCCTGAAATAACAGGAAAGTGGTGGGGGAGCCCCAAGGTGCTGTGGCTAGGGTCATTGAAGCATCTTCCTGGCTGATGACTTAGTGACTGGAGACCTGGCGAAGAGGTACACAGGCCATTTTGCTGCTGTCAGGAGACCTCATCTGAATGAGTCTCATGGGTCTGCCACTAACTGTGACCTTGGGACAGATACCGAATGGGGGATGTTTCAGTTCTAAAGTGCTTGAATCTCAGGGGCCTTAGTTTCCTCACCTGTGAGACAGCCTTGGAATAGAAGGTGTCCAGACCCCCACACCCTGCCACGATCTACCTTTCCAATGGTCTCAGCAGAGGTTAATGCAGCACCAAGACTTGCCTTTTCAAGCTCAGGGAATGTTTAGATTGCCATGGTAACGAGATAAATCAGCAATCAGCCTTCTGATTAAAACAAAAGGGGCCAATGTGTAAATGTAGAAGGAATGCCTAATTAGCACTGCCACCATCGAAACCTTCTGGTAAGAGCACAGCAGAAATGCTGGAGGTTTCTACAGTAAGTTTGTTATTATGGAGTTATAGAACGCTCGCCCTCCCACAGGGGTTTGCAATTGCAAGCCCCCCCTCAGCCCTTCCTAATTTTAAAGTGGCCTCTTTGTCTCCGCTCACCTGGAATGCATGCTAATTTTATTACTGGACTAGAATCAAGGTAAGCAGGAGAAGAAGCATGCTGTTTAAAAAATTACAGAGTATATTCCAGAGCCAAATAGGAGTGATTTGTGGATTACTTACTGCCTGGGGGACCATTTTCTGTACATTACTGAGAATAATCAGGAGCTGGCCCAAACTGCAGCTGGTAGGCCAAAGGCAGCCGTTGCCCATTTTATTTGTGCGTGGCTCACGATCTAAGGATGGTCTCTACATTTTTAAACAGGTGAACAAAAATCAAAGGAACACTAATATATTGTGATGTGTGAAAAATATAGAATATTCAGCTGTGGCCACAGGAAATTTTTATTAGAAACCCAGCCAGGACGGCTGCTTCTGGGCTTTCGTGGGACACGGCTGAGCAATGATTGACTTAGCTCCGGAGGCCCCAAATGTTTATTATCTGACCCTTTACAGAAAAGGTTTTTTCATCAGTGTCGTGGATCATGGTTGGAGAAAAAATCTGCTTGCCAGCTGCCCAGATGTGAGTATGTTCTAACATGCAGAAGCTAGCTAGGGAGAAAAAGGGTTATAGGGGGAACTCTAGACGAAGAAGGAGATTCTATAGATGAGCAAATAAGGAGGCCTAACTGAGGGGATGAGAGGGGGGAAGAGGGAAATTTACTACTGTACACGATGTCCATTCACAAACATATCCAAGTCAGTCACTAAGCCAAACATGAGAAGGAGGGAAGGGGGAGGAAATGAGGTGGGAATTGGGTAAAGGCTAATTGAGTGATGTGTGCATGTGTGCCTCCACCATCTTGTACCCCATTAAGATGTATGACTACAATGCACCAATAAAAAAATAAAAAATAATTTGCCGGACGTGACGGCACACGCCTGTAATCCCCGTGCTTGGGAGACTGAGACAGGAGGATTGCACAGGTTCAAAGCCAGCCTCAGCTACTTAGTGAGGCTCTCAGCAACTTAGTGAGACCCTGTTTCCAAAAAAAATATAAAAAAAGGTCTGGGAGTATAGCCCAGAGGTAGAAAGCCTCTGGGTTCCACCCCCAGTACTGCCCCCCCAAAAAAATAAAAAAATAATAAATAAAAAATAAAAGAATATGAGAGATATATTGGGTCAGTCCTAAAATGGTAGAATATTTGCAAGAATGAGGTGCAAGGAGGGAGGCCTTTGGAATCTTATGCTACATGCAAGGTCTGGCCTCATTCATTTGGTCTCTGGATCCAGGAGAGTCCAGTGAAGTTATGATTCACAGAACTGGGACATGTTCTCTGCGTGAAAGTACTGGCGGGATGCTGGGCGTGTGGGCCACATCCGCCATGAAGTTCTTCTGACTTTAACGCTACCGTTTGTCTCATGAGCACCATTTTGTGACTGCACGGTATTTTTAGCAGAAACCTCAATAACTGGAAATGTAGAGGAGAGGCTAAAAGAGTAGGGAAAGGTTTAATTAATCTGGCTCACATCATCTTACTCTTTTTGAAAGAGCAGTAGTCTCGCCACTTAGGCAGAAAAGAAGAATTGGCTTAAACGCCAAGTGCCTTGAATAGGCTGTCGTGGGCCTCGGTTAGAGGGTTGTGCCTTGGAGCTGGCAGCTCTGCGGGTCTTGCCCTATTTAAACATAACATTTACACTACTATTACAAGCTGAAAATCCCTTATTCATACTGCTCGAAAGCAGAAGTGTTTCAGATTTCAGATTCTGGAATACTTGCATATACATAATAAACTATCTGGGGGGTGGGACCAAACATGAAATTAGTTTATGTTTCATAAGCACGCTATACACACAGCCTGAAGGGATTTTTACTTGTTTTGGTCTGAGGACTGAACCCAGGGGCATTCCTTCAGCCTACACTCCCAGCTCAATTTTATTTTTTCTTTTGAAATAAAGTCTTCCTAAGTTGCTGAGGCTGCCCTTGAATGTGAGAGCCTCCTTTTTCAGCCCTCTAAGTACTGGGATTACAGGCATGTAAAGGGATAAATGGCCCGAGGGTCATTTCCTACAATATTTTTAGTGTATCTGTGTTTTATTTATTTATTTTTATTTTTTATTTTTGGTGTTACTGGGGTTCCTGGAAACCCTTCTACCTCCAGGATACACTCCCAGACATATATATATATTTTTATATTTGGAAACAGGGTCTCTTAAGCCAGTGCAGCTGGCTTCGAACCTGCGCGATCCTCCTGTCTCCGCCTCCCAAGCGCGGGGATTACAAGTGTGTGCCACCACGCCCGGCTGTATCTGTGTTTTAACTGTGACCTGTCACATAAGGTTGGCGTGGAACTTTTCACTTCTGGTGTCACATCTTTTCTCAAAAAAGAAAAGTTTCAGGTTTGGGGAGGGGATGCTCACCGGGGATGCAGCTTTTACTTCCTGCCTCTGATTTCCCTTCCACCTCCCTTCACACAGCCAGCCAGCCAGACTCCAGGCATTTTTTGTTTGAGGGGAGGTTTATGCTGGGCAGATGGGGAGGTGGCTCCAGACATACTTTGCTCTGTTTTTTTTTTTTTTTTTCCAGAAGCCTGCTCCATTAAGGTAATTATGCATGGCGTATTTGACAGGGAGAAAGAGGGAGAGTGCTTTTAAGACTCAGTGAGGCAGGCAAGAGAGCTTTCTGGAGTCTGGGAAAATGACTGGGTGCGTCTGTGGGTACACCACCACCGCCCTCTCCCTGGCCCTTTGGCTCTAAAGGGGGGCCGAGGGAGCAAAGGCTAAGGCGCCTAGGGAGCTGCCGGGCACACAGAAGCTGCCTGTCCACTGGGCCTGGAGGGACAGAGCAGGTGTGGGCCGAGTGCTGTGCTCTCAGATCCGTGGCAGTTAAGTGACCCAAGGACCTCCGTACCACACTGGAAGGCATTAGCAGGCCTGACAGAATGTGAGCCAGGAGTCAAAAGCAAGTTCCCTCCAACGAAACAAGCAACACAATATTAGTTGCACACCATTCTGGTATTTTTGATGGGTTAGTCAATGTCTTTGTTTGTTTGTTTGTTTGTTTGTTTATTTATTTGCCGGTCTGGAGATGGAACCCAGGGGCATTCGAATTTCCGAACTACATCCCCAGCCCTATTTTTTATTCTCTATTTTGAAACCGGGTCTCACTGAGTTGCAGAGGGCTTCACTAAGTACCTGAGGCTGTCCGCGAACCGCGATCCTCCGGTCTCGGCCTCCCGAATGCTGGGATGACAAGCGTGCACCACCATGCCCGGCAACGTCTTTGTTTAAATGCCTCTTAAAAAACAGGACTTGACAAGCTGAAATAGGAGGATCGTGGGTTCGAGACCAACCAGCCTCAGCAATTTAGTGAGCCCTTCAGCAACTTAGCGAGAACCTGTGTTTTTTTTCTAATATATTTATTATTATTATTATTATTTTTATTATTATTATTTGTGGTACTGGGGGTGGAACCCAGGGGCTTTCTACCTCTGCCCTACACTCCCAGACCTATTTTATATTTTATTTGGAAACAGGGTCTCACCAAGTTGCCGAGGGCCTCACTAAGTAGTTGAGGCTGGCTTTGAACCTGTGCAATCCTCCTATCTCAGCCTCCCAAGTGCTGGGATTACAAATGTGCGCCACCATGCCTGGTTGAGAACCTGTTTTAAAATAAAAAAATAAAAAGGGCTAGGGTATAGCTTGGTAGGGTAATTCTCCCGGGTTCAGTTCTTCATACCAAAAATGATGAATAAAAAGAAATGGTTTTAAAAATAATTATGTTTTAGCATAGCAAAGCATGCTAAGCTTGGGACATTGTTACTGAGATAGGCCAAGCTGTTTGGGTGCAGAGCTGTGCTGCCTGGTCTCAATGCTTCAATCGCAGCAGGTGATTCCCTGCCAGACTTTACTCTTTGGGAGTGACAGCTCACATTCATGCAGTTCTAAGCACTGCACCCTGTGTGATTTCATTTGGTTCTCTCAACTACAACAGGCGGTAGGTATCCTGCTATTTCTGCTGTTCTACACAAGCAGAAGCTGAGGCACAGATAGGATCCGCCCCCCACTCAAGGTCACACGGCCAGCAGCAGAGACAGGATCTGAGCGACCTACCCTCCCACACCGCTGGCCTTCTGGACTCAGGACGGTTTGAAGTGACAAGGCCACGGCATGCCGACTCTACATCAGAGCACGTATGTACCAGGGAGGATGATGAAGGTAGCTGGCCAATGTCCAACAGAAAGGGTTGCCAATCATCAAATTCTTAAAAGCAACTGCCTAGAGAAATGCAAATCACGAAATGACTAAGATCCCTAACTTCTGCAACACTCCTCAGTGCAAGCTGCTGCGGAGGCTCCTAACTCTCAAACCCAGGCCCTCTTTTCCAACTGTCAGCCGGCACCAAGTTTAAAAGTGTGTTTCACACACCACAGGGGCTACAAGCACCACTCAGCTGCGACTAGGATGTCCTCCCCTTCCCAGGGCAGGTCGCAGGTCCTGGTGCCATCGGCTCATGGAGAGACACGGGTGGCAGAAGGCCAGGCCTGTGAGCACCCCAGCAGAGACTTCTCCTGGTCCCCTGCGCCTCCGCCCCCTGCACGCTGCCCCTCAGTCACCTGCTCCAGTGTGCTGCTGAAGAACCTGCTTATATGAGGGCTTTAAAAACCATATATCTAACGCTTAATACTATTAACATGAGTTCTAACAGGGCTAGAAGGCACTACATTCTGCAAATGTGAAACGTTTGGATTTTAAACTTCCATCCTTCCTGGCCAAAGTGTGGTCTATGGAAGGGCAACCTGGGCATCACCCAGGAGCTTGCTAGAAATGCCCAATTGTAGGCCCTCGTCCAGATCCACTGAATCAGAGCTGCATTAATGTGAACCCTGCATAATTCCTGTGCACATTAAAGTTAAGATACAGCCAGGCATGGTGGCGCACACTTGTAACCCCAGTGCTTGGGAGGCTGAGACAGGAGGATCGCACAGGTTCAAAGCCAGCCTCAGCTACTTAGTGAGGCTCTCAGCAACTTAGTGAGACCCTATTTCCAAATAAAATATAAAATAGGCCTGAGAGTATAGCTCAGGGATAGAAAGCCCCTCGGTTCCATCCCAGTACCACACACACAAAAAAATTTAAGATACACTGGGACAGTTTTGTTTTGTTTTGTTTTTTTTAGTACTGGAGGTAGAGTCCAGAGGCATTCTTTTTCTGAGCAATACACCCAGCACTATTTTATTATTCATTTATTTGCAGCTTTAACAAGTCTTTATTACAAAAAAAAAAAACCCCCAAAAACAGAAAATAGAGAAGAAAAAGCAATGCGCAGGCACACTGGAAAGCCCAAAACTGAAGCTCAAGTTCCATTTTTCATTTTTTATTTTGAAGCAGGGTCTCACTAAGTTGCTGAGGAACCTCACTAACTTGCTAAGACCAGTCTCAAACCTGTCATCTTCCTGTCTCAACCTCCTAAGTACTAGGATTACAGGTATGTGCCAGCACACGTGGCTGGGCTAGAATTTACATATGAAAAAGGATGCCATTTGATTATAATTTGATTCTTTTTCTTATTCCTTTATATTGCCATTAGGGTACTCTACAGGTTTTAAAAATATGTGCCTGGATAGGTTAATTAGCATGAATTTCATTTCAAGGTACTAAAAATGTGCCTTAAAAATCTTCCTTATGTAAGGGGACAATGGATTTTGAGATAGTCGACAACTGCTGTTTTAAAGTATCGCGGTTCTAAAAAAAAATAATTGAAATTCTGCAGCTCTACATCCTTCCCTGGACTTTGTTTTCCTTATTTGGAAGCAGGTTATGTCACCTCTCTGGCCTCAGTTTCCTCATCTGTCAAATGAAGGGCACAAAATACGATTATTTTCCGTATCTTCTCCAGCTAGAGCCTTCTCTTGTGGGTCAAGAGGGAAGGGGGCATGTGTTGGTAGAAGAAGCAAATAACAAAGTTTGGGGAAAAAATAAGAGGAAGATGTGTATAAGAATCAAGAGACACAGGGAGGGAAAGATACATCAAAGGACAGGAGGGGCGGGAGACAAGAGTGTGGAAGGGCTGATAATGAAGCCGCGAAGGCAGGAGAAGGAGGTGACTTCTGATAAAAGCAATTCCACCCGCCCATGAATTTTCATGGCTACCAGCTGGCATAAAATCATCAAGACAATTTTCAGCTCCTCTAACGGAACTGCATTTGTAATAATCATAACAATATTTCCACGGAGTCAAAATGACAAAGATAATTTGAAATGGAAAACACTGACAAGATGCAAAATAAATGTACTATACCTGGCAACAAATTTAGGGACGGGGCAGAATTTGCAGGAGGGAGATTTAATAACCGGCAGAGAACGAGGCGTCCAACCTGGAAGGGCTCTGGACGCTTCCCTGCAAACTCCTCGGGTGAATCAGAGGGAAACAGTTCTGCCTTAGCCTCTCCTCACACCAAGGAAGAGCCGAGAAGACACTCACCTTTTGCTTTTCACGATCCGCTACACAAATAATGGCTACGCCACGGCTCAGGTGCCACGTCCGGACCTGATTTATCCATTTGCAAATGTCCCTGTGGGTCTTTGTAAGTTATTATGTCCTTCTGTAGCCATCCAAGATGGTGGAAAGCTGTAATTCTCCACCAAGAAATCCTTGCAGGCTTGAGCACCTACTAAGTGTGTGTTATACAAGATAGGACTAAGGCCTTCCTTGATCCAGCTTTCAGTGTATAAGGGAAGTTAAACATAATGGCACACATTTATCCAGAGAGCTTTATATGCCAGAGAAGTAGACCATCAAACATTTCATGACAGCTGTCATTTGTGTGTGTGTGTGTGTGTGTGTGTGTGTGTGTGTGTGTGTGGTACTGGGGATGGAACCCAGGGGCCTTCTACCTCCAGGCTATATTCCCAAACCTATTTTATATTTTGTTTGGAAACAGGGTCTAAGTAGCTGAGGCTGGCTTTGAACCTGTGTGATCTTCCTGTCTCAGCCTCCCAAATACTGGGATTACAAGCATGCACCACCACACCCGGCTTACAGCTATCATTTTGATAAGTGTCTTACATGCAGTTCCTCCCCCAACCTGATGACACACATTCTGCAGTTAATGTGATCCCTGCATGGTTCACATTACATTAAATTTAAGAAGCACTGAGCCAGGTGTGGTGGGCATGCTTGCAATTCTACTACTCGGGAGGCTGAGATAGGAGGATCACAGGCTTGAAGCCAGCCTCAGCAACTTGTTTCAAAATAAAGAATAAAATAGGGCTGGGGGTATAGCTCAAAGGTTCCTGGGTTCCATCTCTAACACCACACACACACACACACACACACACACACACACACACACACACACCACAAATTAAGAAGCACTGGGCTACCACTTGCATTTGAAAATATTTAGTATTTGATAATGATTGGTTTCTTTTTATTTCTCCCTTATATTGCTGTTAGGGCATTTTTTCACTGTACACATTAAAAAAGTTTTTTTTTTTCTATCCCTAGGTAATACCTACTGTTAGAACCTCATTGGCTCGATGAGAAATTGGGAGATCAGGAAGGTTAAGTGACTCACCATAAGTCACATAGCTAATGAATAGCAAAGTCTAGACTCTAAGCCTGAACAGAAGGGACTGGGGCACCCAACTGCTTAATACTAGCTCAGAAAATAATGGTGATTCATGGAAACCAAGCTAGACTAAATCTTCCTCGGTCTGTCCCTATGTGTCCATGTAGCTAGGTGTGTTTATTCATTACGAGCTTCTGCATACCCCTCACACTTTGCTGGACTGGGATGAGTGTGAAGACTGTGTGTGTGTGTGTGTGTAGAGGGGGCTTTGGAGTTGGTGTTTCGACGAGAGAAGACATTTTTAGTTTAATTTATTATGCTTTTAAGATTCTTACTTCAAAAATATAATAGTTTTGTGGCATCCTGAGAGCCAGGAATTATGTTATTTCAAAGGGGGACCCCCCACATTCTGTCTCTGCACATGAGGGGTCTAAAGCAAGAAAGTAGTCTGACCAGGGTGTGAAGAGGGAGTGTCATCCCCTTGGTAGGGAAAATAATCCCTACCTTTTTATGCCAACTTGGCTCTTTGTTTTTACCTGAGACAAACTGGAAATATTGCACAGTCCAGGCGATCAACACGGATAGCAGAAAGGTTCCCAGAAAGTAGATCTGCAAACAGTGAAATCATGCATCAGATGATAGACAAAGGGCAGGCACCTGCCGGGCAGGGCTGGGGGTGATACCTACCAGGGCAGAGTGCAGGACGGTGCCCCAGATAAGCCGCAAGTGGAGGTAAAGCCAGGCCAGGGTGCAGGGGCTGAAGGACTCCTCATTACTGTGGTTCCAGCACCTGCAGACAGAGCCAGGCATCCTCAGGTGTCGCTGACATTGACGGCACGACTCGTGATGGGCACTTTCAGATCCTCAAACCTCTCCTCTTTTGCTTTTGCATAAATGAGCATTCTCAAGGCCAAAGGCAGGGAGGTAAAGGCACTTCTAAGTGGTCTGTGCTCGACTGGAATCAGAAATCTCAAAAAAAAGGTCACTCATGTCCTGAGCACAGGGCCTGTCAGAACAATATTTCTGTCTAAGTGTCTGTCCAAAGTCCAGATGGAAGACTGCCTCCCTATCTTCCAGAAGAGCGTGGACCAAGCCAATGTGTTAAGATTTCCACTCTCATGGAAAATTGTAACCAGCACTTGAACTTCAGATCGAGCACATTTTATATCTTAAGCCTCAGACACTAGAGAAAGCAAATGCATTTGCCTTGGGCTGAGTGTGCACTAACAGAAGCAAATCATGGGCTCTTTTTCTAATCATGCAGTTACAAAATAAGGGTAAAATTGAACAGAACCAGAAGCACACAGCACACACTTGGTATATTCCACAACAACAGACGGGCTGGGGACTCACCTTTCGTACAGTTCCCGGAGAATAGAGACGTTATTAGGATGGAGCGTGGGGTCAATTTCCAGGAAATCTAAAATATGGTGTGGGATGATAGCACCTTCCTCAACGAGCAGGGCCAGGTTAAAAAATCCCTGAAAACAAGCCAGAAACCCAACTCATCAACTCCTTGTAACAAAACCCAGACACACGCCCTTCATCAGGATGCAAACTTTTACAACCTCTAAAAAATGTTTTTGCAGTCCCTAGAGCCAGATGGTTTTGTCATCTTCATTGATGAATTGTTTCCCTAAATATATGCATCTGAGAAATTTATTTGCAGGGGAACCAGGAGGCTTTCAAAGGATGCTGCGTCCCATCTGCTCGGAAGCCAGTCAACCAGGAGATCTGTCCTTTCTTGCTCACGCTCTCGAAACAGCACTTGCTGGGAAACGTGCCCTTGGATCGTCAACAAAACCACAACACCGAGTCGAAGGCAATGTCCCTCACTTACTGCGTCCTAGGTCACCGTCAGCCTGTCAGCAATCTGACAAAATGTCTTTGTGGCTGTGTGCTCTCCACAACTGACGTCCTAATGTCCCAAGTCTCTCTCATGTACAGAATGACAAGAGGGAACTTTTCTCAGCTCTCCTAGGCCAGTGTGCAAACTTTTCTTGATTCCTCTTGCCACAATCCTCCACTCTGGCACACTGTCCTACCTCTTCCTTGGCTACCTTATTCTTGATCCTCAAAGGTGGGAACTACCTTGTTGGACTGGGAAGTCCCAATGATAGGACATGACATCGTTCAAGAGCCCGGTGGTGAAGGTGCCTCATAAAGGTGGGTACTGTTCCACCACCTTGGGGAAGGGTACCCTCCATTGTGAGCTGAGCAGCTGTCTGGAGCAAGAAGGCAGCAAAAAGTGGCACGGTATGCCCACTTAGAGCTTGATGAGAGAAACAGGGTTGCTGCCCTTCAAAGGACTCATGACCATGTCCCATTGCTACCCTCCCTCTGAGTTGCCTGTCAGTTGCTGCTGAAAGAAATCTAAATGAAAACTCCTATCTGCTGGACTGCACACACCAGAACTTACAACCACCTTGTGTGGCCTTCATGGTTGACATCATAGCAGCTAATGCTGTCTGAGTGTTACTATAAGTGAGACGTTGCTCTGTTCTGTATATGTTCCTTTAATCCTTATAACAATACATTGGGACTGGTACTATTATCCCCCCTTGTTTATAGAATAGGAAACTGAAATTAAGGAATTTGCCCTATGTTGCACAGCTAGAAAGTGGCAGAGCTTGGATTCAAATGCAAGAAGACCGGGTCCAGAGTCTTCACCCAACCTCTACGATGTTCCCAAATAACCTCTAAGCAGAGTCAACAAGAAATGACTTTGTAAAAAAAATTTTTTTTTTTGGTTGTACTGGGGATGGAACGCTTCTATCTCCGGGCTACACTCCCAGACCTATTTTATATTTTTATTTGGAAACAGGGTCTCTTAAACCAGCAAGGCTGACTTCGAACCTGCACGATCCTCCTGTCTCCGCCTCCCAAGCATGGGGATTACACACGCGCACCACCACATCCAGTGACTTTGTAAAATTTTAAAGCCTCTGATCAGTGGAAAAATAAGATCAAAGTAATTGAAAAAATAAGCAAGGGGAATAATTGCATGCAATATAATTGCTTAAGGTGGATTATCTACAAGACAAACATATGAAGAACTAATTATGATGAATAGAAAAGTTTCAAGATTCTAATAGATAAAAAGTCAAACAATAAGAAGAGAAAATTTCCATATGAGAAAATATAAAGATTATTTTATCATCAACAAGTGTAAGTAAAAGTGTTGGTCATCACTAGAAACTAAATAAGTGGAATTTAAAACAGTAAGGAAGGATCAATGTGTTTTTCAATTAGCAGAATTAAATCACCCAGTGCTGACAAGATTTCAGTCATCCTCCTCCACTTAGCCATGGCTCACCGAGGTATTAATTGGAAAATCCTTTCAGAAAGCAGATCGGCAATATGCTATCATGTAGTCATAAAACCACGGAGACTGTTTTGGCTCAGTGAGACTATCTCTCAGAATGTAACTAAATCATTCAAATGAAAAGACAGGGACATGAAAATGTTTGTTGCAGTACTAGCTGTGATTGCTACACAAGAAGAAATAACCCCTAAGTCTTCTGTGGTTGACTATAAAGCCCATGAAGGCAAGACAGTTGTTTGTTCTCCTCATGGTCCCACCACTAAGCATTGTGTAAGACATGGTAAGATTAGATAAACACATGTTGAATCAATGAATAAATTAAGCTGGGCACGGTGGCACACTCCTGTATTTCTAGTACTTGGGAAGCTCAGACAGGAGGATTGCAGTTTTGAGGTGAGACCTGCCTCAGCAACTTAGCAAGACCCTGTTCCAAAATTAAAAATATATATATAAATTAGGGCTGGGGGGCATAGCTCAGAGGTAGAATGCCTCTGGGTTCAACCTCCAGTACAAAAAAAAAAAAAAAAAAGGCCAGGCGTGGTGGCGCACGCTTGTAATCCCCGCGCTTGGGAGGCGGAGACAGGAGGATCGCGCAGGTTCGAAGCCAGCCGTGCTGGCGTAAGAGACCTTGTTTCAAAAATATAAAATAGGTCTGGGAGTGTAGCCTGGAGGAAGAAGGGCTTCCAGGAACCCCAGTACCACCAAAAAAAAAAAAGGAAAGAAAAAAAGAAAGAAGAAAGAAGAGAGAAAGAAAGAAAGAAGAAGAGAAGCATCCATAAATAGCTGTAAAGCTTAAGAAAGAGTAAAAGCCCTTGCTATGGCATTGAGGATCTTTAATTTTTCCTTTTAACGTTGTCCTGTATTGGTTTTGTAACATTTCCTTTCTAAAAAATAATAATCACAATTGAAAACCAGATTATCCAGGCCAAATCTTAAGTGGCAGCAAATATCGCCTGAGGGAGCTTGTTTCTACAGCAAATCTCTGTGGTAGCAACAGCTTCTACTTCATTCCAGAAGAAATATCATAGAATAGATCATGTTCATTGAGTGCATTTGGCATTGGGCTCCGAGCTTTACACCAAACACCTCATTTAATCTTTACATCCAATGACGGAGGTGCTATTATTACCCCAGCTGACAGATGAGAAAATGAAGACTTGGAGATTTAGTGACTTGGTGTGTACAAGTGGCTATCGATGGGAGAAGTGTAGGAGTTTAACTCAGGTATACAACCGCTCTGCCCAAACCACTTCCACTAAAAAAAAAAAAAAAAAGCTGAGTTTTCAAATTTTGTTCTGTGATCAGATTCCAAAACAGAACACCAGACACTTTAGCAGAAGCGGGTAACAACTGTTCTAGCTCCCATCCTGAAAACGGCCCTGAGATCCTCACAGGAGAATTCCAGTTAGAGAATGGAGAGGGACTGAGGGAAGTAGAGAATTATGATTAGAATGCCACACTCATAATGGTTGCAGGCAAGATCTATTAAAATTCCTGGGAAAAATTTTAAGTCCAAGCAGGATATTCACATCGTCTCAAATTATCTCCCCAAGATATTTATAAATTAGAAATGGAACCACGTTAACTTCTCAGCGAAGAAAGCCAACAGAAACTACTTTACCCAGATGATTGAAACTGACCTCACGAGTGATAAGATCTACTGCCACCATGCCACTCACCCGATGTGAGGGGCATCACCTCGGCCCTATTCCTTTCCAAGATACACACCCTCAATCTGTTACTGAGGAAACAGAAGACAAGCGCCAACCAAAACACAGTCTACAAACTGTCCAACCAGTTTTCCTCTAAGGTATGAAGGTCGTGAAGAGAAGGAACAACCGGGGGACTGTCACAGATTGGAAAAGGCTAGAAATCAAGATGACAGCTAAAAGCAACGTGGGATCCTGCGCTGGATCCTAGAACAACCACCACGAAAAGAATTTTAGTGGAAAGACTGGTGACACCCATATACATCTGGGAGCGAGCTAAAGATACGGTCCTAACATTAATATCTTTATTTGACAATGACATTGTGCTCATGCAAGATGTTAGTATTAAAGAGAGCTGGAGGATGCAGACACTCTCTAAATCTGCTTTGCAATTTTTCTATAAGCCTAAAATTATTCCAAAATAAGAAGCTTCCAGAAGAATCATCAAGAAAAAAGTCTTGTCGCAGAAGTACTGGCTCAACCATACCTGCAAACGGCTTCCTACTGTGGCACTTAAGACCCTCCTTGGTTCTTAAGTTTCTACCTCATGAATAGCTTTGGTAGAATCTGGAAGAAACACCCTGAGGTTTGGAGCCAGGAACCTAGGCTTAGGCCCTGGCTGTTTTGTTTTCTATCTGATAATTTGGCCTTGTGCATCTGACCATGGAATGAGTGTAAAATCTCTAACTGTATAGGCCTGCCCTGAGAGTGTTGTGGGGAGCACAGCAGGGGCTCCATCAAGGCTCCCCACTGCAGTTCCTGTGCTCGAGAATGGGAAGGGTGTGAAGGTGGACGGACAATGGCTGGGAACCAGGTCCCAGGGCTCAAGAGCTGGTTTTCGTTGTTGCTTACCTGGGAGTCCCCATCCAGAGCCGCCTGGGCGTACATCTGCACAGACAACTCCAGGTCTTGTGACTGGTTTTGGTGGCCGTAGTAGTAAAGGTCTCCCATTTTCAAATATGCTGCAGAACACAAAAGCACGTCCATTTGTCACACGGTTTTATTTTCTACTGACATTTGGAGTTATTGGCTCATTCATACAACGGAAAGGGTTTCCTATTCCAGTAGGAATATGGGACATCTTTATGCTTCCTTGGTGCACCAGGAGAAAAAGAGAAAGGCTTTGCCCGAGCACCCTCACGCCTAGACACAGCTCATTCTGCAGGAAGCTCCCTGAGCAGGTCTGTTGGGGGGGACTCTGCCGGCAACCTCGAGGCCCGGCAGCCAAGCTTGTCTTTGGCCTTCTCTTTCACCTCTAAAATGCTGCTGCCTGTGTTTGATGACTCTTACATCTCTTTACTTTGCTTTAGCCATATATTTCACTTTTAGTAGGAGGATATATATTTATTAAGGGTGTAGATACTGGCTGCGGTGGTACACACCTAGAATCCCAGAATTTGGGAGGCTGAGCTGAGAGTATTACAGGCTCGAGGACAGCCTCAGCAACTTAAGGAGCCCCTGTTCCCAAACAAAAAGGGATGGGGTATAGCTCAAAGGCATAATCCCCCTGGGTTCAATCCCTAGTACCACAAAAACAAAACAACCAACCAACCACAAACAACAGCATAAGTATCCGTTCATGTTCAATTAAAAAAAGCAAACCAGAATCCAATTCAAAAAGCTCAAAAGCAATTGTATCATGGGAAAAAGGATGCCAGGGCATTTTAAAGAGCTCTGCAAAGGCAAATGGGAACCACTAGGCAACTACAAGTCAACTCAGAGGAAGACACTATCATCCCTAGGGCTGGGGGCCATAGGAGCTGTGACCTGACCAGGGCCTCAGAGCATGGGGAGCAGAGAGCAAAGGTGGGAGAGTTGGTGGGAGGGGTTCCTAGAACCATGGGACCCATGCAGAGAGAGATGGGGAGAGACACTGGGGCTCCCCCCTCCCCATGCATCCTTGGCCAGAGCATCCCGTTGGCTGAAAGCTCTTCTGAAACCCCTGGGCAAAGGGGAGTGGGCACTGCTGGGCGTGGTGGCGCACGCTTGTAATCCCCGCGCTTAACAGGCAGAGACAGGAGGATCGCACTGGTTCGGAGCCAGCCTCGCTGGCTTAAGAGACCCTGTTTCCTAAAAAAAAATATATAAAATAGGTCTGGGAGTGTAGCCCGGAGGTAGAAGGGCTTCCAGGAACCCCAGTACCACAAAAAAAAAAAAAAAAAAAAAAAGGGAGTGGTTCCTGAGGTTTGGGGATGCCTCCTTCCCCAGACAGCAGAGCAGGACAGGGGCCCAGCAGCACACCGAGAAGAAAAAAGCAAATGACCGGCCCAGGGAATGCTCCATGACAGTTTCCTCTTTTGAATCATCTTGGTTTGGAAGAGTCGCTGGGTCCCAGCACACTATGGGACCCGGCGGGAAGAGAGGCGTGTCGTGGGAGGGAAGGAGTGGGTCAGCCATGACCTTAATAGCAGAGATTTTTCACTTTGCTTCCTAATTGTTTAGAAATATCACACTTCACACAAAGCTGTTAGACGCTCCCTGTTACTAAAGATTAAAAGCTTCTAACACCTCGGTTTAGCACCCGCTTTTCTATACATACCAAATGAAGGAGCATCGATTTGAAAAACAGAGAAATTATAGTATCTCCAAACACAATTAATGCCCAGGTATCTCTCGGCCAGGTCCTAGGAGGTAAAGGAGAGAAAAAGTTAATTCATTAGTATTTTGGCCGAGCGACTAATTTTGCCTCCATAAACCTCAATTCATTATCTGTAACCTCGGAGCCTGTACTCAAAGAAGAATACATTTACTTACCGGCCTCTCCTCGCAGATGTGGGCTAAATTTGTCTGTGACACTTCAATTCCAGTTTCTGCTGCTAAAACATAATACAGCAAAGCTTCATGCCTAAAAATAGATGATTAATAATAAATCTCATATAGTGGCTCTTACTAATATTCACAGAGAGCTTTATATTCAAACATAAGAGGGCACAAAATAAGCAGTTTTTTAAAACCACAAAATCATGAGTTTTTTTTTAAATAAATACTGTTGTTAAAAATACTGCAAGCACTCATTTATTTCCTATCTTAAAGGCTGCGCTCACAGATAAGGCTGGGAGCTAGTTGGTACAACAGCTACCTCTACTGGCCAAGTGTCATGCCCAAGGCTGGACCAGGACTTGCTTATGAGGGTGCGGGTCTGGATTCTTCCTTCCTTGCTTAGAGGAGATAAATGGTATTAAGAAAAAAAAAAAAAAAAACAAAAAAAAACCTGAGATTTACAGTCTCTTCTGTTTTGTGAAAGGCTTTATAGGGCTTAGGATTCTGAACGAGCTTAATTAAAGCAGAGCTTGTGTCGTGCATTAGAAGTTTGGCAAAGGAGAGGCAGTTTACAAGGGCCTTGATAGCCCTGGCCAAAACCCACAAAAAAATAAACATCAGTCGCCATCAGTGACTGGATAACTGCAAAACAACAAGGGACCACTTTTTATCTACCAAAGACTGGCATTGGATTCACATATGAATTGATGGCAGGGACGTGGGGAGATGGGACACACACACACACTCATGGGAGGGCCAGCTGAACTGTGCAGTGGTTCTGGGGAGTCCTAAGAATGTACTTCCATCTGGCCCTACAGATCCTCTTTATTTTAAGGGGACAATCAGAGATATAAGAAAAGTGTCAGTTACCAAAAAATTTGTGGCAGAGCTATTCATCAAAACAATTATAACCAACAGCAAAAGTACCAAAAAATTTTTTTTAATACCTGAAAATCAGTGGCCAGGTTCCATTAGCGCACCATGCAGCCACTTTTAGGTGTGATCATTAACAATGTTGACAAGGCACAGAGTGATGTGTGCGTGTGTGTTAGTATCACTTCAAATCTCATTATGATGTGTAATTACATTGCACCAATGAAAGTACAAAAAAAGATGTCATGGAATAGTATTCAGAAACATATAAAGATTCAGACACACAAAGATTTAACATATAGACATTCAAAAACAGACAAAGAGCTGGGCGTGGTGGCACACGCTTGTGATCCCTGCGCTTGGGAGGCTGAGACAGGAGGATCGTGCAGGTTCAAAGCCAGCCTCAACTACTTAGTGAGGCTCTCAGCAACTTAGTGAGACCCTGTTTCCAAATAAAATATAAAATAGCTCTAGAAGTATAGCCTGAAGGTATAAAGCCCCTGGGTTCCACTCCTAGTACCACCATAAAAAAAAAACCCAAAGAAAAAATTTCTAATCAATCAGTGCAAGGAAAAGTCAAATATAAAATTGCATCTCAATGTTTGCAAAACAAAAATGATACTGAGTTGATGTATGTGCATGCACATGCAGATAAAAAAAACTCTAACATTATTATCTACCAAATGATAACAATATGTATCTTTACTTGGTAAGAAAGCAAGTTACTTTTATTTTCTCCTTTTTACTTAACTAATTTCATCAGTTTTCTATGTGTTAAAATTTTATTTTTTTAATTTAAAAAAATGTTTTGGTGGTACTGGGGATGGAACTCTTCTCTGGTCTATACTCCCAGACCTATTTTATATTTTTATTTGGAAACGGGGTCTCTTTTTTTTTGGTGGTACTGGGGTTCCTGGAAACCCTTCTCCCTCTGGGCTACACTTTCAGACCTATTTTATATTTTTTATTTGGAAACAGGGTCTCTTAAGCCAGAAAAGCTGGCCTCGAACCAGCGCGATCCTCCTGTCTCTGCCTCTCAAGAGCGGGGACTACCAGCGTGCACCTCCACGCCCAGCTTGAAAACAGGGTCTTTTAGGCCAGCAAGGCTGGCTTTGAACCTGCGCGATCCTCCTGTCTCCACCTCCCAAGCATGGGGATTACAAGCGTGTGCCACCACACCTGACCATGACACTTTCTTAATTTTACCTCTACCTAGGAACTGGTTTAGAGAAGGATGAGGGCAGGAAAATATGGTAAACATGTTCTGAAATCATCTTTTCTAAACTACAAAAAAGCAGCTTTTGGCAGAGAATCTCCTGAAGACGCAGAGGTGGTTGGGGATCAAGTCAGGGCAGTCAGACCTTCAGCCAGACACGCTGCAAGTCACGGGCCACGTAGCTGCTGGGTGAGCCCAGCCCAGCACGGGACACTTAAGGCAGCTGACTAGTTAGCCATGACTCATGCTAAAGAGAGACAAGGTCAGCTAAGCAGTGTCCCCTGCTTAGGCAGTCAGATAACAAGCCTACAACTTTAGCTGCAAACATCACTCAAAAGATGCCTCTGGACTTTTTCACATGGCTTGCAAAAATCATGTTTCAGTACCAGAATCCTCAGCGCCGGCCCAACCTGTGAGAGAGGGCATTTTGGGGAAGCCCTACAGAAAACCCATGTCTTTTTATAACAGAGTCCTATTCCTAAGATCTTATAATCTCAAGTTTCTTTCTACCTTCCCCCACTGAGGGCTCATCCTAGTGCCTTGGTTTCCACCAGGGATGGCCGAAGGAAGCAGAGGGTCTAGACCTGCCACCCAAGGTCAAGTCTAGGGCCAATGCTCTCTGCTGTCATAAGTGGCTGGAACATGGCTCAGATTATGGAATGAAATACAATGAGTTTTCCTTTGACAGCAGAAAGCCAGCACACCAGCTGTTAGAATTAGGTGGAGGGTGGTCACAAGGCTGATGTTGTAAGAACGATCACCCATAAAGACAGTCTCTTCTCTCTCACATTACCTCGGTGGTGGGGAGGACCGGGAGGCATGAGTTTTATAGCAAAACTTCTACTGCCCAATTATTATATAAACTGGGAGGAAATTTAAGAGAATTCTCAAACAATTCCATCAGGGAAGGACCAAAATCCATCAAAATGAGATGTCTAAAAACACTGATGTCAATTGAAGTACTAACTAGAACTCCACCTCTGTCTTCCATCTGGCAGAATCAATCACTCTTCCTGCCGATGTCACCACCATCCGTCTTCATATACGGAAGAGTGACCTCTAAAAGGGGGGGGGGGTGTCAGATGCTGAAGACCAGATTTTCCAGCTTATTAAAGCTTTTGAGACGTGGCACCTCTGCAGAAGCCCTACCCACAAGCAGCTTCCCGGCGTTTACTTAACTACGTGTCAACAGCAGCCATCTGAAAGCATCAATTACAGATAGTTCTGCACTTAAACTCTGGAACAAACATTTGCTCTGCACTTGCTAATTGCAGGAAGCCCAAAGACAGGTCTCAAAACTCTCTTGTCCTTCCATGAATTTCCTCAAGGTTCAGGAAGCCGACCCAGGCTCCGAGTTGTAGTTCTGATGCACTCAAAGTGAACTGTCCCCAGACAGTGACTTTGTTGGAGATGAGGTACGGATGCAGAAAGGAGGGAGATGTACAGAAGTGAGCCGAGATGCACATTTGCTCTCTTCTTGCTCCAGACCTGGCACAGACATTTCTGGCACTTCTGTAATGATATATCTTAATAATCGATTTGTTGGCTTCTTGCTGTGAATTGCAAATTTTAGTATGTCTGAGCAGTTTCTCAAACAATTCCATTATTTGCTCTGTGCTCTTTCCTTCCGATGCCTCCAGCAGCTCAAATGGGGGAAGATAAAAATAAAATAAAATTCAAAATCCTTGGGTCTCAGGGGGAATTCACTGCTCTCTTGCAGAAAGGTGACTCTTTCAACTGGAACTCTGCGTGTCTACTTGTCTTGCCTCGAGCCCACTATAAGCTGCCTAACCTTCGGGGTTAAGCATTTTCAGTATGCTTAAGACAAAGGACAATAAAGCACCAAGCTTGCAGATTAAATACACATAGGGGTACAGCAGCGAGAAATAGACCATGACAGTGGCCTTTCTTGCTAACTTCCTCTGGTGTCCGAGGACGGCCTCAGGCATGACAACATTATCTCCTGTCTTATGCCGATCCAGCAAAAAGCCCCTTTCTCAATCACGCTCTTCTCTTAAACTATCCCACATAAATCTTGGAACAACACAGAAAAGCACAAGCTCATCAAACTGACACATGTAATTTGAAAATAAGGTCCAGAATAAATTCACTCACGTAAAAAATGAAAAGGGGGGATGGACCGGGGACATTGATGGATGATTTGGTTCTATTATAGCAAAATAGATGGTACGAGAAGACTCACATTGGGATGGGGGGAAGGCCAGGACACACACATCTCCCATTTAACCTGGGGGAGGGTTTGGAGACTTGGAGAGCCACGAGCAACAGAAGTGCTCTGCCCCGATGTATTTTGACAAGGATCTTCCCACTGTAATGGATACTAGATGTTTCTTCGGGTTAATACTAAGAGGTCTTGAAGCCAGACAAAGATCGATCTTTAACCATATATAGCATTCATAGCAAGACTGACCAGGAATAGAAATATTGTCTTGGGGTTTTTTTATTTTTATTTTTCAGAGTCCTGTGGATTGAGCCAGGGCCACACCCATGCTATGGGAGCGCTCTATCACAGAGGCACATCTCCAGCCTTTGGCAATGCCTTGAGAAGTTTAACAGCTCTTTAAACCCTGTTATCCAAGGACACCACTCCTATGTTTATGTGTTAGAGCAACTCTCTCTATGTGTGTTAGGAGAAAAAGTAAAAAAAAAAAAAAAAGTGTTCATGGTCACATGGGTCTTAAAAACAGTAACAACAATAAAAGAGAAAGAGCACAAATACACGTTCACAGGAGACTGGGTAAATAAACTGTCATACTGCAGCAGTGACTATGAATAGCCTACAGTTAGGGGCATAAAATATATGAACCTCAGAGACACAGTGTTAAATTTAGAAAGTAGGTGAAGAATAATATACGATCCGATTTTAATAATACAAAGGTCAGAAATAAGCCAAACAAAATCCTCTGCATAGGAATATTCTATATATAGTAAAACTGTAAAGAAAGCAAAAGGATGAACAGGATTCAGAATCGCTTCTGGCACGGGGTGGAGGGGACAGCCTGAGAGGGGCGTGCAGGGCTCTTGAGTGACAATAGCCAAGTTCATTTTCTTAAGTAGAGTGGAAGGTTTACAGGTGTTCATTTCATTGTTGGGCTTTGGACTCTGCAAATGTATGATGTATTATTTCATATGTATAACTATTGCATAAGAAAAGAGGCCCCACTGGTTCATCCCACATCTTTGGTTCCAGTGCTGGGCTCCTTTTACCTGGATTTCCAACTGCCCCCTTTCTGGGTTTTCCCATCTTGTCAGCTTCCCACACAGCTGTCTGCTTAAGGAAGGACCCTAGGCTCCTTCATGTTACCGGCCTCCCCAGAGCTACCAGTGATTTGGTAGAAACATTTCTTCTCGCTGCTTCACAAATTTAGCAAAAAGTATATAACCTGCTATTCAAATTTTCATAAAGTAGCATTTCTTTGGTGTCACTATATATCATTCTCAAGTCTTACCCTCATGGCAAACTGAATGACTTAAATATTTTAAAATTTTCTAGACAGACTCAGAACTCTCCTCTCTCTTTGCTTTTGATCCTGAAATTCCCTTTAGCGTAGATGCTGCTGTCTGCATGACTAAGTAGAAACTCTGTCCCTCTTTCAAGGCCATATTATCACCGCCTCCATCGCCTCCCAAGCCACGTGGCATCTTTTCCTTCTCTAAATCCCATGTTCTTTGCATAATACTTGTGGCCCTGGAGCTATGGTGGCTCCGTCTGCCTCAGTTCATTCATTCAGTAGTTTCTGAGCACATCCCAGGTGTGCAGGACACTGGAGACAACTCCTGGGCCAATTGGCAAATAAAGAGCCATCATGAATCGTGGAAGGACAAAATGGAGCAAGGAGGTAGGCAGGATTCCTGGGCAGAGAAAATGGCAAGTGCTAGGGTCCTGCGGTTAGATCTGCGTGAGGCACTGGGGAGATGCGTGTGGAAGAGATGGAGCAGCAAACACCCCATGCCCGACTTGTGAGCCCTTGCAGCTTATGGCAGGTATTCTGCATCAGCGGCACACAGGAAAATCTGCTCACTGAACCCAAAACTCATACACAGTGCAAAATATGCCTGTTTTCTTTCCATACTAACAAAGGAGACGGGGGAGGAAAACCCATGTTATGAAAGAAAACGAACTGCACAGCACTTAACATTTTAATTCATCTAACCCTTCACGGCACATTTTAAATGTGCTAGCTGAAGTGCTTTGTGATGTTAAATTCAAAAGTAGGCAAGAAAGCCAAGCTATTAAACACTCTATGGGAGAAAAACACCAGACAGCTTCGGGTGAGTCCGTGAGTATGTGCGTGCGTGCGCGTGTGTGTACACAGATGTGCCCCGCACCTATAGAGAACGCTATATAAAAACACTTGGCTCTTTGAGAATTTAGTTCCCCACATAATGGAGGGTTGGGAGAGAGAGTTAAAGTCAAATGTTGAAGTCGTATGAACTTAAGTACACTTTGGAAACAAGATACCACAAAAAACAAACATAAAAATGGAAGAGTCACAGTTAGGAGGTAGCAATTTCACTTTAGAAAGTTTTCTTCTCAATGTACAAAGTGAAGCCACAGACAATAAACGTCCTGTGGACGACAACAGCACACATTTGCGTTTGGTGCCTCGTTCACTGGGCTCACTTCCCCTGCGTCCTCTAATTTAAGACTCTTGCTCACTGAGATGTGATCTGTTGGGTGTGTGATCAGCTATGGATCAAAAGAGGAAACGGTATTCTTTGGGACTTAGATTTTAACTTTTAATTAAGGCTCAGATCAGAGTGTGATCAATGGAAGGTCTAGTCCAACGTCTTTGAGGCAGTGGACAGAGGGGACATCTGCTGATTTGCATATCCTTTTTGGTTATTATAGAAATGCCTACATCATTTAGGCAATAAACCAGCCAAGAAAATGTGGCCCAAGGAAAAAAGTAAGTAGAGTGCTAGACCTAACAGAAGAAAAGAAAACAAAAGCCATCAGGTGGCATTTGCAGAGGTATCTACTTATGTGTAAAATCATTATGTAAAAACAGACAGAGTTTATACGTCTTCATGCACAACATCTCATCCCTTCCAGAAAGGAGTGAGATTTTCTAGCTCCATGAGAAGGTCAGGAAGGGGCATCTAGTTGGTTGTGACACTGGACGGTGGCGATTTTCAGCAACTCCAGCCTCCCCGTCGTGGCAGATGTTGTATAATATCTATGAAAGGAGGTGGCCTGGGCTGCCCCTGCTTATTTTTCCAGGCTGGGGATTGCACATGCTAAGCAACCAACGGCTATACCACTGAACTGCACCCACAGCCATCTTTATATTTTATTTTGAGACAGAGTCTCACTAAGGTGATCAGGCTGGCCCCAAACTTGCAATCCTCCTCCCTCAGCCTCCTAAATACACCCGGGTTGGCCTGAAACAGACTGATCGCTCTTGTTCCTGTGAACCAAGAGGAAATCCTGAACTTTCTGTGGCCTGTCAGTAATAACCAGAGGTCTGATCCAAGATCGCTCGTGCCACCTCCAGACTCTAAAACCCAGAGGCACAAACTATAAGGAAGGAGAAGTCAATATATTAGTGTGTCTCTCAACTTGATGAATGTGGACACCCCCTGCCAGAGAACTAATTTTTGTGTATAATTAAACATGGAAATGCTATGTTTTCCAATCAACAACCAATCAGTCTGTGATACTCTGAATATCATTACCGGAAAGCTGTGATTTCCCTGCAAATTGCTTTTTCAGTTACATTCTAAGATTCTATCTTCTAAGACTACAATGACAGATTGAAAGGTCAGGGCCGGGAGAGCTGGCTGTAACGCGGGCCCCAGGCTTACCATGAACCTTCCAGGTAGGCATTGAGGCCTTTGCGAATGACGTGGCCCAAGTAGCCATTCTTCTCAGCTACGTGCTTTGCCCATCTGGAAAGGAAAGGGAAGATTAAAATATGCAAACTGTGGCAGATTAAATAAATAATCACTTTTTTTTCTTCACATGATCTCAAAAAAATACCACTTGGGGAACAGTTTTGCTTGTTGGATTTTATAAAGCAACAAGCCAGAACTGAATGTTAAAAAGGCGACTACATTTTGAGAGCTTTACATTCAGTGCCCTTTCTTTTCCACTCATAGGAGCTGTCTTTTATAGAAATTAAGAATGCAATAAACATAATAAAAACTATCTACCAATACAAAAAAAAATCTCGACCAAGAATTCTATTACCCTCTCTATTAATATATATTTATTTAAGCTGAGTATTGTGGTGCACACTTGTAATCCCAGTGCTTGGGAGGCTAAGACAGGAGGATGGCACAGGTTTAAAGCCAGCCTCAGCTACTTAGTGAGGCTCTCAGCAACTTAGTGAGACCCTGTTTCCAAATAAAATATAATAATAGGTCCGAGAGTATAGCCCAGAGGTAGAAAGCCTCTGGGTTCCACTCCCAGTACCACCTAAAACAAAAATTATATATATGTGTGTGTGTGTATATATATATATGTTTATTTTATCATAAGGTTTTTGTTTCTGCCCCCCAATGTATGTTAGAGGGTCTTATTAAAAATGAACTAGTCAGTTGAAATCTTTAGACTTAGACCACTAAAAGAATAGTATAAGAATGTATAACTAACAAGCTAAAAGGAGGAGGAAATAAAATAATTTTCAAAAATACTTGATTAATACCAAAAAAAGAAAGGAAAGAAAAAAAGGCATAAAGCAAATCAGATGGAAGAAATAGAAAATAGATAGTAAAATAGTAGATTTTAAAACCATATACTTCATTATATTTAATGTAAATTTATTTTTATAAAAATATATTTTATTTTTAATGTAAATTAAAAGCTAAAATTGTCAAGCCGAACATATAATGCACAAAAATTCAATTGTTGTTGCTTATAAAAGACACACATTAGAAATGAAAGAGCCATGTGTGGTGGTGCACGCTTGTAATTTCAGTACTTGGGTGGCCTAGACAGGAGGATTGCAGGTTTGCAGCCAGCCCCAGCTACTTATTTAGGCCCTCCACAACTTAGTGAGTCCCTGTTTCAAAATAAAAGATTAAAAAATAGGAGCCAGGTGTGGTGGCGCACGCTTGTAATCCCAGCATTGGGAGGCTGAGACAGGAGGATCGCAGTTCACGGAAGCCTCAGCTACTTAAGTGAGGCCATCTACAACTCAGTGAGACCTGGTCTCAAAATAAAGAATAAAAAAATAGGGCAGGGGGTGTAGCTTGGGGGTCGAATGCCCCTGGGTTCCATCCCCAGACCCGCAAAAAAAAAAAAAGATTAAAAAATAGGGCTTGGCGGTGTAGCTCAAAGATAGAATTGGGTTCAATACTCAGGGGCGCCAGGCATGGTGGTGCATGCTTGTAATCCCCGCGCTTAGGAGGCTGAGACAGGAGGATCACGCGGGTACAAAGCCAGCCTCCCTGGCTTAAGAGACCCTGTTTCCAAATAAAAAATATAAAATAGGTGTGGGAGTGTAGCCAGGGTTCCATCCCCAGTGCCACACACACACACACACACACACACACACACACACACACACAAATACTCAGGGGTATTGCAAAATAAAAAAGAAAAAGAAAAGAAAAAAGAAATTAAAGATGAAAGAAAACTAAAAGTAAAAGGATGGGAAGAAAATGTACAAACTAACAAGAAAACCTGTTGTAACTACATGAAAAACATCAGAAAAAGGAGAATAAGGCAAAGGCCAACAACAGAGACAAAGAGAATACTGGAAAATAATAAAAGGAATAGGTAGAAAGGCAAAATAATTCTAATTCTAAATCAGAATGACCTAATATATAAACTCCATCTACATAAGGCAAAACCAACAAAACCAAATGGAGACATACGGAAGCTGGTACACACTGTGGGGAGTTTTAACACACATCTTTCAATAACTGATATAAGCAACAGAGAAAGAAAAGTCAGGGGCAGGAGATCTGAACAAATAATTAGTGAACTAGATGTAAATATGTAGACATTGACCCAACAAGTTTAGAAAACACAATCTTTTCAAGAGACCAGAAAACATCCATCAAAACTGACTGGAATAGGGTCATCAAACAAACTTAACAAATTTCAAAGGACTGGAATTATTCAGAATATGTTCTTGGATCATGGTGGAATTAAGCTGGAAATCAATAACAAAAGGATAGCAAGATAGGTCCTCTGCAAGTTAGTGAGACCCTGTTTCAAAATTAAATTAGAAAACAAATAGGGCAGGGGGTGTAGATCGGAGGCCCAATGCCCCTGGGTTCCATCCCCAGTACTGCAAAAAACAAAAAACAAAACAAAAAAAAAAAAAAAAAGAAAAAGATAAAGAAAAATTAAAAAAGTAAAAAGGAGAAAAATATTCTTAACTCTTGGGGCCATAACAAAACAGGCACTAAGCCACGCTGTATCAGTGGGCCATTTTTTGATACAATTTTGGATATGTAAGACTCCCCAAAATTGGCCTCTTATTCACCATTCTACAGGAAAGTACTATAGAATGTGCTCTATCAAAATTTAGGTGCAAGCCCGGCGTGGTGGCGCACGCTTGTAATCCCCGCGCTTGGGAGGCGGAGACAGGAGGATCGCACAGGTTCGAAGCCAGCCGCGCTGGCTTAAGAGACCCTGTTTCCAAATGCAAAGTATAAAATAGGTCTGGGAGTGTAGCCTGGAGGTAGAAGGGTTTCCAGGAACCCCAGTACCACCAAAAAAAAAAAAGAAAGAAAAAAAAATTTAGGTGCAGACCAAGAAAGGGATTCAACAAAGAGAACAAAACTCCCCCCAAAAGCAAAAGTGAGGGGCAAGGAAGCTCCCCAACGATGACAAGGTTAATCACAGGAGGACAGCACGGTTCCAAGACTCTAGGAAAGCTATCACTAACAAGATTAAATTACAGAGTATCTGATGGGTGTGGACATTTTGAGAGCAGATTTGGATACCCGAAGGAGAATTTGGAGATCAGGTACCTGGAAAATGACCAGAGCTGTAGAGCTAACAAATACACCACCAACAACAAAATTATTATTATTATCCCAAAGCAACAGAAAGTTGTTCAAGAAAGAAGCAGTGAGCATAGTCTGTTGCATGATTCAGCTGTGAACAGCATTCAGCTGTGAACAGCAATCTCACCAGGATAAGCGAGTGCTCTTTGGGAAGAGGAGAGCAGACAGGAAGTGTGAATGTGTGGGGCAGTGGGAGGTGATGGAGGGAAAGAGAACGAAAGAGAACTTCCCCAGGGGGCCATCACTGGACAAGGCCTCTGATGATACCACAGTGGGATAGGCATGCTGCTTAGAGACAGAGGCAAACTAAAAAGAAAGTATTAAAAGACTGAAAATGATTTTTTTCCAGGGAGCAGAAAATAAGAATCTGGGATGGAGGTGGCAAGCAGGGATTCCCTGGTTTTCCTTGTTACATAATTTTTTTTTAAAGTAAAAAGTTTAAAGTCTTTGCTTGCCTTGTCAATTATTTAGCTTTTTTTAATTGAATGCATAGATAGCTGATTAAAAACTCAATTTTAGGCCAGGCGTGGTGGCACATGATTGTAATCCCCGCATTCAGTAGTCTGAGACCGGAGGATCGTGGTTCAATGACAGCCTTAGCTACTTAGTGAGGCCCTCTACAACTCAGTGAGACCCGGTTTCAAAATAAAGAATAAAAAGTAGGGCTGGGGGTGTAGCTCAGAGATTGAATGCCCCTGGGTTCCATCCCCAGACCTGCAAAAAAAAAAAAACAAAACAAACAAACAAAAAAAACCCCTCAATTTTAGGCTGGGCATGGTGGCACACGCTTGGAATCCCAGCATTCAGGAGGCTAAGGCCAGAGGATCATGGTTCGCAGACAGCCTCAGCCACTTAGTGAGGTCCTTTGCAACTCAGGGAGACCCAGTTTCAAAATAAAAAATAAAAAATAAAATAGGGCTGGGGGTGGAGCTCAGAGGTAGAAGGCCCCTGGGTTCCATCCCCAGACCCGCAAAAATAAAAAAATAAAAAAATAAAAAATTTAAAATGCAAGAGAAATAAAGGAAGGAGAAAGGGAAGGAGAAAAGGAGGGAAGGAAGGAACAAAGAATGAAGGAAGGAACAAAGGAAAGTAGGAGAGCTATCTTCTTAGGCTCAATGAGTGGAGTACACGGCTTTTCTATGACAGGTGACATTTGACAGATTCTTACACAACAGCTTTCTCAGGATCTCTGGGGAAGGTCTCCAGGTTGCCTGTGATATAGTAGAGAGAACACCACAAGGTCCCTTCAATGTGTCCCCCTTGTGCAGCCTTATGGAAATATTCACCAGCTAAAGTCTGTAAAGAGAGAAGCAGACGTCATTGTCCTTAGTGCAGAGAACCCCGGATGCACTGGTTTCTCGGGAGCCAGGGCCATGCAGCGTTTTGAACTTGATAGAATCTCAGCTTCTAACTTCGGATACTTAAGAAAACCAGGTCAAGTAATCCTTTCAGAGAGACAGCTCGTCGCAGAAGCCAGCCTCTGGGATGCATGACCTCGCCAAAAGCTATTCTGTTGATTAAGTTTACCCAATAAATACAACCACAGGTGACCACAAATACCATTGCCGTCTCATTTGGTCCTCACATAACCCCGGCACGCTAGATAGAAGACCGTATCAGGAGTCACGCAGGGTGAAAATTCAGGCACTTGCTTTTCTAACCTTGCTTAATACCTTGCTTCAATCTCATGCACCAAAAAACACATTTCCAGTGGGAAGGTGAGAATTAGAATATGACAATAAAAAATCTACGCTCGCAGATGTGTGGGAGGGTTACCAGACATTTGCAATGCATAAAAATATCTGTCTCATGAGTAATCAGACCACGGCAGAGCAAAAAAGAAAACAAACACTTAGGTATATGTACTCCTACTGATTACTGTTATTTTTTTGGAGGTAGTTAACTATTGCTTTTTTTTTTTTTTTGAAAGTATGGGCTTTGGAGGCAGACAACCTTGAGTTCAAATCCCAGCTCTGCTCTTGATGAGCCCCGTGGCCTTGGACATGTTGGTTAATCTCTCCAAACTTCATTTTCTGCAACTGCAGAATGTGGCTTCTGATAGACCCTAGCAGGAGAGTTTTGGGGCAAGGATTAAATGAGATAAGGCATTCTCCAGGTTTAGTCTGGTGCTTCACAGAGCATAAACTTCAATCACCCTCCTACCCTGCCAAATCTGCTGCCGCTACAGCCTTATTTATACCAATAAATGCTACTTGGATTCTTCCATCTCGATACATGCCAAACGCCCTCGAGTGGTCAGACTCCTCCCCACCTCTCACCCCCTCATTCCCATCAGCAAATCCTGTCTCCTCACCTTCAGAATATCTACAGACCCAATCCCAGCTGAGCCCTCCGCGGACACCACACCGCCCTTTTTCTCTGCTGTCCTTTCTCGCTTGGAGTCAATGTGTTGATCCCTTATTCCTTTCCCTTGTCTCTCTTGAGTTAGTAGTGTTCGCCAGGACCCTTTTTAATGCCACCCATCACTGCCCCAGAGGGTCTGCAGCTCCCATCTCCCAAGGAGCAAAATCAAAGTCTCAAGATGATCTGGTCCCCATCTCTGCTGTCTTCTGCTCCTGCTACCTGGCAACAGGCCTGCTTCCTCGAGGGCCTTTGTTCTGATTGTTGCCTTCTCCCGGAATGTTCTCCTAGATGTCCACAAGACTCCTTTAGGAGTCTGGACAAAGTCACATCAGAGAGGCCTTCCCTGGTCTCCCTTATACAGTAGCATCCCTCCAGCTCTCCCCACCCTGTCCCCTCTGCCCTGCTTTATTTTTCTCCCTAGAACTCATCTCTGTTTGTCTTGATATGAGGTACCAAATGTAAGCTTCATCAGAGCGGAGACTGTTTTGTCTGCTGCTGCGTCCCCACTGCCTAGAAGCGCGCCTGGCCTAGGTGGGTGTTCAACGTAACAGGGCCTGGGTTATTAGCACCATCCTCAATATTATCATTAATGGAAGAGGCTTCCATTTCACTTTGGGGGCCAGGCCTCCACTCCACCATATGTATGACTTCAAGTTACTTAACCTCTCAGGAACTTGGTCTCCTAGTCCATAAAATGGACTTAATCGGGTAGATATTTGGGAGGACAGGTTCCATGAGTCTGTGCTTTGTCCAAGCCGGGCACAGAGGCAGCGCTCAGTAAACCCTATAGGCCACCAGTGCTATTTTCAATATTACTTAATCTGGTCTTTTATCAGGCAAGCACGCATGTGAACTTAGCACTTTCAGCTACTATAAAATCAGTCCCTGCATCATCTCTCCTCTGTCCCCATCTTAAGTCACCCGCCCCAATTCAAGACTTTCTCTTCTGTGGAGCCTTCTGGACTGTGTTGGTCTGTCCCGTGTCCCTTCTCCAGGACTGCTTGGCCCATGCCATTTACCATGCATGGCCTGGGCTAATGCTACCCTTTGCCCCTTGATGTCCTGTCTTCCTCTCCAGACCCTGAGCTCCTTGAGGACAGGGCCTGTGCCTCAGGTGGCATTCCTATGTCCCTACCCCCAGCACCTTGTCCAGTCTGGAATCACAGTCCATGTTCCACAAACGCCTCCTGGGGCGGGGGGGGGGGGGCGAGTGGTCGGCTGCAGAGCTGGCCTCCAGTCTACTCACGAGATTCCTTCCGGGAACCCCTGGGAAAATGCCATCCAGATGCAGCACTCCCAGATTGTACGATGCGTCTGGGTTCCCCATTTCTTCTGCTTTTAACCAGTACTTTGCTGCTTTTGCATAATTTTTCTTGAATTTGTGGTAGTACCATCCCAGGCCATTGACTGCCTGATGCAATCCCTGGATTTTAAAACAAAAAAGAAATTACATTAAAAAAAAAAAAGAAATCTAAAGAAATCTGAAAGCAATTGCTATAAAGGCATGCTGTCTGTGTCTGAGCAAAACCTTTCTCTCCTCTTTTTTTGGGGAGGGCAGATGGCATTCAAGAAAAGCTAAGTGCTAGAAAACAGAAGCCTGCCTGAGAGACTTCCCAGGTGGATTTGGCCCGGCTGCTGCTGGGATTTCTGCCTTCCAGCTCAACAGCGATGCTGGCCCCCAGATCATTGCTCAGTGCTGTTGGGCTCTTGCACAACACCCTTGTCTACAAACGGCCTTTCTTACCACTCTGCAGGATCAACAGTACCCTTAAAATTCGTGAGCCCGGGGTGGCAAGAAGCATGAAACCTGCCCTGGCTGGAATGCTTTCTAGGTGACTCGCCTGCCCATCTGTTGATTCCTCTGCCCTGAACATCAGCAAATCCTCCAAGGGGAGCAGCTATGACAGCCCCTTATAAAGCACTGGTGCTTTGAGATGGCCTGGCGCTCCTGATTCAGATGGCGATTAGATCCTGGGAGGGGCTGAGGCAGAGGAGGAGAGTGGAAAAGGAAGGGAAGAGGATTTCAAAACTATGTCTGAACCTGAAACTGGTTCATGTCAATCTAGCCTCTGGCCTCTTTGTTCTTGTTGAATGCATTCTGTTAGGCATTGACTTCTGCTTGCCGGATGCTCACACTCTGATGAGAGCTCAGGAGCCCTGCAGAGAGAGTGGTCCTGATACAGCTACCTGCCCAGCCGGGAGACACTGGTGTGCACACCTGGGCAAAAACAAAGGTGTGAGGGGCCATTAGTGCCCTGCACCTGTGGATGCGTGAGCCAGAATCTAAGTATTGAACTAGATCTTTTTGTCTCCCCTCTCCCCAGTGAAGAACGGATGTCCCTTAACAGTAGGTACCAAGATTCCCTGCTGCAACCTTTCCTAGGGCAGCGGCTCCTAGACGCTGAATCTCTTAGTCTCTACGTTGGAATCTTAGTGCAGAGAAAACCTGGAGAACTAGCAAAGATATTTGGAATGGAAGCTCTGTGAGGGATGGGATCTTGGTTTTTATCCCACGCACAGAGCCAGCATTCAGTAAATATCCACCAAATGAATGAAAGGCATGCTTTGAATATTTGGTACATGGCAAAAGGGACTCTAAGACCAAAACCCTCACAGAGGGGGGGGGGGTCACAACATAAGCATCCAAGAGTGCCACTTGGAAAAGCTCAGCAACATAGACTCCACCATGGAAGCATTCTTCTTGAGCCTGGGTCAAAGTGAGCTTCCAGAAGGCATTGTAGAATACTCTTATGAAGCTATAGACCAGGTCACTCTATAAGGTGAGAAGAGCCTGCTTTGGGAACAATCTGCAGAAGGGGCTCGTGCCGATGGCTTTTCCAGTGTTTACCTCAGGAGGCCCCAGCCATATTCAGATGTGCCTATCATAGGTCAACGCCTTTCAGATCTCCTCTTGCAATGGTGTTGGGACTCACAAGGAAATCTGTCTTATTGTTTAGTACTTGGACTTTGTACTCAGTACTCTGAATTAATACTCAGACCTTGTTCTGAACTTTTACCCAGCTGGATCAATAGCTTCCCCTGTGTGACTTCTGGCTAATCCCCAGACTCCAGCCCTATGGGATCTGCACCACAGTCCCTGTCAAAGAGTGGTGCCTTAATGAGTCCTTGCTGGGTGAAAGAGTGAGAATTACAAAATGCTTTTAAGGGCACCATTACTCCAGGCCACAAAGCTGCGTTTCCCCTATACTTAAGCTCTGCAGCAAATAATTCAACAAAAATAAATAAGTATTCATTCCACATAAAGTACATTTGACATCAGTTCTCCACTAGGGGCCAAAAAAGATGCAAATTTCACATCTGTCTAGAAATCCCCACACTGCCGCACTCTAGGATGCTCTGGAACCAGGGCCTTCCATGACCAGCATTAAACCGCTTTCCTATCATTTGTGTTGGTGCTAGGAGCAGCTGTGCACCGTGGTGGGCTGCCCCTTGTGGAGTTGTGGGTCCTCTGGGCAGCACCGTGGGGGAGGAGAGACGCTTGCCTATCCTACACCATGCTCCAGCTTCCTGCTCAACGGAACAGTGCACTCTGAGTTCCCCAGGGAAAAGGATAAGGACGAGAAGTCAGCATGGAGACTTCAGGAGTCTTTGTGGACAAGGCCCACATTCACGGCCTTGTTAACAGAGGTACATCCAAGAGCAGAAAGGGCTACACAGTGCTCTGTCAGGGTGTAGACTTATAGTGGTCTCTACAAGTCTGCCCATGTGCAGATCCATACAGATGTGTGTAAATGTATGTGTGTGGGTGTGCATGCAGTGGGCACGTGTGTTTGTAACACGTGTGTGTGAGTGTGTATGTGTGTATGTGTGTATGTGTGTGTCCCATCTCAAGTGATTTTGTAACTTCTATTCTGTATTAAAACCTAGAGGAACTTCAAGATGCCACTGATGTGCAAAAAGAGACAAAGCCAGTTCCTAGGCATGGGTGTGACCTTGGTAAACGGCCCCTTGTCAAGGCAGAGGAAGCGACTGGGGATTGGACACGGCAGGGTTAACCTTCCAAGGAATAGGCTTTTGGTTTTCCTAATTCAATGGCATTTACACCCATTCCGTTTCAAGGAGCCCTGCTGCTTGTTATCAAGGCCGCTCATGATTATAATTTTAGCCTTCAAACAAAATCAGCCGAATTCTATTGACTGGAAGGTGAATTCAGCTTTTGAATTTTGCTGTCCCCACTGTGGCAAGTTTCTGTATGGTTTGTAACTCAAAAAATGACTAATCACTGCAATGCTGAGACCCCTCCTCACCCCATGTCCACTTCTGGGCTCTGTAGGGAAAGGCTGGCCGACTCCTCCCGTTATCTGAGTGTGGATGTGTGTGTGGTGGGACTGTCCTCTCCACAATATGCATATATTACCTTGAAAGCTGCTTTCTTCATCAGCTCCAAGGCCAGCCGTCTGTTCTTTTTTACTCCTTGACCCTAAACATTAACAAACAGCAGAATTATGCAGCAAATAAACCCAGCGCGCACAGAGGCATTGCTGCTCCGTATATGACCCAAATCATCTTCCTCTTAAACATTTCTACGTTCAGCACTGTTATGTCACCATGGTCATCGCCATGATCATCATCATCATTAGTATTCTGCTCTGATTTGCAGGAGATGCAACAAGTTTTGATGTTTCAGGTTAGCAGTAGTACAAAATCCTCGCTGAGTCCCGAGTGAATAGAGTTCCTAGCGCTCCCTGCGTACTATAGGGCGAAGCCGGGAATCAGGTTAAATGCACTTGGTCTCCTGGTTGCTTCCCTCTGGGATTATCTAATTTGCCAGCCAGACAAAGCACTTTATCTATGCTTTGGGCAGTCAAGAATGATCACGCAGCCGGGCGTGGTGCCGCACACTTGTTATCCCCCACACTTGGGAGGCGGAGACAGGAAGATCGCGCAGGTTCGAAGCCAGCCTTGCTGGCTTAAGAGACCCTGTTTCCAAATAAAAATATAAAAAATAGGTGTCTGGGAGTGTAGCCCGGAGGTAGAAGGGTTTCCAGGAACCCCAGTACCACCAAAAAAAAAAAAAAAAAAAAAAGAAAGATCACGCTGTTGCTGTAGCCCCGTTGGTCCCGCCTCAAGCCCCTAGAGTTTGACACTGTGGCTTCAGAAGCAGCTGGAGAACCTGTTGTGAAGGAGACAGGACCCCTGTGGAATCTGTTGCCTTGGAGGCAAGTGACAGAAACTAACAAGGTTCTTCCAGCAAAATAAAGATTTTCCAGCAGCAGTGGTTTATCCTCTGTGCAGAGAAATGGGATTTGGGGTTCTTATTGCAAGAAAGGAACTTTGAGGACCACACGCCGAGGTGTCTAGAAGACCATGTGGGGACATGGCGGGTCCAGGACGTCTCTGTTGACACAGATCTGAAAGTGAAGATGCCAGGCAAGGGGGCCAGGTCAAAACGCTGCTGCTCCAAGCTCATTTGGAATCGCTGGTACCCTCCACTCCCCAGTCGCCATCCTTTGGACTTAGACAAGGTCAACAGGTCACATGTGATATGAATGTGAGAGGACTTTGCAAGAATACAGCTGTTAGTTCTATTTAAGTGCTTAGCACCATAGTAAATTAATGTAGCACTAATAAATGTTCCTGGGTCAATTAACATGGGCCACTACAGTCCTATCATAGCTGACCATCACTACACCCCATCAGAAGGGCCACTGTCATTCCCATCTGAGAAACTTCCAAGAGTCACATGGTGCATGGGAACCAGAGGTAGAGTTTAGACCCAGGCAAGTGGACTCCCAGGTTCAAGCTTGTGATCATAGTGCTCTATTTTCTCCTGTATGTTTCAGTTCTGTGTTAAAAAAAAAAAGTGTAATGATTTGTAACTTCCTGTAGGATATAAAAAAACGCACAGGGTAGGACTGACTCTGTATTCTTCAAACTCCAAATAAAATTATGAATCGCACTAAATATTAAATTGCATACACCAAGTTCCTACCAGACTTGAACTTACCTATTTAATAAAACTGACAGACTGAAGCAAAGGAAATTTCGATAGAAATATTTTTCAAAAGTGCACCATTACTTCTTTTAATTAGTGATGGAGAAGAAAGAGAAGGACATAGAAACATACTTGAAATAGCTGAATGGTGAGAGATGACCTTTTTAGACTACTAGAAAAGCTTCAGAAAGACCAGAGTCACAGACTGTAAGAACCTGGTTGAACTCAAGTCTGTCTTCCCCAATTTTTCGTTTTGAAGGAATGGAACTGAAACCCGGGGAGGCCGACTTATGCAAAGCTGCACAGTTAGAGACACACTGCAACACAGAACATCCAGTTTCTAAGATAGGCACATTTCCAGTAATATTTGCTATTTAATCAAACATAGGATAATTTCTTGTACAGAGTCATCGGATGCAAACCTGAGTAACATGGGAAGTGGTTAAATGAGAGAACTGTGGAGCCCTGGCATACAGCGAGTGCTCAGCATCGATGGTGAACAGTCGCTACAGTCAAAGCCAAGGCTTCATCCTCATCTGGATGCACGATGGGTGAACCTGACTGCCTCGGACAAGCCACACCCATTGTTCTGGCACCATATTTGCACATCAGCCAGGCACCCCACACAGCCCAATGCACATGGCTGTCCTCTACATTTGGAAAACCCATTTTCCACATGGGGTCCTTCCAAAGAAATACACTTGAAGAGACCTCCTAGCCAGAGGTGAAAATCTTCCTTGAAATGCTTCTCTTATTCCACCCAGAGATAACTTAGCTAGAATGCAAGAAAACAACAAAAGCTTTATGGCTTGGGAAATCAGACAGTTGCTGAAGAAATGTGTCACCTGCAGACTCGTTTGTTGATGTAGTTGCTTCTCCCTCCAGATCATGAGTCCCTGGTGAGCCGACACAATGTCGAATTCATGCCTCTATCACCGCATACTTTGAACAGTGACCAGCTCCAACTCTGGTAGACAGGTGCCACCTCTGTCCTCTGTCCTCTCCAATGTAAGAGCTCCTCCTGCCCCAGACCAGGGACGTGAGGCATGCTTTCATATGTCCCCCCATTTAGTGTAGGGTCTGGCATTTTATCAGCCCTGATTGGATACTTATTGAATAAATACATGGCTGCATATGGCGAAGATTCAAGCAATTTCTATGTTGAGTTGATGCCTGGAAACCATAACAACCAATAGCTTTCCAGGGTTTAATGGGTTTTAGAGGGTAGAAATGTAGCAAAAGTCATGGTTGTTAATCAGTAAGTGTCCACAGCTGCAGTTCTGGAGGTGTGCCTGGCCATGTGGATACCCATCCTTGTTCAAAGACACTTATTTTTCAGGGAAGCCACATTCTTTGGGCTCAGTCAGACATAGGCTCAAGAGTTTCCTTACCAAAGCCAAAGCGCTTTGCTTTTCTAAGATTGGTGGATTTATGCCTCTATGTCTGGGCATAAGAGTACAGACTTTGAAGCCAGCCTGCCTGGATCTCCATCCCAGGTCCGAAAATGTCCAAGCTGGGCAACTTGGGTAAGTGACAAAACCTTTCTGTGCCTCTGTTTCAGTGCATGTAAATAGTGATCCCAGTATGTTAAGGTTCCCACTTGCAAACCTAGGGTTAAACACATCAATCCACATAAAGCGGGGGTCAGGGGAAGTGCTCAATCAGTGTGAATGATTATTCTTTTTTATAATGTATGCATTTTTCAGTTCTCCAAGCCCACTGGTTCCCTGAGCATGCCATTGTCTCGTGAGATCAGGTGGCTCCAAGAACACCCATGATGATCACAGAGGTGGGACTCGAACACCAGTCCTCTGTCTCCTGGGCTCTTCCAAGCCCCTCCTTCTTACTCTCTGGTGGACTGGAAACGAAGACCTTTATATTCCTCAATGGGACTATTGGGATGTGGCCCAAACACACACTTTGTGGAAACAGTAATTCAATGAGAATTCCAGGGGCAAACAGTGCTGTGGCGCTAGCGGCCACGCAGGACCCATAAAATGTGGGCGTCTCCCTCAGAATGCCATAGTTTTTGCAAAATTGGAGAATCCAGGTGCCAAAGGTAAGATTAACGATTAAGAAACTTGCAGCCGGGCGTGGTGGCGCACGCTTGTAATCCCCACGCTTGGGAGGCGGAGACAGGAGGATCGCGCTGGTTCGGAGCCAGCCTCGCTGGCATAAGAGACTCTGTTTCCACATAAAAATGTTAAAAAATAGGTCTAAGAGTGTAGCCCGTGGAAGTGTATCCCGGAGGTAGAAGGGCTTCCAGGAACCCCCGTACCACCAAAAAAAAAAAAAAAGGAAACTTGCAGCCAGGCAGGTGATCTGCCTCTGCCTTCTGCAGCAGGTCCCCTCTCCACCAGAAGCAACAGAGAATGCACTGTAGTGTCTTCAACTACAGGCTCCCTGTTTGCCAGTACACCCACAGGAAACCGCTCAGGAAGTCTAGTATCAGAATGGCACAATTTCAGTACAAATTAAGTGAGTCTTACCTTGAATAACACGATGGCGTAGTCGTATATTAACGCGGGATCCTCTGTCTCCAGGGCACCCTTTGCATACCACTCAATGGCAGCTTCGGGATTCTTGGTCACACCTTGCTGCCCCCAGAACAGCATCTGGGCCAATCGTTGCTTAAAGACAGTAGCAATTTACAAGTGACTTTCCTGTGTGATGCTTCCACTTAATATAAGTGGGAGGACAAACCTAGTTTAAAATGCTTTATGTTGAGAACCAAGAATTAGACACACTATGTCTTCCAATGTGTGTGTGGCGGTGGGGGGGGTTTGGCAGAGCCCAAAGGTAGATTTGCATAAATACAAGCTCTCAACACAAGTAGTGCACATGGTGTGTGTGTGTGTGTGTGTGTGTGTGTGTGTGTGTGTGTTTACTAAACCCAGGGCCAGAGCTGGATGGAACTTGGTTAACAATCACAGAGCTGGATAGAATCTGGTCAACAACTCACAACTCTGTCCTCCTGTCAAAGGCCTCCTCTGTTGGGAGACAGTGGGGCCTGTGGTCAGCACAGGGGTCTCTATCTGTCTTTGTCACGCAGGGAATTCCTTACAGAGCACTGATTGCCTATGGTATCATTTGTCTGCGTGGCTGGATCCACCATCAGACTTGAGGCCGGGAGCTACAAAGATTACTCCCGTCCCTTTGGGCCCACCCAGTAGAGCTCAGTTAAAGTTCATAGAAGCTTCTCTATCAAAACTGGTTGAAGGAAAGAAGGAAGAAGTATTCACTGTTGTTAGGGAAGCAAAAAACCAGCCCGGAGCACCCAGGCAATGGCCATAGTATTTTCAAAACTGTGCACTAGACTTCCTTCCAGCACTGGAGTGCTTGCGGGCCAGGTTCAGATGCCCAAGAATGGGACCAGGAGCAAATCTGTTAACATTCTGCCCCCACGTGGGTCCTTGGTTGTCTTCCCTTCATTCTGTTCTTCTTGTCATCTCTGTCTCTTCCCTCGTTCCCATCTATTTACATCCACTGAAACGCTGGGAAGATCTTTACAGTGGGGTGGGACACCTGTTCCACAAGAATGCCTGAACAGTTTGCTTTCTCAGTGCCTTCAGTTCTTGTCTGTTTTCTTTCCTTTTCCCATCTGTTATGGTTTGGATATGGAACATTCTCCAGAAATATTCATGTATTGGCCACGCAGAAATGTTCGGAGGTGAAATAATTGAATCAGGGTTCTGACATCAACGATGGATAAACCCACTGACTGATTAATACTTTGAATGGATTAACTGGGTGGTAATTATAGGCAGGAGGGGTGTGGTTGGCAAAGGTAGGTCATTGAGAGAGTGGGGTTAGGGGCTGTAGATGTCCTTGGTCCCTCCCTCCCCCTCTCTGCTTCCCACTGCCATGAGCTGAGCAGCTATTCTCTGCCACGCCCCACCGCCATGATGCTTCTGCCTTAGAGCCAGCCAACCATGGACTGAACCTCTAAAATTTTAAGGCAAAATAAACCTCTCCTTCTCTAAGTTGTTCTTGTTAGATATTTTGGTGACAGTAATGAAAAAACTAATAAATACACCATCTCTGCCCTTTTTCCTTCTCAGGAGCCCTGGAGGCTCCTCCTGACACAAAAGCTTAATCTTTCCTTTAGGAAGAAGGCTTCCTCCCCACCAATCAGCCTCAGTAGGTTCCCATCAAGGGAACCTTTCTTCAGTGAAATCAAAGCAGAAATCAGATAGAGAACATTTCTACCTCAATGTGCCCCATGCTCCTCTCAAAAGTCCATCCAAAAGACAAGAAATATTTGAAACACAAGGTGGATCCTGTTGCCTGACACACCACAAATTATTTCCTATTGTTCTCAGAGGAATACATAGTCCATTTTTCAAAGCCCACCTCATTTCTCCTGCACCCACGATGCTTCTTGTTCATTATCTAATGCCTGCACCACAATATCTGATAGGAGCCTTGAAGGCCATTCATAAGTACTATGGCACACTCTCTTCCTGGGTGGCTGGTAGGACTGCACGCTGGCCTACCTGAAGTCACCAGTGGCCATGTGATTTGCTTTGGCCAGTGAGACATCAGTAGCCATCAGTGCCAGCTCTGAACAGAAACCTGCAATAAGCCGTAGTTGTGGCCTGCTTTGATGGTTTTGGGAGCAGGTTTGGTGAAGCCTGGGTCAGCCTGGGCATGGAGGGACTGTGAAGAAGTACCCTTGCCAGCCCCCATTGGACAAGAAAGTGGTATCATGAACAAGAAGTAAACATGCATTGTCTTAAGCCACTGAGGTTGGGAAGGGTTTGTTACTGTGGCATAACCTGGTGATCATATGAGCAAGAAATAAACAAGTTTTAAAGCACTGAGCTTTGGGAGGTTTTGTTACCGCAGCATAACCTGGTCTATCCTAGCTAAAAGAATCTCCAGGACAGTGGACTTGTGTTTACCTGAGCTGCTGCATTGCCTCGGGTAGCTTCATGCTTCAGCCACATAAAGACATCACCATCTTCTTTGGTTTGTACCTTGAGTATTTCATCATCTTTTAGCCTAATGGTTTCAACATATGCCTAAACAGGAAGGAAGAAAAGAATAAGGGAAGGAAGGAGAGAGGGAGAAAGAAATATCCAAATACTATGGGCATGCAAAAGGCATGACATTATTTTTAAGCCAGTAATTTCCCAAGCAAAAAACTATGTGGAAGTTAGAGAGATATTCAGAGATATTCAGAAGTAAGGGCAATATGAGAAAGATGAGACTCCAGGGGAATGACTGAGGGTGACTAGGGAAGGTGTGGAGGGGGGAGACAAAGTCATAAAGAATGCAGAGTAGAAACAAGACCATGAACATATACAAAATGGCAAGTTCCAATCTCAAAGACTTGCGGGGTGAGGGAGGGGTGATCCAGTGAGGAGGGCAATAAGGGTTATATGCACGTATTTGTCTAGCGCTCTGTACCCCAATATGATATGAAATTACAATGTACCCAATTTAAAAACTATATGAATACTTGAAATATGAAGCTTGTCTACAATGACACAAACTCACATTCCTTTTAAACAAATCTATTGCATCTCATATATCTACAAGGGTGTTTGTTCTTATCAAAGTGTTGGCTTGGGGAGGTCAGAATTTTTTTTCTACTTCCACTTCTGTTATTCCAGCTTATTCAGAAGCCCACCTGATACCACTGATTTCAAAGCCAGGAATTGCACACACGTGGCATCAAAAATGCAAATCAATATTTCCTGAGTAAGAAATTTTATCCCAAAGTATTACATTACTAGCCGGCATGACTAACACCTTCTATTCCACAGGCTCAGCTTCAAATATTCTTTCGGCTATTTCCAAAAATTTAAAAATCTATTCTGAGAAGAAGAGGGCATGTTAACTCTGAGAATTTGAGAAAGAATGTTCTGGCAGCTCTACAGAGGAACCCAAAGGAAAAGCTCAAAGTGTTTTGAATTTGCACCTAGCCTCCCAGGTATCTATCTGTCTCCTTTGGAGAAAACAAGATTCATCTTGATGTATATACATTTTGGCTGTTCATTAGAAATCTGGTCCCATTGTTTTGTGATCTCCCATTGGACAGGATGAAGTATATGTGATGGACCATTAGGGGGTGCTAGAGAGTGCCTGCCATGCCCAGTGCGGGTTATAGATAGGTGGTGAGAAATTGGAGGGGTTCATATGGGAAGAAGGAAACCTCAGAGACCAAGTAACCAGGCCTGATTTCCCCTCTGTCTTCGTTAGTTAAGAAAAATGCTCAGCTCTACAAACTCTAATCAACAGCCCAGTCCTTGCCATGTCTCTTTGCCTCCTGCACTGTGGCCCTGAGGAGACAGGAGTCTCTTCAAGAACATTTGTGTGTGATCTCAGACTTGGGAACCCTGCTAGTCCTACAACCCAACAGGAACCCATTCCTGCCTGATGTTTGTCCAAGGGAAGCCACCAAGCTAACAGCAAAAATTAGAATGACGATGGCCACCACCTTTCATTGAAACCAGCTATGTGCCCAGGTGTTTAACAAATGTGTTTTCAATGAATTCTTCTGGCCTATGACCTAGGCATCACGACTCCCAGTTTATAGGCAAAGAAGTGGAGCCTCAGAAAGTGAAGTCATGAAGTCTGAGCTCAAGATCTCAGTGCAGAGCTGACCCTGGGAGCCAGGGTGCCCAGACTTCCAAGACAAAGTTCTTCCCACTGCAAACAACGTCGCCCTCTAGTGAGGAGGCCCGGGGATCTGGGCTGGGCACCGGGGCTCTCTCTGACTTTTGCATTGTTCTTTTTTGAATTGGTGCATTGTAATTACACATCAGAGTGAGGTTCACAGTGATAGGAAGGTGCATGCAGATAGATAGCATTTGGTGTGTGTTTCCCTCCGGGTCCCAGTCTACTCCCTCCCCCTCCCCATACATAATATCAAAATTGGTATTGACAGCTTCATATATGAATACAAGACTATTTGAACTGTTCCCATCACCGAATCTTTCCTTTCGCCTCCCCACCTCCCTCCTTAATCCCCTTTTACTATTCTACTAGCGCCTCCTCTGATTAACTGGAGTCCTGGTCATACTCTTTGCCAAGTGCATGGCCAAGAGGAGGGCTGCTCGGCCCCAGACCCGGCCCCAGGGGACACTGTCTTCCGCCATGAGCCCGGCATCGGGCAGAGCTCAGGCCGCCCTAGGAATTCTCAGGGGGAGGATTTTTGTTTATCTGGAGAATTTGGGAGTTTCTATTTTGGGTTTTCTATTTCTTCTTGTTTTATTCCTCCTTCTCCTCCTTGTCATGGGACTTGGATGAAAGACACAACATGGGGATAAACAGTTCCTCCCCTGCAGTAACTCATATCCCCAGGTCTTTCTGCCCCCATTTGGCACTGATAACACAGTATCATGACCTTCACTCACAGTCGGCCAGGCACTTCCCAATCCCTTACCCAGATGGACTCCTCAAATCTTTGTGACCCAATAAGACAGTCACTATCAATATCCCTAATTTTATACATGTGGACACTGAGCCCTAGGGAGGTTAACTAACTGGCCCAAGATCATGAATTTAAGTCTTCATAGCTACTAGTCAGATCCATGAACCTGGGAAGAAGCAGATGGTAGACAGTCTCACTGTCTCCCCTTATATACGAATCAGCTTTTTTATATTTATTTATTTATACTGGGGAATGAATCTAGGGGCATTTAAGCCATACCACTGCCCCCCCCCCCTTTTTGCGGTACTGGGGATTGAACCCAGGGGCATTCTACTTCTGAACTATACACCAGCTCCTTTTTTTATTCTGTATTTTGAAACAGGGTCTCACTGAGTGACAGAGGGCCTCACTAAGTAGCTGAGGCTGTCCCTGAACCATAATCCTCCTGTCTGAGCCTCCCAAGTACTGGGATTACAAGCATGTGCCACTACGCCTGGCTTCCAAGCCCTTTTTATTTACTTATTTTTATTTTGAAACAGGGTCTCACTAAGTTGCTGGGGATCTTGTTAAGTTGCTGAGGCTGGCCTGGAGCCTGAAACCCTTGTCTGAGTTTCCCACGTACTGGGATTCCAGGTGTATACAACCACGCCTGACCATAATGAGCTCTATCTCCCTGGGCCGGGAGGCGTGTTGGAAGAGACCATGCTCCAGAGAGACCTAACAACCACATGCAACTGGGAAGGAAGAACACCTTTGCCTTCTGTTTCCCTGTCCCCTGACCTAGGCCCTTCTTACGCCCCTGGTGGTACCACTGAGCTTTTGCAGCAAGATAGGGCCAGTAAGAGTACAACTTCTCTCTGACTTCTGGGTTTAGATTCTAACTCACCACCAGCTACCTGTGGGCCTTGTGCCTGGTGCTTTATTTGATATGTATTTTCTGTATTCATGAAATGAGCGTATCATGGTTCCTGCTATATCAAAAGTGCTCAACTTACCAGGCCTTCTTTGTTTCAGTGCAAAGAGAAAACACTAGGTTCAAATCTAGGTTCTACTGCTCATGTGCTACATGGCTTTGGGCATGTTCTTTTTTTGTTTGTTTGTTTGTTCTTTTTTTTTTTTTTGGTGGTACTGGGGTTCTTGGAAGCCCTTCTACCTCTGAGCTACACTCCCAGAACTATTTTATACTTTTTAAAATTTATTTGGAAACAGGGTCTCTTAAGTCAGCAAGGCTGGCTTCGAACCTGCACGATCCTCCTGTCTCTGCCTCCCAAGTGCAGGGATTACAAGCGTGCACCACCACGCCTGGCGGGCATGTTCTTTAGCTTCTCTGAATCTCAGTTGCTTCTTC